>NC_088884.1:107475024-107778054 GCF_037157495.1 Lathamus discolor
ATGTCTTGGACCATGCTAGAAACTGCAGGATTTGAAAAAATGGAGTGAGTCAAGTCTAAAACTCTAATTAAAAAAAAAATCAACTAAGTGTAATATTTTAGTATATAGGTTATATGAGTCCTTTAAGCTAGTGAAATAGCCTTTGTGGTAACATCTTTAAGGTCTTATTTCCAGTTGGGGGGTTACGAATACAGTTATCTAAAAATAACACTCCCCTCCCCTGTCATAATTCTCGTATATCATATAGACCATCTTACCTGGGTTCACATGGAATTCTTGACATAAATGCTGAAGGTTTAACATGATTTTAAAACAAGCAACTGGAGAAATTTATGGGGCTATTATATGCATCTCTCACTCTGGAAGTATAAGCCACAGACCTTGTGAGACTGAGAGTGCATTCTGGGAAACATGGCCTTGGGAAGAGTAGTAGCTGCGTCTGAGTTAACCTTGAGGGGAAACGATGCATCCAGAAGTGACTACAACAGTGCAGCACTAGTGTCACTAGCTTCCTTTTGAGTAGGACCAGCAGACCTTCAATGGGTCATGCTGTCTGGTACCTGCCTCCTCTCTCCATCAGCCCTGTAATGCTGGCCAAATTTAAAATAAACCTCTGTTTTCTGTTTTATTTTTAATGCTCAGTCGTTGGGTTTTGCATTCTAGGGAACATGTTTCCTGCTTCTCTGGGTAGTCCAGAGTAGTTCCTCTGCTCACTGAAGCATCTACATTCTGATTATTCGTAAGCTTTTATCTCTACCGCAGAACAGATGTTAAACCATTTCTTATCCAGGAGAATGGATTACATAGCAAGACAGGGAAACTAAGATAGCCTAAGGCTTATGTAAATACGGCAGCAATTCCCGTCTCTGTACCAGCCCAATGACAAAGTTTTACATGGACACTTATGTTACTGAGGAAGGAAGCTAGCCAGCAGTAACAGGCTTGTTGGCAGTTTGGAGATGTAAGTTTAACTCCACACTCAGATAGTGTTTTCATGTGAATGTGGGCAAGTCAGCCTGCCTGTGCTTTAATTCTTTTAACATGGGGATATGAGCATAGGAGACATGCAAGAAACAGGCTAAAGATCACAGGGTGCTCCAATACTGTGCTAATGGATGCATATGTACCACAGGCAGTAATAGGCAATGGTACGAGGCTCTTCTGTTCCTGGTATGCAGAGTATGCTGTCTGATTTTGTGTGTGTTCACTATCTGTAGGGATAGTATTCTTTATTGAACCCTCAGTAATTTCACTCAGTGGGTTTGGTGCAAAGGTTGCCAGTTTAATTGTGATAAATTAACACTGTTTAGCAAGGTGGACTATTACGCTAGTTAGGAGATTTCACTGACAACCAGAAGGAATGTTTTTAGGGCAACATGTAGCAATCGAAGCATTTTTTCAGTGCCTTGGTGAAGTGTGAGCTCAGACTATAACTTCAGAAGATGGCGGTTTTAAGTTTGCTGCTTGACTGCCCACTTTACTCCTTTTTGTTCCTGGGACTATTTTTCATCAAAGTTAGCTTTATATTTGGCACCCTTCCTGAACATGTTATGCTTGCCACACTACAAGCGTGTACACATAATGTATTTTTAGAGCTTTTAAAACAGCTGCTGTTTGCAGCAGAGCATAAATGCCCAGGCTGTGCTGTGGTCAATCTGATACAGGCACAGCCTGTGTTTGCCCTGCATTTCAGTTATCATCTTAGCAGCCAAAGTAACTTTTCTACATTAGCCTACAGGGGCTTTGTGTGGTAGGAGAATGTACTTCTCTGATCAGTACTCCTTTTTTTTCAGAACCTCTGATAGTCTTTACTAATCCCTTCTCATCTTGAACATTAAGATTCTATTCTGTGTTGAGATCTCAAAGTCATAGATACACAGAAGTTAGGACTGGAAGGAACTGCAAAGGCTCCATTAGTCTTTGCGCTGATGCAGTGCAGGGACAGCTAAATCTGTTCTGCTTCATAGCTGAAGAAGAATAGGGGAGCTTTCTGGAAAGTATAGACATAGATCTGAGATCTGTAATTGCAAGCATGATCATGTTCTTGTATTTTTAGACAACTGCAGCAACATCATTGTGATGTTATTCATGGCAGATGGTTCTGAAGACCTCTTAGTTCTGGAGATGCCTAAAGAGATCTGTTCTGTTTCCAGAATGCTCAGTGAAACTTAACTGCTTGGGGATATTGTAACTGCTGTTGCAACCATAATCTTTGCCAGCAGACACCCACAGGGTTTTTTTTGTGCAATTAAGGCAGGAAGGTGATACATCTTGGGTACCATGCACTTTTATATACACGGACAAATAATACTTCTAGTGGTAACTGTAGAAAGATGTTTAATACAAGGGGAGAAAACATCAGTGTAAACACTGGAGCTTTGCTGGTTTGAGCTAATCATGATCGCAGGTTAGCTGGGAATCTGAGTTTGCATGCATGGCTGCTGCATATATTTCTGAAGAATCAGTCTTCACAAATAAGGTATTCTTCCCAAAGCGTGGATGCAGGGTTTTAATTGTACTAGAGGTTACCCCCTTTTCCAGAACCTTCTGTTCCCAGCATGGCAATTTCAGAAAGGGGCTTATCTTGGATATGAAGTTTTGCCAGTGCCGTGCTTGTAGAGATGGCTCTGATGATGTAGGTCCTAGTCATACCCTCTGTTTTGCCATTCCACAGATTAATACAGTGTGCTCTGCACAGAACACGCAGGGGCTGTGTATATCATGCTAATAGACAGTGTTTGCAAAAGTTGTAATTCACATAGGCAGAGTCACAGCAATGAATTAGTGCTTTTGGCATTTGGGAAAGAAAGGCCATTTGAAATCCAGCTGCTTGCCAGCTGCGGTTATTCATAGCAATTATTACACTGGCTGCTTTTTCACTCCAACTTTTCATTTAGAAAGTGTAATGAGTTATTTTATTACCATCTTAAAAGTCTATTTATAATCCATTCATCTTGTGATGAATGTGTGTATCTGATTCTTGACCTCTCTTTAATACTGTGCAAAGCAGTGTTGCTTATTTTAAAGTTTTCTTGGCACAAATGTGAGGCAATCGAATGTGAGGCTTTCTTAAGAAGCTCAAGTGACCTTAACTGTTTACTCCTGCACTTCTAAAATGCACGTTTTAATGGGTATTTAATATGTAAGTATTTCTTGTTAAGATTTTTTCTCCCTCTATTTTTTAGCCATCCCTACCTTTCATTTGTCTCATGTACAATATCCGGGGAATGACTAGGAACGCTTGGAGGTTATGAAATACAGGCAGAATCTTAAGGCAGCCACTATAGTTTTGGATGCCTAGGCACATAAAGCAGGGCAACTGATGGCCATATGGTCACAACATTGTTGTTTTAAATCTGCTCACTCTCGCAGCTATAATAGCAGGGACCACTTGACTGCAATGACACAATATTTTTCAGCTTGTATTTTGGTCTGTCCTGCTGCATCATCATTGTTAACAGTACCTGAATTAACCCAAAACAGTTGACAGGAACAGCCACAGTTAATGCCATGCTACTGGCAAGCCCAGAGCCCAGTAGAAGGAACAGCAGAGTCTTAAATGTCCTAGATGGATGGGGTGCAGGGATTAGATTCTTGAAGCATGTTTGTGAGCCGAAGCATTAAACTCAAAAGTATTTCCTCACATAAATAGAGTCCATTTTCCGTCTTGTTTTTGTGTATTGGCTGTGATCACACTTGGTTTCCCTGTCACAACTTCACCCTCAGAAATTGCAAGATTTGGACATGTGACCTTGTTTTAAGATAGTTTTTTTTAGGCTTTACCTGTATTTGTTGTCCCATTCTCTTCCATGTTGGTTCTGCTGTCCTCTGATTTTCACAAAAACTGCTTTGCTGCCTAACCCCTCTGGGAAAAAAAGGCATGATGTATTCTGAAAAAAAACCCCAAGCCAGAGATGCCCCAGTCCTGAGGCCTTGTAACAAAACCCATGGCCTATTGCTGGTTACCATATTTCCTGAGCTACTAGGCTGCACTAAGTGGGCAGTAGAGTCAGCTCGCTTCTGCAAGGAACATGGTGGAGCAGGAGCTGCATTTTTTTTTCCTGTAACTCTGCCTTCAGAGAGGCCTCCCTGATGCTGCTGCCTATATCAGAAGTCCAGGCCCCCAACCTGGGTGTCTGAAAGGAGAGTTAGAACAGCCCCCCTCCAGGCACAGCTCAACTGCAGTGTTTTGGAGGTTGCCCTTACTCCAAGAAAAACAAGCTGGAGACTGTAGGACCTGGCCAGTGGGAGTTCATGCTTGAGAATGCTGGCTTTGATTTTGAAAAGCTCCTTTTCCATAATTGCCTACCAAAGTAAAAAGAGAATTGCATCCATGCACAGGCAGGGAAGAGATAATTGAAAGGGACAAGATAAAATTAAGCTAAACAATTTATGACAGGGGAGGTTTGAGGTACAGGAAAGGGAATCTTAATCACAGAAAACCAGGCACATATCTGTGCCTGGTGCAAGGGCACACCTTTCCGAGGACAGTGGGTAAGGTTCAAGGCTGACATGGCAACCTGAGCCCTTGTATGCACTAGAAGATCTAGAAAAATAGGGCATGTATTAATTCTCTCTCTCTTTGCTCCCTGATTTGTTTGTATCTACATCTGGACTTGTACAGAGTCTTTCTTTCTTGTCTGGTATGCTGGTGAAGATTTTTGCCTTCTTTTGTCTGTTTGTTTTGAGGGTTAATTCCTGAGTGTGAAACACAAAGGGCATCTTCTAGACACCAAAATTCAAAGCAAGTTTCTTGCCGTTGCTTCTCTATTTCCATTTATGACCAAAAGTATTTCTATGGAAACAACTCATTTCACCACCAAGTACCAGTACAGGAACATCAAAGACTGAAGTCTTAAGCAATGAGGAGCACATGTGCCTCTCTTCAGTGTGGGTGATTTCTTTTCCCAAATGTACATAGGTGCAACATGTCAGCACTACTCCTCAAGTCACCTCATCTTTCTATAGGACTTGGACTGTCTAAGCAGGGCCAAATGGACAGCTTCTGTATTATACAAGATATGCAATTGATGAGATCCCTAAATCTTTACGTAACTAACTCCCACTGTATCGTTTGTATCATTAACTTCTTTCTCCCCTTGCTTGCTAGATGTCACATTTTACTGTTATATTCAATAGAGTAAGTTTCAAGCATTCCAAAATGTCATCATAATATCTTTCTCTTATCTATTACTAGCTAGAAGAAGGAGAAATGGGCTGCTGAAGGTAGCATTAGGGATAAGAAATTGAGAAACTAAAATAGAATTACTTGCATATGACTTACTAAAGAACTAATGGATTGGAAAAAGAGGTACAAATGCAAAGTGTGTGAATACTACTAATACAGCTGCTATTTAGCTACTACTAAATAGCAGCTGCTTAAGTTTCTCCTTGAATGTGATGTACAGCAGCTGGAGTCATTACCTACAAGAAGAGTAAGTTGCAGAGTTACTCATCACTCCTGTAGTTCTTTCAGCTCTTCTGTGTCTTTAGTGACATTGGACTCCATCCTACATAGGTTTATGTATGCACTTGATTGTGGGTGATGAGTGTGGGAATTGCTTATTTGAAGGTAGGTATATACACTGATATGTGGGGCACCAAGAATAATGTGATATACATACTCTGAATTCTGGAGTTTGTTAAAAACCAGAAATAAATGCTGGTTTGATATGTCATTTAATGAATTTCTACTCTCCTTATACTGTGTTTCAGAAACACATAGGTTGCCTCTTCTCCAAAATGGATTTCCAATGTGAATGGTATTTCTTGTCTTGAAATGAGATTGTTATTTAACATCCTTTTAGAAAAACAATATTTTGTGTAAAACTTGAAATAAGATTTTATTTATTAAATATTCTGTATTTTCTAAAGGGTTTCAAAGGCACAAGATTTTCCAAAGCTGTTACATGATTTTTGGATTTCCAATTTAGGGATACTTTCAGGGCTTGATTTTTGCAGATTATTCTAGGTAGTGGGGGGCTAGTTAATGTGGCTAAAGTTCAGTCCCCTCCAGACAGACATACTTATGCAGATTTAGTATTTTTGTGACAGTCTGTCCCAAGGTAGTGTCCAGTACTTAGAAATCTGATCATAGGATCTAGGAATAATATTGTTTGGAAGGTCCTTTGCACCTTGGAATGTGTTGCTAGTAATTATAGTAAAATGACTACATGAGTCAGGAATATGTTTTTACTTTCTGATATGTAAAACAGACCATGAAATTAATATTCAGACACAGTAGAGTAGTCCTTTTCATTGCTTAAATGGGCTTAATTGGAGTTATAGCAATTTTAGAAGGCATACTAACAGCACTATCTGAATTAGATATGCATTCCTATGAATAATACAGCCATTATCCAATTCCTTTTCTTCCCTTCTTAAAAGTTAAAGTTTTTTGTCACCTACTTAATACAAATGATACTTTGCTTTTAGAAAGGAAATAATAGAAGGATAAAGGGTGCCAAACTGTAAGACAACATCAGAAAAGTCAATAGAAGCAGCAGTGCAAATCCTTTTTGCTTTGCCATAAAATGTGTCTTGAATTTGGCTGTGGTTTCATCATGACAAGAGACTGTAACATGCCATGACCCACTATATTTAGCAGACAATGGCAAGATCTGGAGTTAGCAATAAAACCTTTTTGCTGCTTTTTCTAGTCATTTTCATATGTACCCTTGTGCTTGCTTTCCTTTGTGATTGAATGAGAGACATCTGAACATATCCCCTCATAGGTATCTATTTGATAAATACTTTCAGAAACAGTGACACATAACAGGTGTGTTATGTGGTGGGTTGGACTCACTTTAAAAGAAAGGAAATGTGTCCTTAAGGTCAGCTAATTATTTTGCTGTTTGGATGTTGTTTGAATGTTAGTGATTTTGTAAGTGTTGCTCAGTTAGCAGATTTTCCAGGAGACGGGAACCCAGGCAGAATCTAGCTGATGGGTCAACTGTCAGATGGAGATGCCACTGAATTAAACTTAGATAGTGTTTTTAATAGGTCACCGGTGCTCTTCACCAAAGCAAAACTTATTTTCCATGAAAAACAAACAAACAAAACAACACACAAGAAAACCCTCTCTTTTATTGACTTTAGAAGGTCCATCAAAATGTTCTATTTCCTCAAGTGAAAATATTTTGCACTTTCTTATCGTTCAGCAAAAGTATGAAACAATTCAATTAAAATAGGAAATTTCCCTTAAAACATTCCAGTTCCTTCTATCCAGTTCTGTCTATCTGGACCAACTAGACAATTTACCCTTTAAATTGTATTTAATGCTTTAGCCAGCTTCTCAATAAGAAGGGGAAGATTTTAGGACCCAAATAAGAATCAGGTTTGCTTCTCAGCTTTCACAGGAACTTGAATGTCTTTGAACCTTTTAAATATCCTCTCGTAACAAAGATGCTGAGTAAGCATATCCTTTCAATTTGATTGAGGGCCAGTTTTTAAGGTCAGAGTTATTTTTTTAATGGCCATTTTAACTTTTTTTTTTCCTTTCTGTTCTCAGTTACTCAGAAGCGTGCATGAAATGGAAATGGATCTGAATATTTATCTTACTTCCCTTTCCTATTACTTGCCATACTTTTTATAGGCTTAATTTTTCCTTCAGCATTTATGATAAATTCTGTCTAACTTAAATTCTGAGTAGTAGCTATAACTGAGACTTAATGAAGTTTTTTGATAGTGAATATATATAAATTCAAATAAACCATTTTATTTTAACATATTCCAAAACTAACCAGTGCTATTAATTGCACTGTTAGCAATTCAAACAGCAAACTAATTTTTAGTTTGCATCACCTTACAATAATATCTAAATAAATAATTGATAGAAAACAAGCTATTAAGATACCTCAAATTCAGCCTCCTGCCTTATCTGGCAACACTTTTATGTTTTTGTTCCTATATTCAGTTGAACTTGCTCATAAATATTCTTTCCTGTATACACTTGATGTTGTTCGCAAATATTTTTAATGAATATTTCTTGGTCAGCAAGTTTTTCTGAGCAGTTGATTGCAAGTAATTGGCAATCAAAATGCAAGCTGTGCTGATTCATTTTGATTAGACATATCACTTATAACAAGGTATTGTTTCTCTCCCCAGATGAATGTTCCAGTTCAGGAAAATGTTAAAACAGAGATTTCAAAGGGATTTCAGAAAATGCTTAAAGGTAAGTGTAATCCTCAGCACTTTACTGAGTCCTGAGTATAATGAGAGTATTCTTTAAAGCAAGGTTCTGCTATGCATAGTTGCGTTTGAGTTTTAAAATACACTTTCTGTCTGTTCTCCGATGTTAAATTAAAACTTGCTGCTTCTATAAAATCCCTGCCAGGAAATTCACTTGCCAGAGTATTTGTAGAGAGAGAGCAGAAAAAGAATGTGAATACAACCACAGCAAATTCTAGTTTTATATGAGTGAATAGTCAGGGGACTAGGAGGTGCAATTTGAGTCTAATTACAGTCTAAACAATGTATGTCATCCATGGAAGTAAAGGATTTAGAATAAGGGCTTTTTTATGTACATTAGCTAGCCACCCAAATATGGAATATATTTGATCACTCTTTTGTTGTTCTTTTTTTCCCTACAAATTGTCATACAAGACAAACAGATGTTTACAGCCTCAGGTCCTTCTCATTTTCATGAGAACAAGAAATATTAAACAGCGGTAGAATGGAATTAAATGTACATACAAATACTGACAGATACGAACATCTTCCTTCCATGCTATTTTTGTCATGTGATTTAAGGAACGTAATCCAAAGCATTGACAATGACATTTTCATGTAACCTTGAAAGACAGTTTGTCATACAGAGGGGCTCAGACCTCATTAAAACTTATTGCCAGCCAGGGTGTGGTGATGGAGGGATTGGTACAGGTAAGGAAAGTTCACGGGGGGGTTAGAGCTTGAGATGAGGATAGAATTTGTTCTGCCACCTGCCAGGAGGCAGATCTACTGTGCAGGGTTTTGTGAAGAGACAAGGATATGTGGTGAACCTTTTTTCTGTACAGCACAGGACAGGATCTACTCAAGATCAAGGCTGGGTTTATGTTACTTACTAATGGATTGGCGTTTCAGGCTACCGACTCCAACTGAACTTGACAGTGATTTACCTTTGTGTTTGATTTGATTTGCTTCACCTGGACTTGTGCAAGGCATTTGACACTGTCCCACATGACATCCTTGCCTATAAACTGGAGAGGCGTGGATGTGACCGCTTGGCGGGTGCACTAAAAGAGTTGTGGTCAAAGGCTCGATGTCCAAGTGGAGATCAGTGACGAGTGGTATTCTTCAGGGACTGGTACTGGGATTGAAGCTGTTGAACGTCTTTATTGGTGGCATGGGCAGTGAGATTGAGTGCACCCTCAGCATGTTTGGAGATGACCCAAGCTCTGTGGTGTGGTCAATATGCTGGAGGGAAGGGATGCCATCCAGAGGGATCTTGACAGGCTCGAGAGTGGGACCGTGCAAGTCTTATGAAGTTCAACAAGGCCAAGTGCAAAGTCATGCACCTGTGTCAGGGCAATCCCAAGCACAAATACAGGATGGGCAGACTGGTTGAGAGCAGCCCTAAGGAGGACTTGAGAGTGTTGATTGACAAAAAGCTCAATACAAGCTGGCAGTGTGTGCTCACAGCACAGAAAGCAATTGTATGCTG
Source organism: Lathamus discolor (assembly GCF_037157495.1). Classification (NCBI taxonomy): domain Eukaryota; kingdom Metazoa; phylum Chordata; class Aves; order Psittaciformes; family Psittacidae; genus Lathamus; species Lathamus discolor. The sequence goes on from NC_088884.1 coordinate 107,484,686, forward strand.
AGCTGAATTAAAAGGAGTGTGACAAGCAGTTCAAGGGAGGTGATTCTCCCTCTCTGTTCTCATGAGACCCCACCGGTAGTACTGTGTTCAGCTCTGGGGCCTTCAATGCAAGAGGGACATGAACCTGCTTGAGTGAGTCCAGAGGAGGACCACAAAGATGATGAGAGGGCTGGAGCATCTCCCCTGTGAGACACTGGCACATGTCGCCCAGAGAAGCTGTGGCTGCCCCATCCCTGGAAGTATTCAAAGCCAGGTTGGATGGGGCTTTGAGCAACCTGGTCTAGCGGAATATGTCTCTGTCCATGGCAGGGGGGTTGGCTCTAGGTAACATTTACTGTCCCTTCCAACTCAAATCATACTATAATTCTATTTTAGAACTCTAGTCTTATTTTGGATGGGTTTCTCCGTTACCATTGGATAGTGAATTTTTGTCACCAGATGTCTGGTTATTACATCTATAGTGTGTGAATGAATATTTTCATAATAGCTGGAGATGCATTTGCAGTAGTGTGAAGTTTCACTAGCAGATATCGAAATTGTAATCAACAAACTGTTCCTTAACTTAGATAAAGCAACCATATAAAATGCAAGTATTAGCTGTTGTATCTTTCAGTGATACTTTAATAACAAAAGATTTGGAAGTAAATCACCAAAGCTATAAAAGCGGTATATACGCATGTCCCATGCTGATCATAACACAGCCTGTTTACTAAAGAAAGGAAAAGTCTTGTTTACCTGGCAGAAAGTAAGGAAAGAATAATTTCTCTTTGTCATTTAACTGCACTATCGGTGCAGTCTTTACAAGTATAAACACATTTAGTTTTGCTTTCCAATCAGTGTTACCTGATAGGATTTCAAGGCTGGATTTTGATTCATCATATAGAAATCTTGAAAAAAAAAAAACCATACCTCCTTCTGTGAAAAAATATTGTGGTTAGGTACACAAATAGGTGTCACTTGCAATGATACCTACATACAGATGGTTGTGAAACAGTGTAAGGACATTACAGCTTGTTCTCTGCAAGAACATGAAGAAGGAAGGAAAAACAGTGAGAGTGTCAGGTTTGTGTTGCTAGGAGAGGACTTGGAGTCCGTGGTCTGGGCTCTCAGCTCTGCTACACAGTGCTGCTGCACACAGACATACTACTTTCTCTTTCTTTTTGTTAAATCACCCACAGCATCTTATTGTCACAATGAGGCAGTTAGCTCAGTTGGTCACTGCAGGTGCCTTCTTAAAATGTAATCTACGAAAGCAACCCCTAAGTGTGGGGTTAGTGAGAGTTAATCTATGCTGTCACCCTCCATTTTCTGCTTGTTCTTGCTGTGAAATACAACCCACATTTTGACTAGATATAAAAAGACCATTGACTCTTCCTGGGTGTTGTAGATTTATTAACAAAGGGGTTCTGAACAATGGTTTTCCCTCCAGCCCAGAGGATAGGTAAGTTTTCTTGTTTGTTTTGCCCACAGTCTGTATTCCTGCCTTTTGACAGTGGTCACAGCTGTCTGTGCAGCAGGATAGAGTAATCAGATCTTTATTTCAACGTCAGCAAAATCTGTATATTGTAGGGGTAGTGCATGAATGTAGCCAGCCTATAGCAAACCCACCTCCTGAAATTACAGCCTTGCCTAGCTCCATCTGCATCTGTTTAGACCCCTCAGTAAGGCTGTGTGTGTTAAATTATGATGTGTTTAAAGAATATAAGTATATATAAAAATAAACTTTTAAGCTTTTTGTGGCAGGTAGGGTGAAAGAGCGTTAGAGAGAAGACATATTTTTTATATTACCTGAAAAGTTTAAGTTAAAAGCTTTGTGGGGCCTCATATGTACTGGTACAAGACTTCCCCTGAAACTAGCAGGGATTTAAGAAGCACAGTGTCTCTTGGACATCCACCTCTGTAGACGTGGCTGTCAGGATTATTGAATATAAGCTGGGAAGTCTATAGTCTTTGCTTGCTAATGGTTGGTTCTTCAGGGATTTTTAATCTTTCCTGTGGTTTTCACAGATAGCAGTTTGTGACAAGATGGCACCGTTCCCCCAAAGAGTGTCTTTTGGGGTGTCAGTAGCTGTCACATCACTGCAGCCTGAAGCACAGTTTGGGCAAATTTGTCATGAAAGAAACCAGACTGAATTTGTAAGCCTGTGTTGATTGTTGCTTCTCTGCTGCTCACTTTCGTATCACAGTACAGTGCTGAGCCAGGAGTTCATGGCATGGTGACATGTACTAGACCTTCAAACAGGATAATATACTCAGCAGCTCTAGAAAGTGGTTGTTCAGTAGCAGCAAATAAAGTTAGTCAGCCAATGACTCAGCTACACTCACAGAAATTGTCATTGCATTAATCACCATTGTTTCTGGAAACCTATCAACTTGCCCTCCAAATGGCTTTTGCAGAGGGTTTGGAAGGGCCATCCAATTCAGCCTGTTTTAGACAGCTTTTGTGACTCACTTCACTTAGGTCAACTGCTGGATATGAACTGAGGAATTTCAGGGCATTTGTGAGCCATGAAATGGCAAGAGTTGTTATTCTGAAGCAGAAACAGAGTCATAAGCAACTCAAGTCAGCCAACCAACAGAGGAAGAGGGAGACCTCGCTTTCCATGTTGTTGGCCATAAAATACAGAAGTAGTAAAGAAGTGGTAAATCAGTGGGAGACCTTTTCCACCTTTACACCATATCCTGTTGTCTCAAACTCTTTCTCAGTTACAAAGTAGATGGTCCATAGTTATAGGTCTGCAGAGGTCATTTCTCCATGCCAGTCAGCCCTTTCACTCTTCAGCAGTCAGACTGGTATTTATATGAGGTGGGCTTTAGCCTGTAAAACACATGCAAATAACCTTTATTAGTGTATTAGCCTGTCTGACCAGGTGGTGAGAGGCTCCATACTACACTGAATTCCCTGAGAAGAGACTAATTTGACAAGGACTTCCTAGATGGGGAGAGAAATGACAGAAGGGGAATTACAGGAGACATTGAAATTAAGAGAAGTGTGAAGAGGATGAATGGGAATCTTTAGTTTGTGGCTTCTTGCCAAGTGAGTGGGCATCAGGTTAAAGAAACTAAAAGGTAGGCTTTCTTAACACCAGGTATAAGTAAAGCTGTGAATGCAACTTGGTGCTTCAGGATGCTATGAAGTTGACACTAGAGAGGTTTGTTGTCAATTGGTGACCACTAAACATCATGGTCCCCATGTAACCTCCTGCTGATGAGGTTTTTAAACTGTGCATGGACATTATTAGGAGAAATAGCCCTCTTAAACACAGTCAGTGCTTTCATCTGCATTCCTAAGCATCAATATTGGCTGTTGTCAGAGATGCGATCCTGGGTAGAATGCTTAGTTTAAATCTATATAGTTACTTTTAGGTAACTTTATGCTTTTAAGCAGTTTTTGATCCATCTGTGAGTCAAGACACGGTTTCTGCAGCTTGGTGCTTTGTAGCTTAAACCTATCAGAACAGAACTCTCTAATGGGGTTAAGTTACTTCTCAGCTAGTAGACTGGAGGTAGGCTTATCAGTGAGGAGTGGGACAAGTGATTTAAAGTAAATCAACCTAGAGCTGCCTTCTCTGATCTCCAGTGTGTACATCATGTTGCTATTGCAGCAGGATCTTCGTGTGAAAATGAAAACACAAAATTTCATCTAAAGCTTTCATTCTCCCAGAGTACTTTAAAGCAGGCAAGATTTTATATTCACAACACAAAAACCTGATCCATTCAGTATTTCACTTGAGCATGTCATTTATTTTCAATCTCCCTCTGAGTAGAGAAAGGTACTATGATAATAAATGAAAACATAAATTCCTCCAATTGCTGTCCTCTTGCTTTTTATACTGCTGCTGAGAGTTTTGCTAGCCTTAGTTTCTCTTCCTGACCACCTTTTAGTCTACCCAGTGACATTTCTTAATGGTTCCAGTTGCTGTTGAGAAGAGAAAATCCTCTCTCAAATCCAAGGGGTTGAGGCTTTGCATCAGAACTTTTTCCAAAACCAGATTTACTTCAGAGACAAGATGGTATTTCTGGCTAGGGATAGTAAGAGAAAGCAGGCCCCTCTCCACAGCTAATTAGTTAGCACTCTTGCCCACAGTTGCCAGACATGAAGATCTGCTTAGCGTAATTGGGAACAGGGATTTGAATTTTTCTTCTTTTTTAAAAAACTTTATTGCAGTTTCTCTTGCTGTGTTTCTTCTTCATGGACACAATGGATACTTAAACATTAATGGGAGGAAGCAACTGGTTCAATAGCTTGTGGGTGCTCAGCAGGGCTGCGTTCATCTGTATTTGTAGTCCTGTGCATTTTTATTCTTTGTCTCTCATAGCCCAGGTAATTGATTTCAGCTGTTTTGGAAAAGTGTGTTCAGCTTGCATGTTGCTTCGCTGTTTTTTCCATGAAAGTTCTTGATATCTTCCTGTTTGTGGAACAGAACCAAATGTCACTCGGTGTTTGTGATGAAATACAGTTTTGGTTTTCCAGATGGGTCCACCCTTTACATAGAAATGCTGGCAGCATGAAGCAACTGTTGTAGCACAGCTTGTCAGGAAAGTAAATCTGGGCTTGGGCTGTCACTACATTTGGCTTCTTGTGATAATTGTCCAAGTGGTGACTGCCTGACTGATATACTTGTAGCCATAAAACCTCACACCACTCACAACAAAGAGACTTGACATCCAGTGAATACATATAACAAGACTAGAACATAGCAAAAGCCTTTCAGATATGATCAGATGCTGTTACATCACTTCTGGTTTTACTGTTGCCGTTGCAGCGAGCAATTCTTTATTCTAGACAATGCAAATGGTGTATTGCTGTCACAGCCATTAGTGCTACTATAAGAAGGAAGAGCAAGCTTTGATCACAAAGCAAGAGGAAAATAATGTTTTTAGTAATAGTTTTGGGGGAAGCTGTGTTAATATTCATCATATAATTTTTTAGATACATGACTGTTCTCTTTCCATTTGGACTACATAGAGTGAGTCAAATGACCATTTGTCATCCTTATCTTGCAAAGCTGAGTCAGTCATGTTGAGTGCAGTAAGTGTGAGTCTTTGCAACTCTTAGGAGACGCATTATAGACCAAAAAGTCGTATTCTGAATTAAGGGATGGAGCTGCATGCTCCCTATTTCTTAGCTGAAGTTTCTGAAGTATTTTTCCTGGTAAATGATACTTTTTGTACAATTGAGGAGCCCCTTGAGGGAGAGCTCACAGTTGTAAATTCTGCTTATAAATTGTAATTAACCTTTATTTCAATAGATGTTGATTTCTACTAGGTCAACTTATACTCAGAGAACAGCAAGAGGCCTCTATACATTATGCTGCCTTATGCAGTACTTTTGATTAAGCGTGTGATTTCAATTACTGTTGATCTAGCTTTATCAGAAAGCTCCTCTAATCTGCAGATGCCAGCAAAGTAGCATTGGAATTTTTATGCCACACAATATTACCTGCAGAAAATCACCACCACAAAAAAGCAGGGAGACAGCAATGTGTGCACCAACGGCCAGATTTAAGACAGGAATATATCTACATGTCTTATAGGCATGTAAATCCTTCTCAGAGTCTGAGCCAAACTCTGTAAGTCTTTTTAAAAGCCGTTGGCTCCTTAAGGCCAGATTTTTAGCAGCATTTGTTAAGAAAGTGTTGGGGGACTGTGACCTTTGGTCTATTCAGCATTAAGCACTTTGAGATACAGATATCTCGCTAGTCAGATTCTCAGAGGATTTTCATAATATTAGGTACTTAGGCGTTTTTCAGAATTCTGCTGCTGTCTGTATCTGCATCTTTAAGCCCTTAAATACTTCCATAAATCCAGACCTAACATCTTTAGGCTGCATCTGAATGTTAGACTTCAGCGTAGTCAGAGCTTCTGAAGGTCAGACTTTTATTACTGTCACTGCGCTTAGCTCCCTGAGGTTTGTTACTTGAGGTTTGTTACTAAGTTTGGCTTGAATAAACCTTGCCTGCTTTGAGATGGTAGACATGTTAAGACACAGTTAATAGAGCAGTTCTGGTTTCTCCTCTTTAGGGGGGTGCTCCACAGCATTGTTCAAAAGACAGACAATCATGGCTCTCCTCAGCACTGAGCAGGAAAGCTTGGCCTTGATACCTGCCTTGAGCAAAGTGTTTGGAGCAGTGGGTTTTGGAGGGGAAGAAGCCCCTGGGTGTGTATTCTAAGTGCGTTTGTGATGGGAAACAGATGAACACGTCTTTGATTGTCCTGCACTGCCAAGCTCATGGACTGCTGTACACAGCTTCTTCCTGAATGATATGACTGTGACGGTAATCACGCAGAGGCATCTAACCTTGACTGGCCAGGCAGTTTAGCTGCTGATAATTGCCCCTCTACTCTTCTTGGAGCACAGAGCAGCTTCTAGTTCCACAGCAGCTTGGCCAAGTTAACCAAAAGCTGTGGCAATCCTACTGCTGCAAAAATGGCTTGTGGATTTTTTTAATCTCTTTTTGTCTTTTCTCTTATTTGATGCTCTGAAACAAGGCCAGGTTGGACAGAGCCTTGGGAGACATAGTCTAGGGTAAGGTGTCCCTGCCCATGGCAGGGGGGTTGGAACTAGATGACTTTAAGGTCCTTTCTAACCCAAACCATTCTGTGTTTCTATGAGTTCTGTCTTCACAAAGGAGTATGCAAGGGCATGCTGCTGTGGGAAGAGAGGACAAAGATGAGGATACAACCATAGCTTCACTCTTATCTTCAGTTTGTGCAGCTACAGCATGGGATTATAGCCCTGCATCAGTACCCCAGGTTGCTGATGGCAAGGAGATGCAGTGTGCTCAAATCCCTCATTCAGTAAAGGGAGAAGAGGGAAATGGTCCCATGTGTTCAGGAGTCATTAGTTTCTGTCCACTTTCCGTTTTGCAGGCATCAACTGAGGATGACTACAAGACTAGGAGGCATTCAGGTATTATGGTGATAAGAAAGGGCATAAGATTTGGGGGTGTATTAAACATGTGGAGAAAAAATATATGACTTCTTTCTGATAGTGTGAGTCTGGTGATAAGCCCCAAGAGATCATACCATTCTCTGATAGCAGCATCCAAGATTCTCCCTCTGCTCTGAGGGCATTTCATTTCAGAGATGTAAAGACAGTAATAAAAGCTTCTTTTCCACCCTTCTCCCAGAGCAATTCCTCAGCTCGTAGCTGCCTGTCCAAAGCTACGTCAGTAATACTCCAGTATTCAGCCCAATAAAAATTTTGTCAGGGAAGCATAAAGTTTCTGTCAGATCTTTTCCATTAGAAATCATTTTTATAGCAGTGAGCTGCAGCATGCACACAGCTATGGAGCGATAGTGTGAAAGGATGAGAAATTTGGCCAGTGTTATCATCCAATGGGGACTCAGTGGCAGGCCACTTAGAATGCCTCCAATGTATGGAGCATGACAACCAGAGTATTTTTCACAACAGATTGTAATGTAAGACATTTATTACAGATCTCAGAGGAGAATAGCCCACACCACTGATTCTAGTCCTACCTCCCAGATATATTACTTAGAAAATATAAAGTCATAACTCCCTGTAAATTAATTATGTGCCTGTCCCACCTTAGATTAAAAGATATTTCTGCTGGACACTTGCAGGGTTAATATCTGTAGCTCGTGTTTGATTTGCTGAAATGCACAGTTATTGCTATAGTCAATGAGAGGTGTACAGACTCTGCTTTGTCTGGTAACAATACTGCCCTAGCTGGCTGTGAACTAATCAGAAACAGGATGTGTAACCATGACCAGAACGTGTAGCTCTAATCAAAGAAAGCTACTGCTGTAGCCTAGGTGGAGTAAATTTATTCAGTGAAAGAATTTGCATTGTGGTCACTGCCTAAAATGAATCTGATTCATAGGATACCTCTGTTTAATCTTTCATGACGGATCATGATACCAAGAGCATCATGATATGAACAAAACTTGATCTTCATCAGATTAATTCCCTGTTTTCTATCCAGAAGTCAGGAATGTTGATAATTTGCAGTGTATCTGTAACAGACAGCAATGCCTATGTAATAGACAGTATATGTCAACTAGAGTTCTGTGGTTGATAGTGCATTCCTGAAACAAGACACTATTCAGAAAGTGACTTAAGAATATAAGTAGTCTGAGATAGTGGTTTCCATTGTGAATGCAGAGGATTACGACAAATGATGTGTGAGTTTAAGAATAAGTAGTGCATTCTCATTTGTGTCAAATTTTAAGTTGTTGTAGACTAGAAAAAAGTAATGGAAAAGCAACAGATTTTTATAGTTATAAAATAAAAAGTTTATGGGCAGTGCAGCATGAATAATAGAAATTTGATTATGTGCTTCAAGGTTAAACAAATTATTTGGACTAAGAAGGAGAGTTTTTAACAGAAGATAAATTTAGCCACACCTGTCTACAGTAGTATTTCCTCTGAACACCTTGTGACTAATCATTACCAGTCACAAGGTGATGGGCTTGAGATTGCACTGGTTTTACCCATCTATTGTTTCTTCTGTAAACTACTTTCAAACAGCTTTATTCCTCACTTATTATTCATAAAGGCAGACCAACACCCCATTTACTGACATGCTGTCCTAGTGTCTTCTTGCAAGAAAATAACCGCAAAAGCTCATCCATTCAGTTTTCATTGAGGCTTCATGGGTGTACTGACTTGGTAGCTTGAGTTGTTCCAAGGAGCAACGAGTACCCTTGCGTGCAGCAGTAGTGTGGTAGTACAAGTGCTGCAGAGCTGAGCAGTGGTTACAAGGCTTCTTATTACCTCTCCTGTGAAAGAAAGTAATTCCATGAAAATGTCTGTTAGGGTTTTGTTGTTCTTTGTTTTGTTGTTTGTTTGGGTTTGGGGTTTTTTTGCATTTACTTCTGTAACTTGTACTGCCATTTTCTTAGGAAAACTGAAAGACAATTATAAATCGAAGATCTGTCACAGTGTGAAAGTTCACAGTAATGGATGTCACTAAAGTTCAAACCATCAATACATGTGCCTTCTAGGTGATTCAATGGCTGGTAGCTACCTAGAATCTTTTCATATCCTGTATGTTCATTTTCCTGTGTCATCTGAACCTACCCCTTTCTGTTCTGCAACAGTCTACCGTTTATTGTCACATTCTGGATTATAGGACCTAAGAGCCCCACTGCCAGTGAGGTACTGATGAGACAGAGCAATACCTGAGTAAGGTGTATTTCTGTGACTGGCACCTCTCGTCAGCTCACTTGCCCAAATGGTGACCTGTGACCTAGGCAGTGGTAGATTTTATTGTTCAGGTTGGAAAGGACCTTAAGATCATCTAGTTCCACCCCTGTGCCGTGGGCAGGGACACCTCACCCTAGGCCATGTCACCTGCCCTTGAACACTGCCAGGAATGAAGCTGAAGAAAATAACCATCCTAAGTAGCTTGCAATGAGAGTGAAATTAAAGGAAGAAGTGATAAGTCAAGATGCAGGCAACTGGACAGCACCATAAGCTGAACAGAGTTACAGGATGCAGGAGGTTATCTGGTTGGAGGAATTAGCTTGTGTTACAGAATGCTTAGGAGAAAGTGGCTGACATAAGTCTCTTTGACATGGTTCTTTATAAAGGGATTGTATCTTGATAAGATCTGATACAGCTATATATATTGTGTCAGCCTGTACATCAACAAGAGTACTTAAAACAAAATACAGGATATATGAATATCAGCCAGGGTAGGAGATGTTTAACAGTGAAATAAGCCAATGAGTTATGTAAATAAAGAATTTTTTTTTTCTTATTTGAATTGTTACTGTTCTGCTAGTCAACTGCAGAAGATGTTAACCAGCTTAAGAGGTACTTTTTACCTGAAGAAAGGAAACCTTGTTCATTGTGTTGTGTGAAAGGAGAGAAGGTTAGCACTCCCCTTGAAGGAAAAGGCCCTCATAGCCCATACAACATGCATATGGTTTAGGCACTGCCACCTACTTAGTGGCATCTAACCATGTTTTGGGGGTTGGAAGTAGATGATTTTAAGGCCCTTTCCAACCCTAACTGTTCTATGATTCTATGATTTTAATTGGAAAGAACAGACAGATTATCTCATTAATTAGAAAGGGTTAAAATGAAAAAAGTCTGTATCCCTAAAGCTATTTTGATCCCTTAGTGATGAAGAGAGAATTGAGTGCTTCCAGCAAGAAGGGTGTATTTAAGAGAGCTCCTTCTAGATATTACCCAAAGCATAATGTAGTTATATGCGAGGACATGTGTTGGGCAGACTAGCTGTGGGGCTGTTGTTAAGGGAGTGTCCTGGGTTGTTCAGCAGTAGCAGTCATTTTCCCCTTTCTTAGTAGCTGGTGCAGTGCTGTGCTTTTGACTTCCAGCCTGGGAACAGCGCTGATAACACCACTGTTTTTAATTGTTGCTAAGTAATGTTTAGTTTGACCAAGGACTTTCTGAGTCTCATGCTCTGCTAGGGATGAGGGGAAGCTGGGAGGAAGCAAAGACGGGACACCTGACCCAAACTAGCCAAAGAGCTATTCCATACCACAGCACGTCGTGCCCAATATATTAACTGGGGGCAGTTACCCGAAAGGGTTAGATCAGTGCTCAGTTGGGCTGGGTATCTGTTGGCAGGTGGTGAGCGGTTGTATTCTCTTCCCTTCTTATTTCTTTTATCATTATTATTATTGGTGGTAGCAGTAGTGGTTTGTGTTGTACCTTAGTTACTGTGCTGTTCTTACCTCAACCCGTGGGAGTTACATTCTTTCAATTCTCCTCCAAATCCCTCTGGGAGTTGGGGGAAGAAGTGTGTGTGCTGGGGGGGGAGTGAGTTAATGGCTGCATGGTTCTGGGTTGCTGGCTGGGCTTAAACCACGACAGGGAGATAGAAACTCTTTTGGTTTAATCAAAGTAGAAAAAGGTTGAGTACAGTCATTGTTTTTTCACTGATGTCCTTTACAATTGTCTGTTTGAGTTTAGTGCAACTCAGACTGGGCATTTCTCTTGTCTCTGCCAGAACTATGAAAGGGTCCAACCAAAAGCATACAGAACCTCGATACTCCCCATTTCCACCTGCAAAGACCACATGGAATTGGGTCAGGGAGTGAGAGGAAGCAGAAATATTTCTCTAATGCTGTCAAGATATTGTGGAGCTTGCTTAAAACTGCTTGGCAAAGACATCAGACCAGAACAAATGTTCAAGTTACGTTGTAGGACATAAGCATCCATCTGCACTTTTCTTCAATCAGATCAGTCCACTTTCTTCTGAAAGTGGGGCTGGGACATCAAACTAGATAAAAATTGGTTTTCATGCATTCTTCCAAAGGAAGATTTGAACAAAAGAGTTTATTTTTACTGTAATTTCTGCTGCTTCATTTTGCATCCTGATCTCTTGGCGATTACATCACTTGAACTTCTCAATTTATTGGTTTGATCTTAATCATGACCTTAATGTGATCATCACATTGTTCTGTCTTTGTTTACCCTGGTAAAATTGTAGTATATTAGCTCAGTGATGTGCTAATTTAAGTGCCTCTTTGCTTGCTAATCCTCTTCAAGAAAAATCATTTTAAAAAGTCAACAGAACAGGTTTCATCTGTCGAATTTTGCAGCATGGACATTGCATTCAGTGGGTACAAATTACTTTCAGCAAAGAAGATTGTAAGTCAGTGGTTTCTGAGACCAACTTAATACCCAAGTTTCTTGGCCTAACCTAGTATAAGGAAAAGTATCTCTGTACCAGAACCTGTATAGTGGGTCAAGGGAAATAAGCCATTGTTCAGAGACTTTAGTAAACAAAATACCTGCAAAAGTGCCTACCTGGCGTGACTTGTATGGATTTTAAGGCCCTGTCCTTGAGTCAGTGAAGGCAATGACCAGACTATTTCAGGGAATAATTCACAAGGCTTTAGAAATCAAGGTCTAGTTCATTGTGCTCCTACAAGCAACTTACAGGTTGTATCCCATTTGTATGTTGCTTCCATTATGGGTGGAGTTCTGGAGGAGGATTTGTGGGATACACTGCTTGGACCCACAAATTCCTTCTCCTGTCTGAAGCTGTGAACTGGTTTGCATGGACCGGGGGGGGGGGGGGGGGGGGGGGGGGCGGGGTGCATGGGAGGGACTCAAATTGGAGAAGTTCATGGAGGACTGTCTAAGGTGGAAGGAACCTCAAACTGGGGTTACAGGGGAAGAGTATGATAAGTCCTCATACTGAGGAGGACTAGAGCAGCAGAGCAGCCAGGAGTGGCAAAAACAGTATGTGATGAACTGACCGCGACCCCTCTTTCCTGTCCCTTTGTGCCACTGCAGAGGAGGAGGTGGAGAATTCAGGAGTATAGTTAAGCCTGGGAAGAAGGGAGATGTGGGGGAAAGATGTTCTTGAGATTTAGTTTTATTTCTCATTATCCTACTCCAATTTGTTTGATAAAAAATTAAGTTAGTTTCCTAAAGTTGAGTCTGTTTTGGCCTTGATTGGTGAGTGATCTTTCCTTTGTCCTTATCTGAACCTGCAGGCCTTTTGTCATATTTTCTCTCCCCTGATCAGTTGAGGAGGGGAGGAACAGAGCAGCTGTGGTGGACACTTGGCATCTAGAAGTGTCAACCCATCACTCTCTTTTTCAGCACCCAACATGGGCCCTGAGGAATTCAAGATAAGAGTAGTGTATGCAAGAGGTAACAGGCAAAACATGGACTGAAGACAGCTAGAAGAGAGAAGAGTGAAATGACTGTGGGGAGTTTATGTTTTTGTAGTTGTGGTGAAGGGACGAGAGGTGGATTGTGTGTAGCTCCTTTGAGAAGCTGCTAGAAGCTTAGTAGCAGCTTATCCAAAAACTGTCAGTGAAAGCCAAAGTTCTAGCTTGAATGCCAGAAGCAGTTTTCTTTGTATTTGTTTGTTCTTTGTATATTCAACAGCAGTGTGGCCAACTGCAACAATTTATAGTGGTGTTCCACTAATATTTGTCTTTTCCTTTAAATTAAGCTTAAGCATTTGAATGCTTATGGGCAGCTGTGGAGTTTTAAAATATATATATCTTTTCTATATATGTTTTTTTTTTTATGAGCTCACATTTATATGTATAAACATTGTCTGAATTTTTGGATGATCACTTTTTATGCCTATGCTTGTGGGAAAATGCATGTACTAAAATAACTTCCAGGCTTTCTTCTAAAATACCTGTGGAGATGATATCACTGACAGTGGCATGTTATGCATGTTTTCTATGCACATTTACCACACTACTTGATTTTCATAACTTATTTTGCATTCCTTGATGTTGGTGACTAGCTTGCTTTCAGTGTGGCACTTGAAAGCAGTGCTAAAACTATCATGGAGCAGGGGAGAAGGATGGGGTTTTGTACCATATAGACTTGTCTCCTTTTTCTATGTCTTAGACATTTGCCTTTTCCAACAGTATTTTGCTGTTGGCATGCTCAGCTTGTGATCTAACCTGTGCTTTTCAGAGTGCCTTTTACACATGCACAGAAGGCAGACTGAAGGAGGGGGACAGTCTTTGCCAGTACTTAGAATCTGAGGTTATTTACCCAGAGAGGAATTTGTGTACAGCAGTCACTCTCCAGGCCAGATTTTGAATCCATCAGTCCAACCATAAATCATATATTCACAAGGGTGGAAAATTCAAATAGGCACCTGCTGTCTAATGGAAAAAGTTTTTCACTCCTGCTCTAAACAACATTGTTTGTAGCTTTTCACCAAATTGAAGTGAATAATCTCAAGCTCTATTAAAGCTCTAGCAGAATTTGAGTAACTGCAAGTGGGTTAGATTTTTGTTAAACTTCTCTGGAATGCTTACACATTTTTTATGCTATATTAAGTAGACCGTTTAATGGATTTTGATTGCCAATGCAGCCTGAAGCCTCATTACTTGAAAGCTTTATAGTTACACATAGTATGTGTTTTCAGGCTATGATGGAGAAAAACGAGCTTTCTCTTTGGAAGCTGGTGTTTCCCACTGAGAGATCAATAAATTGCCTCATCATTTCATGACAGACCTGGAATTTCAGCTCTGTTCGCCCCAAGTTGTGTTTTGTGGATAATACCTCTTAAAGGAGATTTTAACTGTTGTAATTGATGAGATGCAGCTTTCAGTCTGCTGTTGGGCACTTCAGTTTTAGCAAGACATCAAAGTGGGGCTATTTACCGGGATAAACAAAAAAGCACTATCATGTGGCAACTGTCAACCCCTCTTGCTTCTGGGTGTCTAGTTTATATTCATTCTATTGGAGGCACTCCTTATGCCCTATTTTCCAAGAGCTTTCTTTCATTCTTCTTTTATTCTTCTCCCCTCCCCTTTCCCTCCCCCTGCCCCCCTCCCTCCCCCCCATCTTACATGCTTAACATGAAAGACATTTAAAGCATGAGAGTTTAGCAAAATGGGACCAAAGTGAAGAAGGATCATTTGCTACTTTCTAATCAAAAGGAGAAAGGTGTTGTAAGCAAACACATGAGATGTCTGCTATTCAATGCCACAGGAGTGCTGCTTTCAGAGGAAATTCCTCTGTTCTAAGGCATCCAGTGGTGCCCACAGTCAAGGCTGCCTCCTGAGAGGGAAGAAGCAGTTTTAATTAGGATGATGCCAGCAATATAATGATGTTGCAGATACTGTGTCTCTATGACTTAAAGTTGCTGTGAAGTTGCCCTTCAATGGTGTGTTGAGTGTCTGAGAAAGCCTTAGAACTAACTGATTGTGTTGAAGACAATGACTGCCTCAAATATATTTTTTTTCTTTAACTGAAGAACACGGCTTTCTGTCACATTTTCAAAGCATCAGTTACCTGGGTTGGTCTGAATCTGTGCAACAGAACTGAAAGCAAATTGTGATTTGAGCTTTTTGCTCAAATGGAAAGTGCCTTGCCAAGATGCTGTACCACTTGCATGTAGGGCCTGAGAGAGGGGAGCTGGAGGTCTTCAGAGTGTACTGGAGTTGGCAGATAACCATGTGTAGTTCAAAACTTACAGTATGCTGCTTGCTTTTAGAAGCAAGACTTTGTTCATATGTGTTTCATGCCTCAAAATGAGAGGGTTATTCTGCAAGTTGCCACCTTCTTCCTGGGACAGTAATTGCATAACTTCTTCCTCAAGCTCAACCTGCCCAACCTTCTGTTTGTATCCAAGGCAGAATCATTCTGCAGTGGTCCTGTGCTGCAGATGAAGATGTAAGGCTATGGGTGTGGCTGGTAAGCAGGACATTAAGCCTCCCATCTGTGCCTAGGAATAGGTTGCAGACAGGCAGGATGCTCATCAACCAGCACAGCTTAGGTCAGTACAAAGAGGAGCTAAGCTATACTAGTGTGTGGAGCAAAGGGTCTAGGGATAGAGCTGGGCATCTTCTGTCAGGAAAATGCTGCCCCTTTCACAGAGGAGACAGAAAGAGATGCCAGCTCTGTGTTTACTGAAAAAGTTGTGCATGGCTCTTAAGTGTGTGTAGGTCATTAACAGAGTGCCATCTACTGGCACAAAATGCCTTTATTTTCTGCATCTTTAAAACCGATGAAATGAGTGCTGCAGCTCATGTTGAATGGCTTCCAGGCAAGCCCTAAATGCAAGGTGCCAGCCTATCTGTAACTCTTCAGCTGGCCACAGCTCTTAGGCCTTTTCCAGCCCTTATAAAGACTGTGGAAATCCCCACATCCTCTCTGTGGCAGAGTTCATGGACTAGAGCCACCTCCTGCTACTTGAATGGATCACCGGGTTGCCTGGGCAAAACAGGTCAATGGAACCTGTTAAGAGATCTTGTCTAAAATGGTGTGGTATATCACAGAAGGGTGTACACACCTAGCTAGCTTCTATCAGAATTACTACATGTGCTTTTACTCTTCCACATGTCCTCAGGTGTCAAGTAGGCTCCCTTGGCTCTTAATACAGTCAGATGAGGAAGCTGGGAAATTGGTTGCAGCTCTGAAGGAAAGCACAACAGGAGGGGTTTATTATTGTCATTTAATCAATTTAATAGAAGTATTTAATGAAATAGGAGCCATATCAGTATAATTATCACCAGGAGGTCCCTCATTCATCTATTTTTCATGCAGAGCAGATTTCTTTGTATCACAGGTGTAGTCTCAAAACATGGCAGGGGTAAAGCCTGAGCAGAAGGTAGGTAAGTAGGAAGGTGACAATTTGTCACCCACAGTTATGGTAAGAAGTGGTTGGATCTATTTTGCTCTGAAGAGGAGGTAACTTGCATTTGGTTTTGTGGAGGATGGAATACTCTTTCTTAGCTACTTATATCAACACATTAAAAATGAAGCCCTCTGACAGAGCTCTGTAAGGAAAATTTGTCCTGCTGCTTGCCTTGATTAGGCAAAAGTAGTTTTTCTGCCTTGCAAAACTGTTTGACATTTAAAAGGATATATGAAAAATTCCATTCTGCAATAGAATAAAATGAGACCTTTACAAAGGTTTTCACCAAGAATGAGGCACCAGATAGACTGGGAGACTTCTTCTGGTGATGGAAGCCCCAGATGAACAATGAACTCAAAATCAGGCTTAGACAGATGCCCAAGACACATCATTATTCTTTAGTGGCATCTTCCTCCCTCATGAATTCAGTGTCCATCCACTCTACAGCAGGCACTTGAGAACCATGTTGATAGTAGCTCTCCTCAAAAAGGAAAAAAAAAAAAAAAGTAATTTTTCTACTGGGGAAATGTATTTCCTAAAAGACTTCCATCTGTCTTGAGCACACACTTTGGTTAAACATACAAAATATTGAAATAAGAAGCTGTTCACAGAACAATTGCCTTATCATAAAACACACCCTGCTAAGAACATGATTTCTGTTTCCATTTAATGTGAGGCAGTGCTCCTCATTATTCTCTCTGCACACCGAGCTTCATCTAAATCAATTTGAACTGAAAAGGACAATAGTGCTATTGATTTCTAGTACTAAAAATAATGCATAATAACCTCACTGTACTGTCAAATCTGTTCAGTGAATGAAATTGCTATCACAGAATATGTATCATTATTCATCAACTTTATTACCCTTACCAAGCAGGCTGGTATCTTCATTTCTATGGAATTTGACTTGAGCAAGAAATGACAACATGATCTGTGCTTCTTGGTCACCCATGCATATCCATGAGGTGTTCAAATATCTCTGTGTGAGGTAAGCATTGAGATGCCTCCCTGTTGAATGTGTAACTAAGGCTGACTGGTATGGAAAACTGCAGTTAAGGTGAGACCAAGACTAGGATTGGGCATGAACATACAGTTGAATGTTTTGAATCTTTGCACAACTGTGTCAGGAGCAAAGATTCCTGAATTAAAAAGTACGTAACAAGAAGATTAAAAGCACAACTAATTTGCTATGTACTATCGATAAGGATATTAGGTTTTTTCTTCTGTTTTCAAATACTTTTCTAAGTTAATGCTGCAGAGGAAACCCTACAGTACAGGATGCCAAGAGTCATGTTTTGGGCCAGGGAATTGCAGTTTTGTCACAGGTTCAGCTGGCATAAACTGGCTTGGGTTCACAGATGGCATCTCACTTCTCTGAAATGTGCTACGACATGGCTTGATGCACTGGTACATACTGGTGATGATTATTTTTAGATGATAACTGCCTAGTTCTGGAGGGGCTTTTGGCAGTCTTGGAGCCTATAAGGGCAGTCTATGGCATCAGAAATCCAAAAACTGTGACAGCATGACACACAGAAATGTACTGGCAGACTCAGACCAGGTTCTGGCAGACAGAATTACCAGAAGAACTGTCACAACCAGCTGGGTGTTGTGCTGTTTTCGTGTGTGTTTAAAAAACCCCTCAAAACTAAACCAAACAAAAACCAAACACAAGCACTTTTTCTTGTGAACTGCTGAGCAATTTGGGTTCAGATGTATCTCCTCTCTGTGTATCTGTGAAGTGTCAAGTGTTCATTATGTAGAGCTCTTGATTGTATGTGCCTCTGTAGCCTGCTCGTTGTAACACCACCATTTGCACCTGAAATCCAAAACTGCCCTCCTCCTTCTGGTTTCATTTGTTGGTGTTTGCATCTACACTACTAGGGGGGCTGGGCCCTACTGCAGAAGGGCAGAAGTGCTGAGTAGAGCACTTTCAATGGAATGAGAAATTTCATTGGTTTCCTAGTCTGGCTGTTAGTGGGAAATAGTGACACTTACATGAAAGCTCATTCATACTGTCATCTCAGCTTACCTTGTAAGTTCAGGCTGACCACAAGTCTCAAGGAAAAGCAGTTTAACTGAATTAAGCCTTCAAACTTACTTTAATCTGACTGGTAAGGAAGTTTACACAAGGTTAAAGCTCAATTGCTCTGTATAAGGGATCTGAAAATTCAGAAAAAATATTGTTTCTTCTGCATGAGATGCCCAAGTGCTTTCCCAGTAAACCTCGTATTTCTGCTTCCACCTCTTAGATCATGAAGATTCTTGCTTGAACATGGCTTACATTTCTGACATAAAAGCTACTCATTTCTGTTATGCTCTTCTTCATAGGCACTTCCTTTCTTCCTCTTGGACTTTCATTGGTAGGAGAAGCATGTGAGTAAGAATGAGTGGGAGGAACTGGCATAACCACAAGTGGTTTGCGTAAGATGAAGCTTAGCTGTAAATGATGGTGAGGCTGAGGACCAAAAGCTTTTGCCATTATCAAGACCTTTTGTAGCAGGAAACCTCTGTCCGAAGGCATTGCAAAAGGATATGAGCTCTTGGAAAGGTAGCAGAGCTTTAGCTAAATGGAATATCTAAGTGGTGCACAGCCCATTTAGAGGGCTGCTCTCTAGAAAGAAATTTCTTCAGCTGTCCTTGTGGCATGGACTAATTCAGCACTGAGCTGACAGTTTGCTTTGCAGGACCTATGTGACACCTGCTGTGGAAACGTGCTTTACACAGCAAGGCTATTAATAACCCAGCTCTTGTGAGCACTTGGCCACAGTCTGAGGCCGTGTTTTCCTAATAACCCTAAAATATGTTTTGTTTTCATGTACTTGTGGATATTAGGTTGAACCTTTCCTACTGTCAGAGATTTCTGAAACCTTAATTGCTTTTCCAACTTAATTGCCTCTGGAATGAGTTCAGGAATTAGCCTTTTGCTAATGGGGAAATATTTGAGCTCTTATGGCTCTGAAACTATTATTTTTAGACCTAAATTAAGGTGGGGAAATGAGATGCAGATAACAATCAAGATTTCAACATTATTACACTAGAACACACTAGAAATTAAAGGATTAAATACAGCCTAAAATGACTCCAAGAACCTGTTCAAAAGGAGTAGAGTAGTCTAAGATGAAACGTCCAAGACTGTCTCCCAACTACATGCCATCTTGATGTTATTAATCTTTGTTTTAATGCAAAGGTGCTGTTGACAGGCCTCATTCCATTAATTATTTCAGTGGGTTTGTACGCTAAAAGGACTGGTTTTATTGGAATCATATAGAAAACTTTTAAGGTCTGTATTTTCCTCTCATCTTAAAGAAAAATTTCAAGAGATTGAATAATGACCTAATTGGTATTAGCAGCTGCTCTGCCAGCATGTGGAGAATTCATGTGGCATGGCTTGTCATTGGGGGACCTTAACCATTTTTGAGCACTTTAAAGCTCTCGGAAGCAATATAGTAACACCTTGCAGTACTTCTGAGGCATATGCAAAAAACAGGTTTCAGCACACACAGCTTAAAGCACAGCAGTTATGAGAGTGAAAACTCGAGCGTAGCAAATTAGCAGTTTTATTTTATACCCAAGTCATTACTCAAAGATGGAAAACTATGTTAGAAAAACACAGCTTGTGATAAAAACTAATGTTATTTTTATTCCTAGGAAGAAACTTTCATAGAATGGCTATTAGTGTTGCCATTCTCATTGCTTACTGATTTGTTTAAAGGACTTTTCTCATATGTGACAGTCCCTCTGACAAGGCAAACCACAAAAAATAAAAACCCAAACAGACCCATCAGTCAAAAAGTCTTAAGGATGTAGTTAAAGATAATCATTCTGCTTATGTAGGTCCTTCAATCAGCTTTCTATCAAGACTTCTCAATTTGTGGGGCCTGCAGAAGATAATATTTTGAGACCCTCTAGAAATGTAACATATGGTTCTTTAATTAAAGGCTGTCAAAATGCATATGTGCAACAAGACCTAACTAAGATCGCATTGGGGAAAAAAAATATCATTTGAACCTGAATGAAAACATTTGTTGTTTGTTTTGGTGAAACAAATGGAAAATTCACCACAAATCAGTCTCTAGACATTGTTTTGCTTTTTTTCTCTCTTGACTCTCTTTTTACAACATGAATGGGACTGATCCCTGATGGAGAACACAGCAATCCTTCAAACCTTTTGGGAGAATATAGCTAAACATTCAGCTCAGAGGCAGAGGCACAAGAGTTAACTGGAACATCCTGGGCCAAATAGATGAATCTGGAGCGCTGCTCTATTTTGGGTAGAGGATGGGGGAAGAAATGAAGGTCCAGTTACTGACTGAGTTGTTCCTGTATCTGAGACCTGCCAATACAGTGCTGAACATAGTAAAAAAGGGAAGAGACAAACTGCCAGTGTGGTGTATATAAACTCTCAAGCATGCCTTGACTTTACTTAGAAATACAAGTTTTCCACCAGACTCATCCTGCTGTAGAGCAGAAGCTGGGGCTAGCCAACATGTGGCCTTTTCCAGGCTTAACTTTCAGAGAGGCTATGGTTTGTATTGTGGCCACCATGAGAATGTTCATTGGTTCAGTAGATCCCTCTCCAGGAATTTTCCCTCCTTCAAGCAGATGGAGCTGTTCTGTGCTCTTGGTGGCTGTTGTCTGCCTGAATTGCAACTTTCAGCAATCTCCCACCCCTGCCTTTCATGGTTCCAGGCAGACCGTTCATGGGTCCACTCCCCTGTGTATTGGAGATGGCTATTACTGCCTCTTCTGCTGTCAGTGTGCTCCCAAATGAATGCAGTATTGCACAAAAACAGCATTAACTGCTTCAGGCTCCATAATGAGATGCTGGTTGCTCTGGCAGTTCACCACTTCCATCTCTAAAGGATAAGTAACATCATTTCTGGGAAGTCTGAGAGCCAAAGCATATCTGGCTCTGACAGGGGCAATCAGATTTATATAATTTTCCGACAGACAGTTAAGCTAAAGCTGTACAAACTGGAAATATACTGCCAAGTAAAGTTAATAATTTAAAAGCCCAAGGTTTTATGAGGCAAGGCACAGACCTCTTTTCTTACAAAGATGCTGCTGCTTTCTCCTGTCTTTTCAGAAGACCCACGCTACCCTCAGACAAGACCCCCCACATGCATAAAGCTGATCCCTATTAATGGCAATAAAAAGAAGACTATTTTAATGAGGGGTGTGTTTGGACTAGATTCTACTATGACTTACAGGCTTCAGTATCTATGTGACAAAAGGCAGCACCAGTTCTCTTTCTTGGTTATAACTGGAACAATAAGTATGTTCTAAACTCAATAATGCAAGAGAGATTATATGAAATGAGTTAAAAGTTGAGCTTGGGTCATGATTTTCCAGCCAGCACAATGCCCTGAAGGTGTCCAGAACCATTAAGGCTGTCTTATTCTCTTTAACTAGAATAATTTAGCATTTCCTTGAGTTTTGGCGCAATGTTTCAAACCTAAGGTTTAGCTAGCGCATGTAAGAACTAAAGCCAGGAGGGACATGAAGGCTGAATTTGGTCCAATTCTTGCACCCCTAACCATGTATGTCTTCCTAGCAAGATAGGTTGCTTTGTGCTTGTTAGCTGTGCTGCAAATCACAACATGGAATTGTAAAATATGTAAATCAGAGGCTGCTGAAAGTCATGGCAGCAAACTCAGGTTTCTGCTGTGGAAGCCTCCATTGATAAATGTGGGTTCTGCTTTACACGTCATGAAACCATGAACCGTGTCTGGGCAGTCTAACTGCAACCTAGAAATGTGCACAGTACCCCAATGTGCACCAGTGACTGCAGAGCTTTGGGGGCCCAAACTGTAATGTTTTAATGGGGTCTAACTTAAAGTCATGATTTGACAAAACCAGCTTGTGCAATGCATTTTGTTGAGATGCCACAAAACAAGAAAGATCTGGAAATGTCAAACACTCTTAAGACACTTGATGTACTTGCTAAATATTTTTGCTCCTGGCACTTCATAATTAGAAGACAGTTTTGTAGGTGAAGTGGGTTTGCACAAGTACTAGTGCAGGACCAAAACCATGTGCAGCTTTTGCAGCACATCCTGTGCTCTTGATAATACCATAGTTTCCACAGTTTGACATTCATATTTTTTCTCCTTGAGTGGTGTAGGATGAGGACAAAACCTTGAATGGTGCAGTCTGTTCAGGTGAAGAATGAAAATAATTGTTTTTATTAAAAAACTAAGAAAGTGAACATGTTCTTCCAAGTACCACAGCTTGTGCTCCAACTGTAATCTTGTAGAAAATTGTGTCACTTTAGGATCTTTTTGCTGGAGGCAGGCCTTAAATCTAATTTTCCCTCTAATTGTTACAAAATAATTGTACTTGCATGTTCTATGTTCAGGTGTCCCTTTAGTGTAAGAACTTAACCATGGATGATAGCTGCAAACTCTTATTTAGAGATGACAGATATCTGCATCAAAAGACACCAGCAGGTCAAAGGAGATGATTCTACCCCTCTATTGTACTCTCATGAGACCCCACTAAATACTGTGTGCAGTTCTGATGTCCTCAACATAAGAAGGACATGGAGCTGTTGGAGGAAGTTCAGAGAAGGGCCACAAGGATGATCAGGGGACTGGAGCACCTCCCGTATAAAGACAGATAGGCTGAGAAAGTTGAGGTTGTTCAGGCTGGAGAAGAGAAGGCTGCGTGGAGACCCCATAGCAGCCTTCCAGTATCTGAAAGGGGCCTACAAGGATGCTGAGGAGGGACTCTTCATTAGAGACTGTGGTGATAGGACAAGGGGTAACGGGTTCAAACTTAAACAGCAGAACTTCGGGTTAGATATAATGAAGATATTCTATATTGTGAGGGTGGTGAGGCACTGGAATGGGTTGCCCAAATAAGTAGTAAATGCTCCATTCCTGGCGGTGTTCAAGGCCAGGTTGGACAGAGCCTTGAGTGACATGGTTTAGTGTGAGGCGTCCCTTCCCCTGGCAGGTGGGCTGGAACTAGATGATCTTAAGGTCCTTTCCAACCCAAACTGTTCTATGATTCTATGACCTTTCCCCTCTGCAAATACAATGTACTCTTTTGTAAAATGAAGTAGTTTTGAAACCCTAATGTCTCCTTAATGCTTTAATGTTTCTCTTCTATACATATTGCACTAAGGAAAAGCAACTAGTATGTAAGAAGTCAGCGAAGGAGGTGGTAAAAGGAGGAAGAAAATAGAAATAGATTACCAAAAATACTTTCAATTTGTATTCTGTCTTCAGACGTAGATATTCCATGTTCCTAGTCCCTATTTATCCATCCAATAGGAACTGACAGGATCTTGTAATTTTGGAGGGATGTCCATTTGAGTTAGGTGCCTTCATGCACTGTTTTATGTAGAAAAAGGTAGCTCCCAGGGTTTTGATGGTGTTCTAGCAAACCTTTTATGGGGACCAGCCAAAAACCCCACCCTAAGCTCCATATAGGTTGCAGGAGGAAAATGAGCAAATGAAAAACTCAAAAGCAGCCCTTCAGAATTTTTACAGTACAGCATAATTATGTCTTGTTACAATGTTCTTCCTTTTATTATCTTTGTGTTCAGTACAGGAGGAATTTTGTTTAATGTTGCAATGATTATAAGTACTTGTGAAAAGACAGAGACAGGAGAATTCTGGTGAGAGGAAAGACTAAGGGATTCACAACAGTAGTTTTGCTTGGCAATACTTGTCTAGTTTGTAGAGCACTAGTTTGTATAGTCTTTCAATGGGCTACAGATCTGTTATCATTTCCGTGATGAAAGTATATTTACATGGGTAAATACTTTCAGAAATATTTTTTGTTTGGTTAGCCTTTTTAGTTGATGCTGATGGTTTCAGTCGCCTCAGAAATTAGGGGTGCTCTCGTGATTTCAGCATGTTACTTGGTGAAGATAAGATGACATGACATGTATGGAATCAGCAGGGCCAACAAACAGCTGTAGTGCTAGTGAAGCTGTGTCAGCTTAGATCAGGGAAACTTTTCTGCTTGAGCCAAAGGGAGTCCTATTGGCCTATGGGAAGTTTTGCACAGATCTTCTTTATCCGTATTTTTTCTTTTTATCCATATTTTGTTATATATCCCTCTGCTTATAGTCTGCTTGCATAGGATTTTTTATGGGTAGTTTAATAACAACTTTTGATTTTAGATCTTGTACTGCTTTACACACAATTCACAATTCCCTCTCTATCATGCAGTTATTGGGCATTTTTACCTCTAAAATACATACAGTCTCCATAGATTTCATCAGAAATTGGAGGAGGTCATACAGTTTAAATATTGTCCGCTCTTAGTTATAAGAGATGAGCCTGAGGATTAGGAAGCAACCAGACTCCCTGTTTAGATCTATTTTGTTCATAATAACAACAAGCCTGCTTCCTGTTCTTACTATAGAGAAAATCCAGACTCCTGAAGTGTGAATCCAGATGTTAATGCCGTAGGTTGGTATCTTCCTAAAACTGAGTGTGTATCACACCACAGTATTGGAAGCCTTTCAATTATTCCTTGATGAGATTCCCTGTGTGAACTTGGCATGAGTATGTCTAACACTTCCTATTTCTGATTACCAGTATTCCACCACATGTTAAAAATAGTTCAAAGGCTTTGGCCCTGTGTGCCCTACATTATGTTAAGCCTTGTTTAGACTAACTGCAATACTGTAATCAGAGTTCTTGTAGCCTGAGGGAATTTTCTCTCATTTCTTAATTTAATTAAACATTTCACATTGTTTAATTATATGCTAAACGGGGAATTCCTCCTGACCCTACAACAATACGGGTTTACAAACCAAAGTACAGTTTTCACAGGTTTTCTTCTGGGACATCATCTTGTTTGATAGAGCAAGTAATTTAACAGAGAATTTAAAATTCTGAGCTTTTTTTGTGAAGCCTGTTTCTATTTATTTCCACCCCATTTGTTGGAAGCAAACAAGAGACAGGTCTCCATGATGTACTTATTGTTAGAAATGAGGACCATGTCTACACTATCTGCTCTTATTTGGTAGTTGTAAGATTAAATCAGTGCAGTGCCCACCTAAAAATCCTGACAAGTAATCACTTTTGGGGAATTTTCCATTCTCTCTTTTGAGGCCATGTTAATTTGACTGTAGTGAGTTCGTACCACATCTTTGTGAGCTGACAGCCCTGGACAACCTGACTGTCTGTTGGGAAGTTTAGGAACTGTGTAATATAAACAGTTGTGCATGAAGCTATTTGGCCTTAATTATAGTTTGTCTTAATTAAAATGCTGAAGTATCATGTGAAAGGTCTGTTGGTGTCTTAAGTAGTTCTGTTGCAGTTATTTCACCAGTAACAGAGGTCTTTTCCATATATCTATGAAGTGGGATTACACTTTTACCCTTTTTTACATAAGAGTGACTAAAACTGGTTTGTTCATTGATCCTTTGGGCAGAAGCTATTTCATATTGCTCTTCAAAGCTTTGCATCTCTTTGGGCTTTTGAGTGTGTTACAGTTTGCTATTTAAAGAAAAAAAGTGACACAAGAACTGTACATACCACATGCAAAACACAAGCATGCTGAAGGAATTTCATTAAGACTATTTCTGTAGTCTCCTAGCTGGCTGATGATAGCACAACATGAAATTCTAGAACATCACATCTGTTCAAATCGCTTCCTTTTTAGCTTCCATATTGAAGTTCATAAATATGGAAGGGAAGAAGGCTTATGGTTCTGTCTGATATGCAGCACATTTTATGGTGTAAAAATTTACGGTAACTATTTTAGTCAAATGCCTTCTTCTGGCATAACATGGATATAAACACAGTAATTTTACCTTTGCAGTTTTCACATTAAAAAAATGTTTGGTTTATGGCATTTCTATGCACAGAAAAAAAAAATGCTATAAAAGGTAAACTCCTTGCTGTGTTGATTTCAGTAGATTTACTATAAATTGACTTTATAAAGCAAAGGAGGCTTGGAGCCGTTCCACCTTGCTTTCACTCCCCAGGTCAGCAGCTCAAAGCAGGAAGGGAAGTATTCAGAGGCCACTTAAAACCAGTTGTCCCTGTGGCGATGCTGTTTCATCTCCATGATCTGCTGAGTGTGTGGGGCCTGGACTGCTGAATTTAAACATAACATTTTAGTGGAAGGCAGAGCTTGGAAATGATTGTCTCTGCAGCATCATTTAGGAGAGGAAATTTTGTAGGTGAAAAATATCGGATGAAATCCTTTATCTTGGAAAGATACCTTAGCTCATTGAGTGATTTTCTTAACCCACATCACAGGAGCAGGTCTGCTTTCCAAAGTGTGTCTGTGCTTTGAAAGTCAGTTGTTTGGTGCTATACTTAAATATAGCTTTCAGGATCAGCACATCAAAACCTTTTTAGGAATACACTGCTCTGAGCACAGCATTCGCATCTCTTGAGAATTTATCATGGTTCTTGTGGTACCTTTTTTCCTGTGATCTTGTCTTTCTGAATCAAGTCACTGAAGTCTGTATCCCCCCAAAGCGATGCTTATGTTGAACATATACACATTAAAAAAAAAAAAAAAAAAAAGGAAGGACTTCGCTTCCTTTCTTTTCTCATCTCCTATCTTGTAATTTTGGAATAGCTATAGTTGATAGCATGGGGATGAATAGAAAAATACAAAAGATTCATGTGATTCCAGGACAAAATAGATAGTTCATTCCCAGGGAGCTGTGCAATAGTTATCAGAAATACAGATGAAAAATTAATTTTTCATAAGAAAATAGGCAGATGTGTCTGAATACATAAGGTGAACTAGTCTTTGAATAAGATGATCCTGATTTTATGTGATGATTTTTCATAGGAAATCTTCCTTTAAGGTTTTTGTGTGGGTCATTTCTGCCTTTAGCTCCTGTGCTTCCAAAGAATAAACACTAAATCATATTTGTTTATACTTGGATTTGTAGTTTAAGAAAAACTGATAATGAGAAATATAACGTTTCCCCCCTGCTTAGCACAAGAGCAAATGCTGTATTGAGTTACACATTATATAAGTCGTTTGATTGAAAATAGAGTTAACAGGTTTTTTCTTTAAGTCAAATAGCGTCAAACTCCTGGTAACTATTGTTAGTTGTTGAAAACTAACAATATATTGGCTTCATACCTTGCTCAAAAAAAAAAAAAAAAAAAAAAAAGAAAAGAAAAAGAAAAACAGACAATAATTGCTCCTAGCTTTGTTTTCTTCTAAACAGCTACAGATCTTAATCAGGGTGCTATTAGGGGTTAAGGTGTTCATCCATCAGGGATCTGAAGCATGATGATCAGAGTAGAAATGTCCCTTTGGCACGCTTTGTTCACCGGCAAGGCTGGAAATGTTGGAAAGACATTTAGGGATTAAGTCTGCAACCCGTTGTGTTTCCGCTGTTTCTCCCCTCCCTAAGACAAGCTTTTCCTTTATTGTTAATTTTACAAAGGGTGCTAGCAGCCATTATTTCTCCATCTGTATAGGCAGAAACATGGAGGAGCCAGGTCTGTGTCTGCAAGCACATGCAGTCTGTGCCTACTCAGGTAGATAGTTGGCTCTCAGAGTGGTTGGAAATTGAGAAGGTGCTTTGCTAAATGTTTCAGATAAAGGAGTTAAAACTTAGTCTGCTGAGACCTCAGTTTTCCACAAGAAGTATTCCTCCTCTCTGCTGTTTTTTCAAGCTATTTTTGAGCTGTTTTGTTAGCTGCAATTTTAAACTCATGACACAGAACTTTTCTGAGAAGGGCTCCTTGGAAGCTGTTTGAAAATTGGTATATCAAACTTGTA
The DNA here is from genome assembly GCF_037157495.1 of Lathamus discolor. Lineage (NCBI taxonomy): Eukaryota > Metazoa > Chordata > Aves > Psittaciformes > Psittacidae > Lathamus > Lathamus discolor. The sequence goes on from NC_088884.1 coordinate 107,512,486, forward strand.
TGTCCAATAATTGAAGCAAGTGGTTTCTTGAAGTGGTGAAATCATATTAGCAACCCAATTTGCCTAGGTTTTTCAAGTGGGGGCAAAAAAAAGGCACTCCTATTTTTGTCTGTGATCACGGCCTTGAAGATAAATTACTTTGCTCCTTACTGCAGGCCAGTGTACATAGCTTTAGACACTACACACCTTTTTTTTTTTTTTCATGTGTTTGTAATTGATTTTTTATTAGAAATTTACAGAACAATTTCAAACCCAAATATTTTCCCTCTGCCCTTTTATTTCTTACTTGGTCTCTAGCTGGTTTGGCTGTCAGTATAGTATGCTGACAAATAAATCATTGTCAGGGCTCAGTTCCCCAGTGCACAAGAATCATGAGTCCCAAACTAACCCTCCAGTCATGTAGTCCTTACTTCTTAGCTTTATCAAAGCTTGCTGACTTTGCAGCATCCCAAAGACAAATGCATGACATGAAAGACAGTATCTTGTGTACCCCCAAAAAAGACTAGAAAAAAGGTGCCATACAAAGACAATATTTAACACAGGCAATGCGACTTCTTTTGCGAGGCATGTGGCCTGGTGTGTTAAGCACTGCAGAATGGGCTGGGCAACCAGCATGTTAGGATGCTCTGTGTGACCTCGAGTGAGTAGATTCCTGTAGTCATAGCTCAGTTTCCATGACACAGTTGCCATATATTTAAAGAGCTGGCTTTCAGTACTGGGCTTTCCTACCTATCTAATTTAATGCATACAGAGTAAATAGCACTAATAAGCCATACTGGGAAAGCCTCTCTGACAGCCTTGGGGCCAATTTCTGTGGCTCAGTGCTTGTCCTCAGAATAATGGAGGGGTAGAGTATGTATCACATAACTCCACTGACAGTCTTTTAGGGATTTGCTGGAGCCTCAAAAGATACTAGTTCATTGCTAAATATTTTGCCTTTGCTCCTTTTCACAGACATTGACATTTCAGACCTCACAGCCTTCAGAGGAAAGCTTAAAAATGCAAACGTGTTTGGTGAAAGTAGATGAAAATCAGCGAAGTCTAAACTTCAACTGATCATATGTTACAAACCCAAATGAGTGTTTGGGAATTTGTGTTGCTTTTTCTGCGTAAGCATGCTAGTGCTGATTTTGTGTGGTCTGTGGGTTCCTGTGTGCTGTAATAATTTAACATTTTTAACTTCTTGCTGTGCTGCAGACATCTGTAGCAAGCAGAAGGCATCAGATGTAGGATAGTGATCTTTTGAACTGCTGCTAAAGCAAATGTGCTAAACTGTAAAGTGAAAGGTGATGCCACAAGCAGCCTTGGAAATTTCACTTAATTTAGTTTTTCAAGGATAAGAAACAGATGAAAGAGAACTTTTTTTTTTTCCCCTGTTACTTTCCTCGCTGAGGAAAATAGTAAATTCACCTTTCAAGACGAATTAGAAATCAGTCCTAGACAATTCTCAAAGAATGCCAAAGAACAAACATATGAACACTAAATGTGCAGAAAAATATGTGAATATGACTGTAAGTTTGCAGAAACTTTATCAAAATAAAGCAAGAGGGGATAGGGAGACAGCAAAGACTTGAAAAGACAAGCAACCTTCAGAGAGTCCCTCTAACAGCTACTATGTTTACATTGTTAAAAATGGGAAAACCTATCTTTGTCCACGTTATCAGTAAATGAGAGTTTTAATAATAAATTATCTATGTGATTGCTATTTTCTTTCTCTTTGCAAGGAGAGCAGCTCTAAAATGAAGAGATATATCGCTGCAAATATGGTGTTTTACTAGTGGAAAGCAAACAGAAACAAGTCTGAATTTATAATTTTCTTTAATTTTGTGAGGTGCCGGATTTTTTGGGGTTTTGTGTGGGTCGTTTTTTCCTTTTTCGTGTTTTTTTTTTTTTTTTTTTATTTATTTTTGTTTTTAAGGGTAGGGAGAACTGCTGTCTCATGATGGAGTAGTCTGCATTTGGAACCCATCATGCAGTATCCTAGTTACTGTGGTGTTAGCAGATCAGGTAGCAGCCCAAGTCATTGATTGGGTTGAAATTACTTGCGTCACAACTGAAGTAAAACTGAGTGTGATCAGCAACAAGAGTCAGTTATGTACAATGTGATTACGTTTCTCTAATTTCTGTGACTGAACGCAGTACTCCAAAAGACACATGGCCGATGAGTGATTGGGTCTTTATTGCCTTTCAGTGCCCTTCTCCTGATCACCCATGCTTGGGAATGTTTGAGTATGTTGACTCCTTTTCTGCCTGTTACGCAGGTCTCTCTTTGAGGATAGTCAGGATATATTTGTCAGAAGTAGGGCACACATGCAATCTGTGAAAATTGCTAGAACTGTTGAAAGAATTGGGGTGATAGCATGACTGGAAGATGGCAACACTCATGTCAAACTTTGTAAAAGAAAAATGCTGCATATTCAAACAGAAGGATGTGGCTTAAGAGCACAAATCCCATTTTGCCAGTAGTGCTGCTTCTGTCCTACATTTTGGAAATTTTACCTGAAAAGAAGGTTTTAGGAGTCTGACCTTGGGTTCCGTAATTGACATTTTATGTTTATGGGCACTTAAGAAAGGAAGTAAGGTTTAGGATACATTTCTCTTTAGGATGACTATTTGTGCCTGATTGCCATCTTCTTCTGATTTTCATCCCACTCCAATATTGAGCACAAGTCCCGTGTTTCCCTGTGGGGAGAGATAGATGAGCAGACATGTAAATGAACCTTCTGTAACTCTTGCACAGGATTTCATAGTCTGTCACAGAGGAGCAATCGTCTGTCACATTAATATGGTTCTTATTACAGTATTTATGTCAAAACCCCTGTCTTTCATCATTTTCATTAGCATAAAAGTAAGGTTTTAACAACTATGGTAATAGGTAATAATGTAGCATTAGAACATAAATCTAGTGACTGTATGGATACACATGAAATGACAGCAAGATGTTATAATTTGCTTCAAGCACTTATTTTGGGGACAGATTTGTGTAGGTGGCTGAATTTTTAGTAAGTATTCACTACAATTATCAGAACTAACAGGAACACTTGGCAAAAAAAGAAAAATCTGGATTGTAATTAAAGATGAGAGCTAGCAGTTACAGTTAGAAATTACCAACTTTCTGGTGGTGTTGGCACATGTTCCCTTCCTAATTCTGACCAACTTGTACCTAAATGTTATAGCTACAGGGGTTTCATTGCCAGGATCTGTAACTTTGATAAAGGAAGGGCACTTTAAAACCGGTGTGTGTTGACAGGCACGGGTAGGCTAAACTTCAGCCGAAGTAAACCAGCTATTTGAGTTAAATACTTGTATTTAAGTCTTTATTGCTATCAAAACCATGAAGCACTTTGCAAAGTCAGTGAAGCTCCCCTTAAATAACCAGAGGAGAAATTGGTCAGTCATGAAAACTTAGCTTACCAGTTGAGGTAAAGGCAACCATTATTTCACAGTTCAGGACCATTCAGTGGAACTGTACAAAGCAAGGAAAGTACAGAAAGGGGCAATAATCCTATACAGTAAGGAAAGTGAAAGGACTTCAGTTATCCAAACTAGCACTTGAACACAATGTTACAGTAAATTTGAGATGTAATGGAGTATTTAATGGCTTTCAGTGGTCAGGAAGTTGGTTTTAGAAAGAGTGCAGGTAAGAGTTTTAAAGGCATCCAAGTGATTTACAGCATTTGCAGACTGCACAGTGCTTTGTGGCACTAAGAAACCCCAAGCTAGCATCATCTGCTCTGGTGCCAGAGCTGAATGCAAAGCTGAAGTCAAAGAAAGACAATGAGGCTGCAGATCTAGAGAGCCCTGAGCCCCTGCACCCTGTGCACATGGTTTAACAGGCTCAGAGCTATCTCGAGGACTGTATGAAACCATGCATTGCTTTCCACAAGAATAAGCAATTTGCTTTGGGCATGATGATCATTTGTCCTGTCTCCTCTGAATGAGCTCTGGGATCAAACACCACATTCTTGTAAATCTAATCATCCTACATGCCTTGTGACCAGCTTGTGTGTGATCAGGCAATACTTCTCTCTGGGACACAGGTTCTAGTTTTTGCATTCATCTATTATATAGGTGATGACAGGATTTTGCTTTCACTGCTGACCTAATGTTTTCCAAGGGCCATTGTGACTTCCCACGTGGTTTGGGAACAGGCTACATCACTGTTTTCGGTCACTTGGATTTTTCTGGTCATGGCTTTCACATTCTTAAATATGTTGTCCCTCCTTGGGAAAGAAGCTAGCACATAAGGCCTGTGTGCGTGAAGATGATGAGGCTCCACTAAGTTCAATGTGAATTTAGTGCGTATGAACTTGTGCACTGTCTTTCCCTGTGAAAATCTCTACACTCAGCAGAAGGACAGTACCTGCCACCACGAACATCTGACAAGCAGGTTTAGCAAGTTTCCTGAGAGCTTAGGCCCTTGCAGTGTGCTGATCTGTTCAGTCAGAGCTCTGGTTAGTGGCAAGGTGTATTTGTCATCTACAACCACAGCCCTTTTTTCCTGCTCTTGAGATAATCAGCCATTGTCTTATTTGCGTAACTGAGTTCACTGTTACCAATGTTGATTTGTGATATAGAACTTTTTGTTTGTAGCAATCAGAGTAATCTGCACATGAAGGTGAGTGCTCTCATCCTCATTTAGCTGATGGGAAAAAAAGCAATGAAAAACAATTTCTGAAAAGCAGTGGAGCTGACAGTTAGCCATTGGGAATAAAATCTTGTCTCTTACCATCCCTACGGCTGCTTCATAAATTTCAAGTGTACATAATATACAGTTTGAGACATGTTATCTGCTTCCAGACAGGATGAGTCTGATTCTTAAAATGAGAATTCCAGTGTGCATATAGAATCACAGAATAGTTAGGGCTGGAAAAGACCTTAAGATCATCATTTCCAACCCGCCTGCCATGGGCAGGGATACATCATACTAAATCATATCACCCAAATCTCTGTCCAACCTGGCCTTGAACACTGCGAGGGATGGAGCATTCACAACCTCCCTGGGCAACACATTCCAGTTCCTCACCAACCTCACAGTAAAGAACTTCCTCCTTATATCCAATCTAAACTTCCCCTGTTTAAGTTTGAACCCGTTACCCCTTGTCCTATCACTACAGTCCCTAATGAACAGTCCATCCCCAGCATCCCTATAGGCCTCCTTCGGATACTGGAAAAGCTGCTCTGAGGTCTCCACGCAGTCTTCTCTTCTCCAGGCTGAACAGCCCCAACTTTCTCAGCCTGTCTTCATACGGGAGGTGCTCCAGTCCCCTGATCATCCTCGTGGCCCTCTTCTGGACTTGTTCCAACAGTTCCATGTCCTTTTATGTTGAGGATGCCAGAACTGCACACAATACTCCAGGTGAGGTCTCACAAGAGCAGAGCAGAGGGGCAGGATCACCTCCTTCGACCTGCTGGTCACGCTCCTTTTGATGCAGCCCAGGATACGGTTGGCTTTCTGGGCTGTGAGCGCACACTGCAGACTCGTGTTCATTTTCTCATCAACCAGCACCCCCAAGTCCTTCTGTGCAGGGCTGCTCTGAATCTCTCCTCTGCCCACCCTGTAGCTGTGCCTGGGATTGCTCCAACCCAGGTGTAGGACCTTGCACTTGGCATGGTTAAAGATTTTGGCAGGCACAGAGGTGAGACTGACTGGTCTGTAGTTCCCTGGGTCATCCATTTTCCCCTTCTTGAAAATGGGGGTTGTATTTCCCTTTTTCCAGTCGTTGGGAACCTCACCTGACTGCCATGAGTTTTCAAATATAATGGACAGTGGCTTAGCAACTTCCTTTGCCAGCTCCTTCAGGACCCGCGGATGGATTTCATCAGGTCCTATGAACTTGTACACGTTCAGGTTCTTAAGATGGTCTTGAGCTGTATCCTCCCCTACAGTGGGCCTAAGGTCTTCATTCTCGCAGTCCCTGTGTCTGCCTTCCAAGACTTGGGTGCTGCGGTCAGAGTCTTTGCTAGTGAGGACTGAGGCAAAGAAGTCATTAAGAACCTCAGCCTTCTCCAGATCCAGGGTAGCCAGCTCTCATGATAGCTTCTGGAGGGGGCCCACGTTGTCCCTAGTCCGTCTTTTATTTGCAATGTACCTATAGAATCCCTTCCTGTTATCTTTCACATCCCTAGCCAAGTTTAATTCTAACTGGGCATTAGCTTTCCTAACCTGGTCCCTAGGTTCCCAGAAAACGTCCCTATATTCTTCCCAGGCTGCCTGTCCTTGCTTCCACCTTTTATAAGCCTCTTTTTTCCCCTCTAAGTTTCCTCAGCAACTCCTTATCCATCTATGGAGGTCTCCTGGCCCTCCTGCTGCACTTCCTTCTAGTCAGGACACAACACTCCTGAGCTTGTAGCAGCTGATCCTTGAATATTAACCAACAGTCTTAGGCCCCCCCTGCCCTCTAGGGCTATATCCCATAGAACTTTACTAAGCAGGTTCCAGAAGAGGCCAAAGCCTGCACTCTTGAAGTCCAGGGCAGTGAGCTTGCTGCACACTCTTCTCAATGTCCTGAGGACCTCTAACTCAACCTTCTCCTGATCGCTACAACCAAGGCTGCCCTGGCGCATCACATTTCCAACCAGCCCTTCCCTGTTGGTGAGCACAAGGTCAAGCATGGCACCTCTCCTTGTCAGCTCCTCTATTACTTGAAGAAGGAAGTTGCCTTCCACACAATCGAGGAACCTCCTGGATTGCTTATGCTGCGCTGTATCATCGTTCCAACAGATATCAGGATGGCTGAAGTCCCCCATGAGGACAAGTGCCTGCTAGCATGAGGCTGTTCCTGTCTATAGAGCACTTCATCCACAGAGTTCTCTTGATCAGGTTGTCTGTAACAGATCCCCACTGTAATGTCCCCCATCACTGTTCTCCCTTTAACCCTGACCCACAAACTCTCTGTAAACTGATCACCTGTCATACTCTCCAGCCTACCCCTAACATAAATAGCAAGTCTCCATCTCGTCTGATGGGCCTGTCTTTTGTAAAGAGCCTGTAAGCTTCCATTCCAACTCTCTAGTCTTACAAGCCATCCCACCATGTTTCTGTGATACCAGTGATATCATATCCCTGTAGATCTGCACACATCTTTAATTCCTACGGCATTTGTATAGAGGCATCTGAGCCGAGCTCCAAATGAAGCCAGCTCATTGGCTGGAGCAGCTGGGGTATCTCTACATTGCTCTGAGCATTTATGATAGGTGCTGGCAATTGACTGGGAGTATTGGGATGGAATGATGCCCCCCTTACTCAACACATCTAGCTTAAAGCTTTCTTGACCAGCCTGGCAAGCCTCCTACCAAAACTGCTCTTCATTGTCAGACCAGCTCCACCAGCCTCCAACAGACCTGGCCTCCCAAATTGAGTCCCATGCTCTAAATACCCAAACCCCTGACTATGGCACCACTGTTCTAACCATTTATTAACCTGGCCAATCCTCCTAGCCTTTTTAAGATCCTCATCCCTTTATCCTGTAGAATTGATGAAAATACAACCTGAGCTCCAGAGCCCCTAGCCACCTCTCCCGGGACTCTGTAGTCCTTCTTAATGTTCTCCAGGCTACTGCTATCTGTATCACTAGCACCCATATGGATCACTAGAAGTGGGTAATTGTCAGAGGGACTTACTAGACCAGGCAGCTTCTCTGCAACATCCCTCACCATAGCCCCTGGTAGGCAACACACCTCCCTTGAGACTGGGTCAGGCCAACAGATGAGTGCTTCTATTCTTCTCAAAGTAGACTCCCCGAACTACTATGACCCACTGCTTTTTCCTGGCAGCACCCGTAGTGATCTTTGACAGTGTATTAGCCGGTTGTTCATGGTGCGAGTGTGTTTTCTCATTAGCCCCCTGCAGAACTGCAAAGTGGTTCTGCTTGGGGACATCAGATTTAGGAGGAAGCCCCTTGCTTTTAAGTGTCCTCTTTTTCCTTTTTTGTTGGTTTTTCTTGTTACTGTTTCCCAGCTTCTTGGGTTAACGGCCTCCTTTGCTCCACGAGCTACAGTGGACGCTTGAGGCCCCTGCACAGTTTGGGCCTGGAGCAAGCAGCTCTGTTTCAGCTTCCTCTCAGCTTCCCTGACATCTTTCAGCCACCTGCTGCAGGAGGGCCTCCACCAGGGCGCACCGAGTGCAGCCCTGCCCATCGTGCACCTTTTCCTCACCAGACCAGTGCAGGCACTCCCTACGCTCGGAGCCCTGCACTGCAGCCTCCCCTCTCATCGGCTCTGTCTGGGTGCCTACGCTGGCCACCGCCGGGGCAGCCAGAGCAGAGCCCCCGGACCCGGCCCCGCTCATATGGCAAGCGCTCACCATCCCGCTCCCCTCCCCGCGCAAACTTCCTCGACCCGCCCTGGTCGCCGCGCTCCCTGGGGCAGGTTTTACCCACTCAGGGCTGGTGCCGCCCCTCCTGGCTCCGCCCCCTGTGAGTCCCTGCTCGCGTCAGCGGAGCTGCCGGCTCCTGGGCAGGCCCTGTCGAGGACGTGGGGCTCCCTCGGTGGCTCTTGCAGGTTTGAGTTGAGGCTCCCGGACGCTGAGCTTCCCCACTGCTCAGGTGTTGAAGGCGTCCTCTCTCGGGCTACTCACCTCAGCAACTGAGGTGAGTATATGTTCATGTTCACAAAACCAAATTCCACCTATTTAAGTATTCTCCAGTAGCCGTAGGTTTAAACACATACTCTTGCCTGGTAGCTTGCTCACTACAGCATTCACAAGAAGAGTTTGCAACCCGGAACTGGGTACAGTCAAAGTACATTCATGGGAAGTAGACAAATGTCTGTGCATCACTTTGCCTCATTTTTTAAATCAGAGTTCAGTTCCATGTGCATAATGAACTGTCTTGCATTATCTCTGTCATCTTTGTTTCAATGCAGTAGATGAACACGGGAAGCGCATGAAACCCAGGCTGTCAGCTGGTGCCAGTTGTTTGTGTCTGTGGAGAATCTGGCTCAGAGCCTGTCTCCCCAAAGGTCTCTCCCCTTTGAAACACACACGAAACAAAATGAATGCTTGCATTATGCAGCTAGACAGGTCAAGAAGATGGCTGGTTGTGCTGTCAAGCATTCAGGATACTGTTGTAAAGACAACAACTTCTCCAAAGATCATTCTGAAATAAACTGGCAGTTTCAAGTTACTCTGATAGATTGAAGTTAAATACTTTAGATTTGCAATGGGTCGATGCAGCCCCTACTCTAATTATGCTAGACCTTCCAGCAACTGAACTGGTTTCCTGGGTTAGAAAACATCTCCTTACATCTGTTAACTCCTGCACATCTCCATGTTCAGGAGCATCACACTTGGCAGTGTAATAGTAACCTTTAGACAATGTGTGCCTGCATACACAGGTGTACCAGTCTGCTGAGACTTATAGTTCTCTTCCACAAATGCATTTGCAGTGTGACATCTGTCTTATGATGATGAAAAACAAACAAGAGGAAATGTGCAGGCTTCTTCATAAAAATGCTGGTGCCTCCATATTTACATAGTCGTGTGGCCTGATTATGCAGGAGCTCTGAAGCTTGTCCCAAGAGGATGATTTTTACATCAAAAGTAGATTAATGGAATCCGACAGCCTCATGTCCAACCAAACACAGTGTGAAGTGATAATAAGTATAGAATTGCTAGTCAGTAGGGTCCCATGCCACATACTCAGACTAGATAAATGATGAATATATAATGAAATTACATAGAATTGAGACAGATGGCTCTAGCTTTTGATAAATGCATATATCTTCACAATCAGATAATAATGCCAATGTGTGGAAGATCAATTGGGATATAACAACTTTGAAAGCGAAAATCATTTCTCTGCTTTCACTTTAAGATGCGCATTTAAATCAGAATCAAGCTTAATTTAATTATACTTCTTTTTTTCATCATGAAATTAAACAAGAAGAAGAAAAGAAACCCCAGGAAAAAATGCAGGGACATTTTAATCTTATTTTGCTTTGAACTGTGGTTATTTATCCTATTGCATGTAATGAAATACCATCACCAAAAAGAAAAGACAATTATTTTCTCTACGATAAACGTTAAAATTGATTGATGGTCCCCACTATGAAAAGGACTAGATGAAATTCTTGACACCTGTTCAGGAAGATGTCATTTTGTTCCTAAGAACTCCAGTTATGTGGAAGCTTATAATGCAGTCCACCTGTTATTGATAGGGATGTTTAATATTTTACTGACTACTTAAGGTGAAAAGTCCTTGAGATAAATCAACCTCTTCTCTCTCTTGATTTCACTGTTTTGTTTTAGGTGCATCTTTCAGAGAATTGACATGATTGACTGTGGACATGGTGTAAAAATTATCATTTAGAATAATGTCATTACCAAAAAGTAAGGAATTTTGAGAACAAAATAATTATGAAGCTCATTAAATTCAGAGTTTCTGCATATTGCAGATTAGTGAAAGACTAATGGTAGCAACTCAGCACATAATTTTGCACAGCAGTTGTGTATTATCTGAATTAGTCACTTCCTTTGAATTTAAAGTCCTTGCTTGTGTAGACAAACAAATGTATCTGTCCTTCATTTGCATGGGATTTAGGATATCTTCAGGTAAAACAGAAGTAGCTTGTGGTTTTCTATAGTCAATCAGCCAGACTTTGAGTATTCATTATAATGGAGGAAAAAATACCAGCTGAGATCTGATGTGCTAAGTGCTGTACCAAAATTTCAAAAAGGATATTAAAGGTATGAAGAGTTTATAATCTCTTGTCTTCAGATAAGATTTCTTGAGTTCAGAGGGAGGAAATGGTGCACAGAATGGAGAAGCAGCTTTCCAAAAGTGAGAAAATTACTACTAGGTGAGAGTATTAGGGATAGTCCTCTGTGTTTCATGGCTGCCTGAGATACTACCATAGGAAGGGCTTCAGGAGAGGTGGTAACTTGTGTGGCTGCTGAGATCCTGAACCAGCAGCTGGCACAAGAGAAGGTAAATCAAGTTTGGCCTGCAGTTCGGGGTTCATCACATAAATTCTTTTGAAGTCTTCCGGAGAGCAAGAAAGGATGGCGCATGAATTAATGTAATGGCCTTGCATGTGGAGTTTGCAACTTAAGCCGTGCTGAGAAACAAATAAGTTTCAGTGCAGTGGGCTCTAGGTTTGGTAGGGTTTTTTTATTCATTGGAAGGAAAAGCATGAGATCCCTTTTGCTTTTAGCACTGTATAGGCTCAAGAGACAGGTGTTCCCTCAGCTGTGTGTTCTTCCAAAGCCTCACAAGTGCAATGGGAACTCTTCTTTTAATATCAGCAGTCTTTGCAGGCAGTAGGAGTATTGGTTTGCAGTGGAAATGGGGCAAAAATTAAGCCACTCTCAAGCAGGAGGGCACTGATGCTCCCAAGGGAAACCTGTGTTGGTGTAGTAAGAATGTGTGCCTCATAGGCTGCTGTCTGCAAAGCCATCACAATAGGAGCACATCTCCTCCCACAGTTTGCCGCCTCCTCAGTACTTTCAAAAACTACTTAGGTCTTTCTCAAGCAAAGTTACCTAAAGCCAAAGGGTCCTTAATAACACTTAAGCACCTTAGCACTCTCCAAGAAGGAATTCTTTGCTTTTGTCTTTCAAGTCGAAGGATCACTGTCTAAAACATTTCTATCAGTATCAATATGTTTACCTTCAGTCCGCATTCATGTGGAGTCTTGGAGAATCTAGAATGAGATTTTAAAAGATCCTATCACTTTGTGATATTGCCACAGAAGAAAATCTTTCTGTGCTTCATAACTGTGATAGTTTATTGATCAGAATAAGCCAACTTTCAAAGGAGAAGATAATGCCATGCGTTTTACTTATGACACTTGTGCAGCTGCTAAACAATTGCACCACAGTGAGCAAACTCCTTGGCAATGGCAGGTTGAGAGTGCTCTGTTCTCAAAGATGTCAGATCTTTTACTTTCTATGGATGCTTTTTAGAAACAGAAGAGCAGTTTCCATTAAAACAAGTCTTCATTTGCCTTACAAGGCAGCAAGGATGGAGAATTCATGGTCCCTGTGACAGGCATGGCCCGCAATACAATTTCTTGCAGTCTGTAACTATTTAATTTTCTACACTGTAGCAGATTAACACTATTGGGCACATTGAAATGTGGTTGGCCAAAGGTGTTAAAATGAACTCTCAGTAAGGAAAAGCTTTGCCATCTCTATGGTGTAGCAAGGACGAAAAGTGTAACTGAAAATCCTCATTTCCGTACTTCCGCTACAGTGTAGAAAAGCATGAAAAGAAGTTGTCCTTCTGACCAGGGATTATGTGTGCTATTAAAGATACCACCACTATAGGTGGAATTCCCTGTAAACAGATCTTACTATTTATGTTTGTGTAGTGAGAGAGAGACTCTGTGGGAATTAACAGAAGGTCTCAAAGCACGTAAGTGCTTACCTGCTGTCTTTCAGTGACATGTTGTTCCGGCATTTAACACCACTAAGACAGACCCTTCCTCTTCCCCCACCAGCACTCGTTGATACTACAGTCATTCAGAGGAGGCAACAGGTCATGGAGCTGGACAGACTTCAGTGGAAGCTGCTACTGGGAATTCCAAAGCTATGGGACTTAGGGAGCCTGATAAAAAAAAGAGCCCCACACCAACCAATGCCCAGGTTTACTTCGCTGATTTGAAATTAGGGAGAAGGGGAAAGAGCAGAACTCATTCTGGTCTGGAAAAGATCGATAAAATGAGTTCAGGAGAACCATTAATGTGGTGGCAAGTACCTGTACAGTATCGGTTTGATACCATGAGCTTCTGTTAGCAAAAGCTGGTAATAACAAATACTCATTAGCAGAAGGTAGAGTGTTGTCATTCTCTTTTTTTTTTTTTTTTTTTTTTTTGTACCTATTTTTTAATATAGGCATGCATGTCTGCAATGTGTACTGGAGTTAGTGAAGCTGCATTGTATAGTAAGGGCTTCTTCATCCTTTGCAATAGAAATGTGGTATGGTTTTTTCCTTTGCTTTTTCTCTCCCCCAAGCTGCAGCTTTAAAGCAGTTAAAATGAAATTCAAATAATGGAATTTGCTAGAATTGGAAGGGTAATTATAAGGCCAAAATCCCTCACACACCACTGGATTCTTTCCCTCCTGATGAGGGCTGTGGATTTGTCTGTGAAAGCATGGAAAAAGCTTTCTTTGGTGCATTGTCATTAAAACAGTTAGAGTCTGCAAATCCTGTACAGTCAAGACAACAGCAGGATTATGTTTGAGTCGTAAGAATAAGCAATGTGTTCTGCTTAATTACAGAAGTTACAGAGGAAAAAGATTTATAAACTGCCCCATCCATCTCCCCTCCAGTGCAGGATTGTTCTCTCCAGCATGCTTCTTAAGTCTTTTTGTATGCAGTGTTACATGTGCCACATGATGGATCATCCACTGATTTGCTGGGGGTCTTGCAGCAGTTCTAAATGAGTTCAAGGGTGTAGTATAGCTTGCTAGTTTTAAAACAGCATTGGTTGCTAGCAGATCATGTCCTCAATGTGAACTTTGAGAAATTGTTTTATCTTAGCATGTGTTCATCTGTTTCTATCAAAGCTGGATAAAAAGGTGGGCAGATGCCTTATCTCACTAACAAGATGTTTTACTCAGACCTTACTTTTCACTTTGGTTTTCTCTATTTCATTGGGGAGCTCTTCCTCATTATTTGCTTCTGAGAGCTCAAAAAAATTTCCCCCTATCATTCATGTTCATAACCTTTGGTTTCTTAGTCTTTCCCTACTGTTTCACTAATGTGGACTTGATCTGTAAAATGGTGACTTTCTTTGATTATGCTTCAGCCTGTAGGAAATTTCCTGTTTAAATTCTGTGTTTTAAGAAAGCCCATTGCAGGAAGTTTTGGAATTCTTGAAAAAAAAAAAAAAAAAAAAAAACACCACCAAAACCAAACTTGACTTTTTAAAAAAATTTTTCACTCCCCAACCCCTGAAAATGGAAAATTTCTTCTATTCTTTAGAGACTTATGAAATTTTATGGGTAGTATTTTGTGTTTTATATTTTCCTGAATAAAAGGCTGAAGGCTTTTTATAGATAAGAAAACTTTTCTCCTTGGCAGTAGCTGATAGCTTTCACAGGTTTGTGGGCAGGTAAGTGCCTTCTCCCAGGTGTCAGCAGGTTATATATAAACCCCTTATTAACATATCACAACTCTGTCTCCTCCTAGATGTATCGCTGAGAAGCACAAAAATGAGAAATTCTGGCCAATAATTTAACCTGCAAACCCACTGTTATTTCTCTACCTAGTTTCTTGCTGTTGTTTACCAAAGCCTGTTTTAGTATTGTTTCTTTTAAGTTTTTATTTTAACTAAAAGCATTTTATTATTTTTCTCCAAGCACTCACCTCATGAAGTTGCTCAACATTTCTGACAATGATGTTTTAGTGGCTTCTCTACCCTCAAGCAAAGATTTTAATGAAAAGCTATTAAGCTATGGAAGTGTTTTTCTCAAAGTCTTTTGGGCTTCTAGTTTTCAAAAACCATAAACTCTTTCAGTTTTTGTATAACCCAGAAGGAAAAAAACTCCTAATTTGAGGAAAGCAAAACCAACCTCTCTCCCTAAACCCACCAACCTCTTTCAGGTAGAAAAAAATCCACACTCTTAATATATCCCAAGAAAAATAAGCAGTCATTTTCTCAACAGTTTATGTGTTATTCCAGCTGACTCAGATTTTGATCTTGTGTCTGTCCTCTCCTTTCTTTCCCTGTAAAGATGTGTTTATTATGGTTTTGTTCCCTGATATTCAGGGTGTCCCTGACATTCACATTGAGTGCTGTCTGCAAAATATTAGCAAGATGCCTATTCTACTTTAAAGTTGCTCCAAATAGAACATTTGCAATTTTGCCCTTAAAAGCATGCTTCATATAAACTGAAGACTAAACCAACAGAAGGTAGAAATTATTATGCCTATATTACAGGTGAAGCTAAAGGAGTGAAAGCCAGTTACAGCTACATACTGTTTAATATATCCCTCCAGAAAGGAGCCTATCAAAACAAGTTTTTGAAGCTCCATTGCTGTAATGGCACACTAGCAACATTATTAGCATCTCCCAGTGCTTTAGAGGGTGCTACAGAGAGTTCAAGGTTTGGCAATTAAGTGCATGCCATGTTAACATGTAATAAAAGAGAACTGTGTTTCTCAATCTCTAGGATGTTGGACCACATCTACAAAGGTATTTAGTACTTCAAAAGAAGACTGGTCTTACTGGGGATTAAGAAATGCATCTTCTGCAACTTTGATGTGTAAATCATCTTCATTTTTAGTAGGATTCATGTGTTTATGCTTTTGGAAGCACCCATGGCCTCTTTATGCATATAAAATGCCTTAGTTGCTCAGGTTCCTGCTGCTCACCTTGGCTTCCATCTTCTCAGGAATCCTGTTTCTTGGCCAAGCGAAGCATTTGTTCTACATACTAGCTGAATTGTAAGACGAGGATCCAATTAATGTAAGATTAGCTTCCTGAGTTATGTGTTTTTTCTAATCCTGTGTGTCCTCTATGGGCCAAAAAAGTCTAGGGCTGGACGTGATGCATGTTTCTCCACTGTCTATTGCAGGAGCCTAGGACAACTCATTTATATAAGAGTTAAGCCTACCTCAGTTATTCTGTCCTGTGTTACTGCTTCTGAATTGATTACCAGGAATTCCCTGTGCTCAATCCTGTACTTGTAGCATGCTGGAATGAGTTCAGATAATTATTGTGATGAAAATAAAAAAAGCCACAGACATCATAAGAGAAATATGCTATTTTTCTGGAGCCCTTATTTAAAATAGTGCTGTTTTAGTTACTCTGGAAGGGAATTCCTTTGTTAGTGTTTCTTTTGGCTCACCCAATATGCTCATTTTCATGTGGGAAACTGTTTGAAAAATAGTGTTTTAATATAAGCATGAAGTTTTCCTCAGACAGCTGATATTCTGGTAAACCATTGGCACTACTATGTCTTGGAGATATCAAGAAGGTATATGAAGACTGAAGACTGAGTTACTGCTAGTGATCAGAAGTAATCTTAAATGAGTTTATTTAGATAACATAAAAACTACATCTTTGAAAATAACCTGTACATTGTGTCATGACACACAGCAAGGCGCACACTCTCTTTTGGTAATTTGTCGCACATGTTTATGGTTTCTGTCACCTGTTCACAAGTTTGGAGATTGAAAAATAGGGCAGCAAACTTATTAGGTAATACTGAGTTTCCTGAGAGCACGCCCTGTCTTCTGTCTCGTTTTAAATGTGGGCACTTCCACTACTTTATGAATGGTAGCCATTTATAAGTGAGTGTTCTCACTGGTGTAAATTGATCCAGTGCCAAGGAAGAGCTTTAGTCCCATTGCAAGTAAATTACAAGCTTTATGGTCATTCTGAGTAGGAGACATTCATCCAAATCGGTGACAACTCACAGCTTAAATTCCCTTGTAATTACAGTCTGACCCAAAGAGCTACTGACAGCTTTTAAAAACTCATTCTAACGTTTTACATCTTTAGATAGCTTAAACCATTGTTTGTTTTATTTTAGGTTTTTGGTTTTGTGTTTGTTTTGTGGGGTTTTTTTAATTGCTAGTTAAAATTCTTCAATATAATGAACCTCTACCAGCTTGATAGAAAAGTGTTGCCTTTCTTCATTCAAACTCAGAACAGTCAGAGCAATTTCATTTACTTACAATGGGTCTTCTGTTAAGAGCATGATTTTTTTAAATCCTAGATTGGATTCAGTAAGGCAAATATAACAGCTTTGTTTCTTAACAACAAAACAAAGAGAGGAAAAAAAACCAAGCACACAAACTGTCATGAATTTTCAAGCCTGGTATGTGACAAGTCTGCAGTTTCAGAAATGGGAGTTTTACACTTCTGGGTAGCCATGATCCTGTAATGGCAGCCTTCCCGACATGAAGTATTCCTGTCTTGTCAAAGAAGCTTTGAAAAGAACAAATGCTATTTCATCAGAATCTTGAAAAAGTCTGTGTTAGTTGAATCTTGTATATGCTTTAAATAACATAAAGAAATTATGTTTTATGATGGCCTAGCAATTGAAGGGCACAGTTGGCTGTCATCTTTGTAACAGTGCCTTGCTGGTATCTGTCTAGCTGCAAGAAGTTTTTTGTGTTGCTGAGCACAGAATTTCCCCACAGGCAAAATCCCATCATCTTTTATTCCATACCATAGACAGAACAAAAGTTTGTTACAAGTCGCACTGCCTCTTTTTTAGGCATCTTCCAAAAATTGGGTCGGAAGAGATGAACCTCTTGCAGATGGTGCATGCATTTATTCTGAAGGACTGGGATGATGGCCAGTTTGATCACAGTTTTCTGTGATCTATGCTGTGGTGACATGGATTTTTGCCACCAGCATATTTTTCTGGTGGTTTACTATATTTCTAAACAGTTTAAAAAAAAGAAAGGAAACTCAACACTCTTACTGAGTTTGGATATAGTTGGATATGTAGGCAGTGAGTATAAAATGTTTATCTCTGTTACATGATTTTATTTTGGTCTTATAGCTAGTCAAGAAGCTGTAGAGCTGTATTCCAACTGTTACCTCATGTCTTAAAATGTCTAGGAAGATTAGTTTTGCAAGGGACAATTTCCATTCAATGTACCTTCCTCTTCTCATCTAGATTCAAATATGAGACAGAATATTGTAGAATATTCTTATATTCTTCCCTGGAAAGAAAGCCCACTGTTATTGGATAAGTAATGTCTTGAGGTCCTATTTATTATTTGATGGATCTATATACAGTTACTGTATGCCACTGATTTTATGTGCTGGTATTTCAGATACTTGTTATTTTTGTATGTAAAGAGTTCACCAGAGAAGGCCTGCTGTGGATAAATGTAACAAAGGATTTCAGTGACTATTGTTAGCCTGTCTCTCTCCTTCTCTCTTCTGTATTGATATTCAGCTCTTTTCAGGTAGCGTTATGCTTTATATAGCTGCAGTTCATTGTGCACAAGAAATACCCATAAGAAAATATTGAAATGGTTGCTGCTTCATCATTGGGAAATCCTAGCCTTAGGGATTTGCTTAAGTAGCATTTTTAATGTCTTATTTAGAACCTAATCATGAGGTGTTTCTCCTCTCAAAGGCCACATACAGAGCTCACAGCAGGGGAGTTACGCTACTAACGCTGTGAGAAAAGACTCTCTGAAGTTTGCAGGAACACCCCTAACAGTGTGCAGTGCATCTAGCATCTGGGGACTAGGTTAAAGTGAGTGTCACAGGATGACTGCAGAACCTCTGGCATATCACACTCCTAAGTAGGTGTACCTGTCAGTATTGACACAACAGGAGAAATATATGTTTTCCTTTTCTAAACCAGCAAGCTAGGACTTGTCTTCATGTAGCATAAATCTAAGGTCAGTAATATGTTTCTTGTATACAAAAATAAGGGTGAGTGTCAATGACAGTCAAATTGCAGCTGTATGGCCTGGAGAGGTGTGAATGGAGCTGCAGAGCTGCTCAAGCTACTTATTGTCTTACCTTAAGTGGTGAAATTTTCCTATTCCTAGCTAACCCCACCTTAATTTCAAATCCCTATGTCCTTCAGACCTCTCTCTACCTCCCAGTATTGATTTTAAAACTTTTCCTTGTTTTTAAAGGAACTTGCACCTTTATGTAGGTGATTCATTCATTCCCTATCGCTTCTCTCCTGACATTTGAAATTGAATTTTGCAGGGGTACCCTTGCCTGTAACTGATAAGAAATGTTTGTTTCTGGCAAGATGGATTTTGTGTCTTGCTCCTCTCCTCTTTCCCTTTATCTGCCCCTTTTTTGCATTGTTCTTGCTGTTCTTTCTTTTTGTTGTATGTTGGCTTCATTGGCTTTTTCAGTAGGATTTATTTATTTATTTTCCAGTCAACAGTTGGTTTGGGTGGGACCAGCACATGTTGTTTAAGTGATCCCGGTTCAAGCTTTTGCCTTCTGATTTCTGGAGGGGACTTATGCCCTGGTCATTATTTCTTGTTAGAGTTTCATTTTGTATAAGTAATTAAAGGCTATTTGAAGCCAAACAAACTCTAGGCCAAACAAATTGTAGGTTAGGCATTCACCTGGAACAAGGAGACTACAGGGACATTGATGAATTAGCCACTGGGCTAGCTGCCATTCTGGCTCCTTTATTGGTTTATTTTCTAAATTATTTTTTTTTTCTCTTCTGCCTTCTCTTCCCAAGGTGCAGAAGAAATAAATACTGGGTTTGGGAGTGGAGTGTTCCTTTCACCTATCTTCTGGGTGTATGCATGAACTTCTTGGGAAGGACCAAATATGGATTAACCCAAAGTCTGGGAAACATTATGAATTTTTGCTCTGTCTTATGTGAGTCTAGGGGAGTTATGTTTTTATAGTGGCAGTAGGAGGATGTTAAGAGGAGGATTTGTACCGGGAGTGGTATAAAGCCGAGCTGGAGTCTGAAAGCCTTGCATTGGTCTTACCTGAAGTGTCCCTGCCCATGGCAGGGCGGTTGGAACTAGATGATCTTAAAGTCCTTTCCAACCCTAACTATTCTATGATTCTATGAAGACGCAGTTAGAGCAGCAGCCCAGATCATGAGACTGGGTAAGGCAGAGAGAAATGAAGAAATGGAAAAATGGAGCTGAAAGATGAGTGATGAGGAAAAGGGGAGGGAGGGAAAGTAGCTGGGTATGCTGGGATAGCTGCTGTGGCCAGCTTAGGAAACCCAAGAATGGAGCAGACAAGACTCAGTATAAGGGAAGATGGAGATACTGAGGTGCTGAAAGCAGAAATATGCTGTGGACACGGGGCAACAAAAAAGCTGGCCTGGGAAGGGCTGGAGCTTGAAGTGCATTCAGAGGATGTTTGGAAACACTTCAGGCTCTTGTCTCACTGTGACTTGGAGTGATTTTCTATCCTGTGCACTTCAGGTTTTACAGGATAGGGTAAGGGAGAAGGAGAAAAACAGCCTGCTGAGATCCCGCAGCCCTTTTCACAGTGGGTTGTGTTGCTGGCCAAGCATTCTTGGCTGCCTGCCTTTGTTGGTTGAGCTTGTCAGGCTCACACCAGCACCTTTCAGAGCTGAAAGAGGTCTGAACTGTATGGTTCCCTTTGTTTAGTAGGGATCACAGAGGCAAAACCAAGAGCAGCAATACTGAAAAGCAACCCCCTGTTACCTTCCTCTTTAAGATCATCTTTTCTTATGCGTGTGTGCTTGGCTGTGACTCTCAAAGGATAATTCATTAAAAAACCTTCTTAGAAAATGTAGCCACATGAAGCGACTTACAATCTCACTACTGTCACTGTACAGTTCATTCAGGATGAGAGACTTTTATCAAGTCTTTAATTTATCTCAAAGTTTTATTCCATCATTGCATTTCCAATTCCATTTTTATAATAACGAGACTTTCTTTTATTTACATTGGTGAAGCCTTGAATTCATAAACTGTCAGAGTGATTTTAATGTAGAGTAAGGCTTTATCGCTGCATACAAATATAGTTAGCCTGAGATTCATTCTGAGTAACCTTTTGTGAGCTCAGAATAAATGTAACACTTTTTATGTGTACATACCACTAGATTTAAAATGAGATTTTTGGTATTCCTTGCCATTGTTAGAGAATGGGGGGGAGGGAGGGGATATGTGGGATGCTTTCTCAGTGTTTAAGGCTAACCACTTTGCAATAATAAACCATTCTCTCCTACTTCAAAGTAATTGTATAGATATGTTTAAAGAACAGTGAGTTTGTCTGCTGCATTTGTAGGTTTTATACTTAGCCAGAAATAGTTACTTTGGAAAACACTTTTTATTCGTTATTGTTTGTATTAAAATACAATCTGTGGACCATGACCAGCATCAAAGACTCAGCATGTGCTCTGTGCTGAACATTGCTAGGTAAGGAATAGTTCATGGCAGAGAAGGTACCATTGGATATTTGAGGCAGAAAATGTTTTCTTATTCTGTTCACCTGTTTTGAAAACAGAATATTGTCACACACAGACACTCAGCCTCCCATTTCAGTGTCTCATTACCAGATGAGAACACAGGTTTCTGAGCAAGCTTAGCCAAGGTCACAAAAAGAAATTTACAGCAGAGCCAGGAACTAGACCCAGATTCCTATCAGGTCCAGCATGCATATTTGCTTGGCTAAAACTTCACTGAGCATCTTGCCTGCTTCTGGATTTTTTCTTTCAGCTTGTTCAATTCTATTAGCGAACTTGCTTGGTCCCCTCTTTGAGCAGATATTGCTAATGCTACACGTCTCCTTGGAAAAGTTTGGTGTTTTGTCTAGTACTATTAACTCTGCAGGAAATGTTCCAATATATCAATTGTGCTGTAAAATGAACCGTGCAACTGCTGTATTTTTATTAGAGAAGTGACACAGACAGATATTGTCGCAAGATCTGCTCAATAGCTGTTTCACCAGGAGCTAGGAGTGCCTTTCAAGTGAGAGCTCCTCTCAGTTATGGATATCCTGTCATCTTTTTAGTTTTCTTGTCACAAAAAATATATGGTAACTACGAGATTACATGAAATTGTCAGTGGCTGAGGCTTTCCAACCTGCATGGAAGAAGTACAGAAAGAGCTGAAGGAACAGTGGGTGGGTTAGGAAGCCTTGTGCTTCCAAATTGCTTTTGTGCTTTGTAAGGGAAAGTTGAGATCTGCTGGAAAGTAACACTGCTAGGATGACATTGTGGGTATAAGGGTGGAAATAGCTAGTCAAATCCATTTTCTCTATATGAAACATTGACAGTGTTTATCTTGTGGTGTCCACCTCCTTGGGGATCTGTACCCAGTGTGTAAAGTTCTGCAAAAATCAACAGAAAGAAGCAAGCATTATGTAGATAGGCTTAAAGTGAATATGCAGGGACTTGCACCTTCTGTGGAAGATGCCTATCAGTGCACAGATTGGGACAGTATTGAGAACTGCTACACACGTATACAACTATTATTTTTGCCTCTCCTATATGCATTACATGTTCATAAATTAATGTTTTATATTTAGTACATCTTCATGAGCCAGTGCTTTCTGTGTATGCTGCTTGTGGCTGATGAGATGGGTGGATTCCATGTGTGACCTGTATACTCAAACATATATTTGCTGTAGACAATACCTGATCTTTTTCATTATTATGGAGTCAGGATTCCTGGGGAAATTCTTACTGAACTTTTCTAGGACAGACTCCATCAAGATAAATGTCAGTGATGTTCCTCCAAATTCAATCTAATGGCACTGATTTAAGGCTTGATCTCTTCTTACCTATATTCTTTTGAGAATGTGTTTCTGTCACTAATGTACTCCACTAACTGCCTGCTAGATATATTAAAACAGATTATCAATGAAGTTATTTCATGACTGCTTTGAGAAAATGCATTTCTTAGACTATTTTTGATTACCTTTGTTCTCTCCTTTCTGACAGATTATGCTTTTGATGTGTTTGTAATCATGTATTATTCCTTCAAGGAAACGTTTGGAATCTCCTTTCACTTCTAAGGCAAGCTGTCAGTTCTAGGGCTGTTACCAGTTTTGCACTCTTACTTTGCATAGTTTTAATTCAAACGCCAATTGTTTTTCTTTTTTTCTTTTTCTTTTTTTTTTTTCTTTTTTGTGGGGGATGTGTGTGTATTTTTTGGGTTGTTATTCCTTTTTTGGCTATTCTTCCTTACCAGTAGCAGGAGCTTTGTTCTATGATTAGTATCCTGATTGGCAGATGATGGAATTGAGCCACAGTCTCTTAAGTGCAAGAGCTTGCTCATTTCCCATTGCATCTGGCTGTATTTCATAGTATTAGAAAGAGATTTTATTTTGCCTGTGTAAAAAGATCCAGTAATTGAATTCATGCTAAAATATTTATTTTCCTGCTCATCCTGTCCAACACTAGCAGATGGTTGATAGGACATGGTGTTTAAAACTTTGAATATTTGTAACGTTAAAAAAAAATAATATCTGGATGGCTTTTGATTCAGCATTAATACAAAGTGGAAGGCACCACTGTGAAAATGGCTTGCAAAGGAGCAGGGCCAGTTACTTCCCTAGGGCAGGTTCAGGAATATTTTTACTATGGAAAGCACTTTAGACACTTAGCATAAAAGTTGAAGCAGCTGCAGAAATAAGGGCATGCAGTGCTATCTCGCTTGCTGCCTAAACCTCTTCCTCTACTGGTGCCTGTGGGGTAATATTTTATGTGGTATTGCCTCTCCCAGTACTTAGCAGTTGTCAGAAAGGAGGTACAAGCAGAAAGGTACATTCTCCTCATCACTGTCTGTGGGATGGTGGTGGTGCCACACACGCACAAAAAACACCCCCAAGAATCCCACCAAAGTTTAAGTGTATCTTCCTCTGTGTGAATTTGGCTGAAGTGTCCCATTAATTCTGTCAGGGGATTGATTTTTATGCCCTACTTTTACTGTAAAGTACAGAGCTGGCATTTTTTCAACTTCTGGCAAGCCCAAAATGATGATTACTCCTTATGAGAGGACAGTGGTAAAACAGGCTCTAGAGCAGTTTTTGCAGGCAGCAGGGCAGAATATGTAACATAGGAGTAGAGAGTGGCTGTGTAAGAGCAGGACAAAAACCTGTCTTGCCCTGTACAGGTCCCCTTGCAGATGCTCAGAGAAGGAGTTTAGCAAATATAACATGTTTTGAATTATCTGTCCCGTGGATAGCTTCCCAGCTTCTGGCAGTCACTGTCTCAGGGCTTGCCTTGATCAGGGGGTGCAACCAGGCCACTGTATTTAGTAGCAACTGAGAGACCTGAACTACAGGAATTTGGCTAATCCATTTTTTAATCTGCTTATTTTTCAGCTTGTGTAATATCCCATTGTGTTCTATGGAAGGAGTGCCTCTTGTCTCTTTTGAACTTGCTGCATCACCATTTCCCTGGATGCCTCCATTTCTCCGATAGGAAAAGCAGCAGACAATAGTTTCATATTCATCTTCCTACACTCGTGATCTTACAGACCTCTGCCATCTTCTCTCCAACCTCAGCTGTCTATACCTGTAGAGCCTCTTCTTAAACAAAGCAGTCTTGTTTATTTTTGATATCACTCTTTTCGAGTCTGTATCCTTGAGATGGGGTGGTCAGAACAGTGCTTGAAGCCTTGATGCTGATGCACTAGGAACATAGATGCAGATGCAACAAGAGTGCTCTAAGAGAGCTCATCCCTAAATATTTTTCCATAGGAGGAACAGAGACATCAGTAACAATCATCCCTGTTTTAAAAATAAATCCTCCTTGTGGCTACTTGCTGAGCTGATTTGTCGTCTTGAGAGATTTACAATGATATGATTTTCTTATGCATTAGGTAAAGAAACCTTAGATGTACAAAATGAGAGATACTCTAAACTGCCTTTAAATTCCCTGTACTCAGAATAAGAAGCCCCAAAAATATTAAATACTTGAGTTGCTTATTAAGGACAGTGTTTTTATCTGCCATATCTTGATTTAAATTGAATGTGTCATGTGGCATTAAGCAAAATGTGAGTTGTATCTTGAAAGACAGAATAACTCATAAATAGTATAGCCATAAGCCAGTTGATGGCTTACTTATAACCAGGCAAATCTAATATCCTACTTAGCTGTAGGGTATGTGATTTTCTCTATATATCCCAACTCCTGTAATTGTTTGTTGTAGAGGATGGTGAATTTGGCAGTTGCCATGAGCTCATTTCTTGCCTTAATGCAGTTAATATAGATGAATATATTTTTAAGAATTCTTTGAAATGTCGCACATATTTTAACTGTTTTCTGAATATAATCTTCTCATGGCAGAGAGAATCTGTGGAGAAAATGTCTACAGGCCAAAATATTTGTTGAAGTACAGACTATTTATCACTGAGTTTATTTTGAAACATCTATATGAAGATTCAGATTTATTTTTTTTTTTGGCCAGTCTCAGGAAATTCTACAACTAGATATGAAATTTCTTGCAAAGTAAACTACCTCATAACAAATGGCTTTATTGAAATTTGCTCAGGAAGATTTAAAGGCAAATGTCAGGAAAAATGATATCGTAACCATAGTCTGGCTTCTCTGTCAGGAGAGGAGACAAAAAGTGTATTTCAGAAGCAGTTGCAAGGATTCATATAAAAAATAACATTATGTCCACATATATATATTTGAAACGAATATGAAATGCTCAGTCAAGAAATAAAATATTAACAGTGTAACTTTCGGTGATTTGAAATGCTTCTAAACAAAACACCTGAATATGGTAGAAATAATTCTATGAAATAAAAATAACAGTAATAGGTTTTAATACTTCTGAATAAAAATTCTGAAAATATACTAATAAATTCATGGGCCTTTCATAAGCACCAGCATTTGCTGACATCAGAAACTGTTTTGTGGTGTATCATCAAGTCAAGTTTTATAAATGCCTTGAGGAATAAATCACCAAAACCTTTTACTCATCTTAAAGCAGCAGAAGGAAATAACTGACAACAAAACAGGAAAGGGTACTTTAGAAAAATTGTGTAAAGTAAGTTTCAGAGAATGACTTTACCATGAAAATGCCTTGGCAGTCTCAAAGTTTTGATATAGACTGCCACTACTGTTTTTAGTAAATTAAAGAAAAGTGCTTAAAATTAGATGTGGTGTAAAGTCACATGAAATGCATGCACACAGATAAAAAGCATTGAAAAAATTGAGAAAAATTCTGTCACACATTGCTTGACATCTGGCTTTGGTTTTGAATGTGCCATAGCCCCTTGCATCAATAGGACCATGGTGAGTGTAAATTGCTTGTATGCCTGTACCCTTAATCAGATGTAACACCTACTGGACAATGACATATATCAGTGGTGGAAAAAGCGCTACTCTATGCTTCATTTCTGTGCTGCAGAATAAAACCTAGGAAAGACAGGGGCTGGCTATTAGAAGAGGAACCCATGGTGGGTTTCTCCTTTCATGTGCCCTCTTTATCATGAAGCAGCCTGTCAGGGTCCGATTTGAGAAAACCCCAGAGCTGGACCCTGTTTCAGTTTGTGATCCCAAGAGTGAAATTAAGACACAAACGAGGTCAAGTACCGTAATTGGACAGTTCATTTATTACAAATTACAAAAGACAGTTATTAGAAAAAATGGAAATTATTGTAATAAAGGGGATAGCAATCGGACAGATTGGAAAAAAGGTAGAAAATGAAGCAAGGGTTCAGGGTGCAGAAAGAGAGAGATAATCATCACTATGGATCCAGCAGTGTCCCGGGGGCCTGTTTTTGTCGTTGTTAGTGGTGGAAGTTCTTTAGACTTCACAGTCGGTATCACGCAGTGTCCCCCAAGAATCTGTTGGAGGTGGGTGTCCTCGTGGAGGCATCCCTCTGGAGTCCCCTTGAAGGTACCCCATGGAGTGTGTCTCGTGGAGTTGCCCACATGGCGATGTCTCATGGAGGGTGTCCCTCAGGGTCCATTGTAGTCAGTGGTAGAGAGTGTCCTCACAGAGGTATCCTTCTGGAGTCATCCTCGTGGCAGTGGCTCCCTGGCGATGTGCCTTTAGTGATTACCTTTTCCCACTTTTATGAATTGGGGGGAATACCTCTGTTCTTCATGTCACATATTCCATGTTTCTGGTGGACCAGTTTCCCTGGTTTTGCAGCCAGCTGTTCAACTGCAAGTGTATGCAGCACTTCTTGGGAAAATGAGTCGCAATTCCTCACACCAGTCCTCGAGGAAATGGATGGAAGAGTCAGCTCTTTCCCACTCATCCCTCAGGCAATGGATGGTGGAGTCCCAGTTCAGCTCCTCACACCCTTCTCCCAGGCAATGGATGTTGGAGCCTTACCTCAGCTCCTCCCACCCATCTCTGAGACAAAAGATAGGTGGATTTCCATCTCAGCTTCTCAGACCCATCTTTGAGACAATGGGCAGTGGAGTCTGATTTCAGATCAGTCTCTCACACAGCTTCAAATAAAACAAGAGGCAGCTCTAGCTATGAATGCCCATTTCTCATGTAGAACGCCTTTCTCCTTGATTAATGGCACATTTCCCAGTGATTTATAACTACGCCTGCCTTCAGGTGGCATCAGAATAGCAAAGAAAAAAAAAAAAAGAGGTTTATTAGTACAGAACCTATACAGCTGCTTGTTGGATTTTGCTCAGATTCCCATAACTACTTTCAGCGTAAGAAGCAAATTATGTACAAAACACAAAGGGCCAAATGAAAGTTCAGTGCTGGCAGGTATAAGCCACACTGCATGTCTGGCTTGAGTCTGAGACCATGGCTTTCAGTCATTGGCACTCCAGCACTACCCTTGCTGTATCTTGCTGGTACAGCCTGGGTTTTGTGTCTTGTCTGGTGGGACTTGTTTCTTGTCCTTCTTCTCAGCACAGGAAATATTTTTAATTGGAAACTAAAGGGCTGTAAAAGGGAACAAGGCAAAAGAGGATAAAAAAAAAAAAAAACAGTGGGAATTAAAGAGGCAGATTTCACTTTAGAAGGAAGAAATGATTTTAAATAGTATTTTGACCTCATTTTTGCCAAGGCTCATGACAGAAGGACAATAGCTGTGTCTGATCTATCTCAAATGCCTGATGGTGGTTTCTCTGTTGAGGAGGCCCCTGCCTTTTCTGAATGTCTGATAAATTATTCATATATATATTTCTGCTGGTAGTGTAATTAAGTAAGAAGTTAGCTTTATGCAGTTACACTATCTGCCTTCCTAAAGGTATTGCAGCGAGCATGGCAGAAGGGCATGAGAAGCAGACAAGGTTGACATTGTTGACTGCAGTTGGAAATGTTGCCTGTGCTCTCTGCAGCCTATTTCCAGTTGACATCTATATCAGCAATTGTGTATGGATGTGACTGACAGTTGCAATGGCACTTTTAACCTTTTGCTATGTTTAGAGTTAGCTGTGTCCCCTCCAGCTCTTCATCATTAGCAGACCTGAAGAGGTGTTTCAGGGGGGGTTCAGATATGGCCTTTACAGGGCATTGGTAATTTTCTACTAGATTCTTGAACTGACATTTAGACACAAGAAAGAGGATTTTACCAAGTGCTTGGGTGACCTGAGTCATCGCAGCCTTGTGCACTGTCATGACATACCTCGTGCCTAAGTGCACAGTCCCACTCGTCTGATCAACTGCTCTGCAGAGGTCTAGCTTGCTGGGGAAAGAAAAATTAAATGGAGCTGGGGACTGGAATTGTATTTAGATATAGTGAGGTGCTCAGTAAGTGACCAGACACCTTGGAATGTGCTCCACTGTACCTTTACAGACATTTCTAGGGATCTGTCCTTGGTTTCATTTACCCATGGGACTATACCCTCTGTGAGGCATCTATTGTTGTGTGCCCAAACTCATTGTACGGGTGGTGGATTAGGGTATAAGGGCGCTCTGAAGACACCCCTCAAAGGAGTGTCTGTGACATTTGCCTGCTATGGGAAGCAGGTTCTGTACTTGTCACTGGTGTCCTCAGTACCTGTAGGAAAAATCTTGGAAACAGCTGTGGGAAGCCTCTGTGTTTGTCATCCACAGCCACGCCCTATGGAATAGAGGGGCCTTAATGTGGCATTATGTTTGGTATATCACTAAGAAGACTGACAGTAAGGGGCTTATGGGACAGCTATTTGCACTGACGCTAGGGTCCACAGATTTCCAGAGATTTTGCAGGTGTGGAATTAGATGCCTGTGTGGGCATTTAAGTCTTGGAAAATCTGGAACTAATATTTTTGGGAACAGTTTTGATTACGGTGTATTTTAGTCAGAAAGAACTGAGCTGCTTGTAGTTTTCTTGGCTAAGTGGAAGTAAGGCTGGAATAAGAAAGTAGAAAAAGATATGTTGTTTGCCATTGACAGTGTTGTAGCTGGCCTCAATCATACTGGGTGATGTTTTGATGCCACAGAGGTAAAAGCAGTACAGTAACTATTCTGACCTGTATTTTTTTCTATTTGAAAGTTACTCAGACCATCAAAATGATTTAAACACCAAATGTCTTCTTCATGTGTGAATTCACTGCAGGAAAGAACTTTGTTCATACACAACTCTGTTTTATTTCTGATCTTTACATTTCAGTGTAGTTTGTTCATTTAGATTAATTTTCTTACAAGATACTTGAAATCTGCAAAAGAACAAAGAAGGGCAGATGCCAGAAATTTGCCTTTGACACTTTTTTTTTTTTTTTGTTGATGTTAATTTTTGAGCCAGCTGTCCAGGTCAGGAGTTCAAGCATGCTTCTTCTGTGCCATTTGCACTCCAAGACTGCAGTGAAGGAAAGAAGTCTGCAAAGTATTAAGCATTCGGCAGTGCCTTCTAGTTGTATTAGGTTATAACTGCATCAATTGCATGATTAAGAGGAAGTGACAGGTAAGCAAAATGAGAACAAAAGGCTCATGCTGTTAGAAGCAAATGTCACTGTGTCATACATATATTAATAATCTCTGTAAACATACGTACCAGAGAAAGAAGATGTGAGAGAGGGAACATCTGTGTATATTTTGATACATGTTCATGTGGGGTTTTACAGTACAGAAAGTGATACTGCATGAGGGCCTGACCAAAGTAAGTGTCTCTTCCTTGTGACAATCCGTGGCTGGGAAAGCAGAGAACTGCTTACCTGTTGTTTCAGAATCAGTCATGCCAAGCTTACAGGCTGCTTTCAAAAAACTTTTGTTTGACTTAGAGCCACAGGACACACCACATATTTCAGACACAAGTCATGCAGAAGCAGAAGGTGGTGAGGTTTCTTGGACACCCCACCATTACATTGTCAGGTGAGACCTAAGCTGAGTGTACAACAGGACAGGCTGGTGCTATTGGTTTCCTGCTTGTGTCCTTCCTCCCATATCTTGAAATTTTAGTTAAGCAGCAGAAGATGAGAAGGACTGCCATACTGTTAATCACTGAGCAGGGACATGACACCTGAAATTCTGAAGGCTTGGCTATTCCATGTTATTCTCTTGGTTCACATGGCAGTACCGATTCTAGCCTTCCAGTTACCCATATCAGTATTGTTGTGGTCTCCCATAATGCTGTTTGTATTGAGAGAAGAGTTCCGTTTAAATTTTTAAAATATCAGAACTTTTATATGTATGGACATATATGCATCTTATGTGAATGAAAATCAAAACATGTAAAAGCGGAGATTGCAAGTTGAGCATTGAAAGTAAAGCAACATTCAGGACATAAGATCACCTAAGTAACATTAATTCCCCTGTCTGTTTCTAACCAGGACTGTCATACACTGTTAATGGTTTCATTTGCAGGGTAAAAAAGAATGGGCTTCAATACTGGGATTCGCACAAGATGCTCTCATAAATCCTAAAGAAGAATGGAATTTTGCATCCTTGAGATGCCCAAGTTAAGTACATTTGGAAAATATATAGACTAGCTTGAGTCTGTCTTGTATTTCCACAGGTATGAAATGAAAATGCCATTCAGCTTTCCTGACACTAGATATAAAGTTTAAATCTATTCATATCATTCACTCATAGACCCTTTGGAAGGCAGTTTCTTGTGCTGATAATAGCAGTCAAAAACTTTGTGCCGCTGCTTGAAAGGGTATTTCCATTTCTATATATTTATGGTAATAAAGCCACCAAAAGACAAAGCCAATACCTCCCATTTTGCAAGTATTTAACAAGTGTGCAAAGATGAAAGAAAGACCTGTTTTTATTTACTACTTTTTTGAACTTACTAATGATGTGGCCAGAAAATCCAGACTGATGAAAATTCAAGTGGCAAAGCAGAAAAATCTTCTGATTTATTTTCCCTAAAGAGAATGGATTTTTTTTATCTGCATGCCTGCTTACAGATGGTTTGAGGCTGGCTTAAGTACCTGATGTTGACACACTACAGCTGGTCAACCAGAGATAGGTTAGGGGTATGTTTCTGGTGGCAGACAAAGTTAGTGGCTGAGCTTCTCTCAGCTTCTCTCTCTTCTTTCGCACCACGTGTCTGAGTCTGCAAATTTATATCTTGGGATGCTGTATTGATTAATATTGTACAAGATACGTGTACCTTTTTTTCTAGCAAGCATACCTGTACAAGTCAAATATTAACGCCTAGGGTATTCTGTAAATAGCATTCATAATCCTGTTCTGAGACAACTTTCCGTGAAGCCATTTTCCACTCTGTTTCTTAGAGAAAAACAAATATATAACAGAACTCTGAAACTCCTTTCCAATATTTCATTTGCCAGCTTTCAAGCATCATCCTGGGAGCAATGAGACAAGAAAAGAGTCTTTTCTTCCTTCAAGGTCTGCAGTGAACAGTGTAAAGCCACGCACAATGGATTTGAAGAAGCTTTATATATTATGACAAGCAAGTGTATCTCCAGGGTGCTCTGCTGTTGTGGAATGTAATTCTAAGCCAAATCATCCATTAAGTCACTGAATGTGGTAAAATTTCTGACGTTCCTAGAGATGAAAAGCAGATGAAAAGACACCTATGACTCAGTTCTTATGAATGCATTGAAATAAGGTTATCAGCCTTAATTGTTCCTATTAATCAATAGCCTAATCTTGCAATGATAACCTCTGTGAATCTGCAGAGCTTTGTGATTGTGTTGTGTAGAAGGAGCCTGACTGACAGTTTTAGGGTCATGTACTCAATCTGAGTCTCAAACTTTTTCAACTGACAAAAAGGAAAGAAAGCATATGTACACCTTGTTTCTGGGGAGGTGACCACATGATTACAAAATGCATGATTACAACGTTGTCTCTATACAGAGGAAGATTCCTCCCCCCAACTCAGTTTTTGTCCTCCGTTCTCTCATAGTTCTCTTTTCTTACTAAGCCCTGAAATTCAGCCTTTCAAAATTTGCCATGCCAACCAAAGGAGGGGATGGCTCCATGGATGTATTGTTTCTGTCACACTGAAAATGATTGAGCATTGGCATACTTATACTGATGTAATCCATCCATTTATGCATCCATACCTTCACCTTGCCTTCCAGTGCTGATTGAAGAACAGCCTGATAACAATTTTTAAAATTAGGAGAATGAGTTGCCTTCTCACTGATAGTCAGAGGCCAGTGCTGCTGTTGGTACATTACTTGCAATGCATGCTATCCAAGGGATAGTAAATACCTTCTTTAATCTTTTTCTTAATTTGCTTTCAGTGTGCATATACTTGCCTGGGTATTTTTCATACCTGTGATCTATTGCTTAGATTATGTTTTTGACTTCAGAAGTTGTATTTTGTAATAACCTTTCGTGGAAAAAGGACACATTTCATAAAAAAAAAAAAATAAAGCTTGCCAAGTTAATTAAGGATTAGAAACAAACTAAAAAGAAAGTGCAACAGCCTGACTAAAAGACAAAAAGTATAGAGCAAAACCAGTATCAAATACTATTAGACTATCTTAGCAAAAAATGCACTGCAGTAACCAAAATGGGTTGCCATTAAAGCATGTCTATGGATTTTTTTAAATAGCCAATGCAATTATTAAATAAATTTTCTACTGGGGAAATCGTTATAAGGAATCTTTTCTGTGACATTTAAGTACTAGGGTACCTTCCAAGAAGGAGTCAATAATTCCCGTCCTGGCAACATTTGCTGTCTGATTTTGGATAGTCTTAGAGAGAGGTAAAAGAGTGAAAAACAATTGAGTCTTTGCAGTTAATAATACCAGAAAATGGGAGACTGCTAAGCTCTGTGCCTGGACCTTAATCTTGATGGAGGGAATACTTGGAGTACTGAACCCTCAAAGATTGCAAGGTCACTTAGGCTTATGAATGTATTAAAGTCTATGCTAAGAGCTGTAGAAAGGGGTAGCCAAAAAGCATGCAAGGGGAGGACTTGGGACAGCTCCCAGTGTGTCTTATATCACATTGCTGCAAGACACAATCTCCAGTAGTAAATTGCCCTGAAGATGCCATAACTTGCTTCAGCATAAGAGGTCAAATTTTGCAAAGTCTGATGACAGGCACTTGGGCTGCTGCTGAGGCATGTCCAGGAGCTGCTTACCAGTTCTAGCAGCATGTCAAGAGTTAATTATGGTAAACAATTGTGTATGCTTCTGCGGCAGGATGTTTCTCTTGTGTGTAAGATTCTGCAGGTGGAATTTAGTTCTCTGAAAGTCTCTGATGTGACTGAGAAGTCCTATGAAGTTATTTTGTTTTCAGTTTTACAGGACTGTTCTGTAAAGGGTTGCATCTGTGAGATGCATGCTTTGGATAATAGCCTGTGCTCAGGTAACTGTTCTCATAAAAGTAATTATTTTTTTCTGTATTTCACTCATATATAATTTGCTCTTATGATTTATTTTTTTTTTTAACAAAGAAGTCAATCCTCTTATCCTAAAGAATAGTGCAAAATAATCCAAAATACCTCAAAAACCTCTTGCATCCACCCTAATGAATCCTGATTAGAAACCTGTGCAGTGATGTTATCCTGATTGGTGGGAAATTGGTGATGGAAATAACCAATTTTCAATCAACATAATTGGTTTCTCAGGAGGTTTGAAATCTAGAGAAACGGCATTGCATCTTCTGCAGCTGTGTTAGATTCTTCTGGAACAGAAAATAAATTGTTGGTAAGAATTGCATATTTCAAAAAATATTTACAGTTGAGTAATTGTTCATATAAAAGTCACATGGCAGGTATTTAAAAAATCATTAATGTTGTAGTCTTTTTAGTCATTATTAAAGCTCAGTAAGTTGAAATTCTATAAAAGACCTTTAAAAAACCCAAGTTCAATCTCCCTACCCAAGTTTCTTGATTGACTTCCATAGGTTTGGAGTACATATTTTATTTTTCTAATGGGGATTCAGTTCTATAGTATAAATCCACAGTGACGTGGTCCCCAGAACCTGGTTCACCTAGTCTTCATCTCAGTGTTAAGACATTCTATTTACATTACACCGCACAGTGGAGAGGGGTGTTTTACAAGGGCTTGCAGTAACAGGACAAGGGGTAATGGCTTCAAGCTGAAAGAAGGTAGATTTAGATTAGACATTAGGAATAAATTCTTCACTATGAGGGTGGTGAGACACTGGCATGGGTTGTCCAGAGAAGCTGTGGTTACCCCATCCCTGGCAGTGACAAGGCCAGGTTGGACAGGGCTTTGAGCAACGTGGTCTAGTGAAATGTGTCCCTGCCTGTGACAGGGGAGTTGGAACTAGGTAATCTTTAAGGTAGCTTCCAACCCAAACCATGCTATGATTCTATTATTATACAGTCCCATTTATGGTTGACAATGGTGATGAGATAGAAGCAGAGCAAACACAAATGGAAAAGCTATTCTGTCGCACAAAGCATGATCTCTGTGGTTATACATTATGGTCTTGAGCTGACTACAAATCCATTAAAGACCTAAAAGTCAAAGTGTCTGTACTAGTTTATCCAGCTGGGAACTTTAACTCAGCTTAATAATACATCATGAATTTTGAATATGTGGCCTGATATTTTCCCACTCTAACCTGACTGTATTCAATAGAAAAATAAATAGCAAATAAATTCCCATACAAAGCCAGTGTAGCTCTTAACTGGTTTTAGCTGGTGTATGAGAAACAGAACAGACTATCTCTTTACTAAATACGTAACTGTGAACCAACTCTGCTGAATTATTTCTCTTTAAATATCTACCTGTGGATTGAAGGTTGCCCAAGGCTACCTCCTTGAACAAGGTTCGCTGCAGTAAAGCTGGACAGCACAGCTGAGCTTGTAGCATCCCCTCCAGCTAAAGCTTACCCTTATAGTAATGGCACAGATTTGCCGCTTTTCTACCTCTGAATTGTGAAATTGCAATTGGGTATGCATGTCCCAAAAGAGAATGTTGTTGGATATACATAGTTGTATGAATATATCCTCACACAGTCTTCTACTTCAGATTGTCCTGCCTTAAATCAGCCAAGGCATGGAATTGCCGTGCTGTAGCTGGGCATAAAACATTTTTGCCTGCTGTGCTTCCCAAGCACTTCCTTTATGCCCTTGAGATGTCCACTCAAGTGTAAAGAGAATTTTTGCTACCCACCTTCTAAAATTATAGTTTCCATCTATTAAAAGAAAGAGGCTCAAAATCCTTTTGAGAGGATAAATAGTACAGAATGCTTTGATTCATATCTGTGTGCTGGAAATTTCACACATCAAGTAAAATACCATGAATAGATCCTTATTTTGACAGCTTTGTGAAAAAAGGAGGCCAGAGGATTGCATTACATGGATTTAATTTCTGCAGTTTTACAGCTCTGTGTTTTGCAAAAGAAACAAGTCCCACCATCAGAGCAGAGCAGGTGGTAAACGGAAGGGCAAAGTGGAGATCATATATAAAGGCCTATCAAACATCATACTTGGTGTATGAGCCCCCACAAAGGGTTCCTCAGACAGAGCTCCTGTATCTCTCACCTCCTCAGAGTAGTATGTTTTGTCCTTTTTTTTTAGGCTTGGCACTTCTCCAGCTGCAAGGAGGGGGTCACAGAAGAGGAGAGTTTAAATAGCCAGAACTGAGTTTCCCACCAAGACTATTACAGGCAAAGGAAAAGTTTCATTTTCCCCACAGAAGGATAGTGGGGAAGCCACCACTGTGGCATGCAACACAAGGAATTTAATGGACCAGCATTCAGGTAAGCTGAAAATCTGCCTGTACTGCCAGGGCCAAAAGCAGTGTTCGTTTAGTATAAAGCTGAATTCAAGTGAAAGCCACTGTAGTGTCAGTGTGCCCCCTGCGCACACACAGTAGTGTCAGGAGCAACATCCTAGCTGCAATGAAGGATGGTTTATATTAAGCTAGGTGAAGAAAAACTGAGAAAATGGTCCTTTGTTTCTCTGAGCAGTAGTACCCTCCCTTGTTCTCATGTCTCTCGGACTGTTTGCAAAACTTGCCCACCCAAATACCCGTGCAATATGTTTGTAGAAAACCATAACTTTTAAAGCATTGAGGATATTCAATATTCTTATTATTTCCCTTTGCATCAGGGATTTGGGCCTCTGCTTGTTATCACGATATGATAAATGTATAGAAAAAAACAGAGTTTTCTCTTTCCCATCCCACAACTCCAGGACCTAAGCTTTTACCAAAAAAAAAAAAAATAAAAAAAAAAAATACATGCATATATTTAGTTAGGATCTTTAACATCACTTTCTTCTTTACATTTTGCTTTTAGTTGCCCTAATTTCCTGATCTCCTTAATCTGAGGCAGTTTAGGATTGTAGCAAGCATGTCGTTTCTTCAGAAGTTGAAACCTGAACTTGTTTAAACTTTTGCATTCACTTAAAAATGCCCAGTTTGTCAGTGGTGGTATGTTAATATTTTTGCTCCTGTGGCCAACAGAACACCAAGATTTCAAGGATAATGCAAAATCATAATTAAAATTAAAAGTGAACTGAAATTTTGTAAAGCTCAGAAAACTTTTCAGTAAAGTTCATATTTTTATAGGCTTGTTATTTTGTACAATTCCATTTTCTTCTTTCCTGTCACATCTCAAGACCTTTTTGTAAGGAATCTTTTCCCCCTAATTTAAATTCTGCTCTATATGTTTGGAATATTAGGTATGCCTTAGCAGTGAAATTATTTTAATGATGTGGCTGAGTGCTCGTATATATTCAGGCAAGCAAACATAAAATGGTCATTCTTTATATTAAGGGTCTATCTCTAGTCTACGAAAGGTAATAAATGATAGATTGAAAGCAGAGGTGGATCCAGTTTTGGATGGTGTGTATAACAGGTTATTAGCTCATCAGTTGAGGGTGCTGTAGACAACTGCAAGCCAAATTTACAACCAACTTGCAAAACGGCTGGACTCCGTAACAACTGATTAACTAGGTATTAACATGCAGATTAACTCTTTATCAGCTCTTTATGAAATATATGTTTGGCATCCAAATAGCAAGCGTGACTGTAAAAGGAGACATAAAATTTCCTCATGAACAGCAGTATATGGGCTTATTCTTTTTCAAATGTGGAATATGATTTGTAAGGGTGCCTATGCTATGTTTTCTTTCTAGAAGCAGCACTGTGCAGTGCTTGTCTCATTTCTGGTCAGAATTAGGCTTCTAAATCTCTTCAGCACTCTTGAATATGTTGCTGTGCTTAATTTACTGTTAGGCAGAGCATCCATTTTAAGCCCAAAGGTTCTCCTAGGATGTGTATCTACTAGCAAAGGGTCTGAGCCATTGGGGGGTTCTGGGAAACAGCGAAGGGGTATAGGGGGAGAGCTGTGGCAGGGAGCAAGGACCCTGCTTGTCTCAGGCAGGAGAGCGTGGCCAGACTGTAGAGACATATGCATGAGTGGAAGGGAATTTCCTGAGGCTCCAGAGTGAGCACGGAGCACCGTGTTCAGTGTCTGAGCTCCCACTGAAAGGACAGTGGAGTTAAGGCTGTGTTTGGTACCTGCAGAGGTACCTTTCCCAAGTCTGGTACAGTATAGCTAAAAAAAATGGAAGTCCCTTTGGGTCTTCTGGTGCATGTGCTTCCAAGAAAAGATGGGGAAGCTCCATCTCTGATGTCTGGCCAGCTTCTAACCCTGTCACAAATGCAAGAGTGTGGCTGTGGTCTCTGAAAGCTCTGTAAAGGCCTAGCAGAACATGATGGGAGAGAAGAATTTTACTATGTATATGACCCATTCTTACATCTTATCTCAAGTGTTTGGCTGCTGGCTGATTGAAGACCTTGAACTGAATGCGTGTATTCTGACCCAAGATGGCTACTTCTCAGGTTGAAAACAGGAGATCTGCAAAGAATTTACTGCTTGTTCCTAGTAGCTGTAGATTCCACCAGCTCCTTCTCTCCATAGGTGGTGGTCTTCTTCCTACACTCCAGGGTAAAAGTAATGCTAATAACTACATTATTACCCATAACTTTCCTTAGGAAACAGAGGACGCCTATGTAATGGTGGGATCTGTGGGAGAATGTGGTTTCTCACCGTTGCAGCCAGCTAGTGTGATTTGGAAAAGTGGGCATGAAAGAATTGTTATAAGTGAGGCAGGAAAAGGGCTTCCAGTGTCTAAGCAGAGCCGTATGTCCTCAAAGTTGTCCAGGTATCTGTTGTGAAGGTGGGGAGAGAGACTGCTGCTTCCTCTTGTGACATATTCCAGTGCTTTCTTTGATGATGTGGGTTTGTTTTTTTTTTTTCCTTATGAAATGTGAATGTTTCTTGTTGTGAGTTAAGCCTGTTATTTTTATCCTATCCACCCTGGAAGTGGGGAATAGATTGCTCGCTTCCTTTTTTCTGCAAGCTTTTATGTACTTGATTACTGTTGTTATATCTCCCCTTAGTCTTCTGTCTGCTTTTAGTAGTTGTTCTTGTTTCATGACTTCATTTTTTCCAATCAGCAGGAAAATTCCCTTACATAAATTTGCTTTGGATCAGGCCCCTTGCTAAATAAAAGTCTGTATTGATAACATCATTTTAGTAGTTTGGATGTTATATATTGGGATGGCAAGCATGTGCTATTTAAAATCATGCTTAACGGCCAAAAATGTCATTTGGAATAAAGAAGGTTATGTCCAGAATGCTTAAAATCATTATTTCTCTTTATCTCCCCAGCCCTATTTTTTTCCATCAGTGTACCACTATTTATGGTTCTTCAGCAATCAACAGTGTAACCTTTCTTAAATTGTCATAAATTTCCTATTGACCAGGGACAACAATGCCAGCATAAGACTGCTGATACAGTGTTAAGAATTGGGATTTTTTGCCAACAGAGTTGTTTATCATCAGATGTTTCCAATGATGGCACTAGAAAGCACTGATTATTTCTCTGCCTTCAATTTATAAATTTAGTTTACCAGAGAGTGAGAAAGAACAAAACAAAGATCTAAATGGATGGTCTAAATGACCCTGGATAACTTTACTGATTTGTTTTGCCTAGGATTCTCTCTCCTGCTACATGTAGGCTTAGATTAGGGAAAACAAAACAAAACAAAACAAAAAAAAAACCCCACAAAACACATCTGAACAAATGAAAATCAGTAATTTTTTTTTATTCCTTTT
Source organism: Lathamus discolor (assembly GCF_037157495.1). NCBI lineage: Eukaryota > Metazoa > Chordata > Aves > Psittaciformes > Psittacidae > Lathamus > Lathamus discolor. The sequence continues at coordinate 107,551,269 of NC_088884.1, forward strand.
GCTAATTTCTTCATAACACAGAGAAATTGGAATAAAATCAGTTTTGTAAATGCTTCTAGAGGAAAGGACTGGGCTAGATATTTTCTGGCAAAAGTGTTTAACTATGCCCATGGCTCATGACCAGTGACTTGTCTCTTGGCATGGCTATGTAGGAGAGGATGCAGAGGGCTCTTTCACCCTGTAGTCCTCCAGGCAACAGGGGCTGTGTGATTTCTGGAGTATGAGAAGACATGCAGGTAGCCTCAGATGGGAATGCCTTTAGCTAAAGGCAGAGAAAGGGAGCTGGCTGTTTAAAGAGGACTGGTAGGAACTAATAGGTTCTGCAATAGTTTTGTGGCCTGACCTGTTATTTATGTCTGAACAAACAGTACCGGGGAAGACCATGCCAAGGCTGCCTGCATCCTCCTGTGTCTTGCAATTTAGTATAACCTCTGCTCTCACTTTGAGCATATACATCAGAGTGCAGAGCCCACAGCTTGGTGCTTAGGCTGGCCAGCAGAGCCCTGTTACCGATAAAATCTGTAGTCTTGGTATTGCTTTACGTAGGTTATGTAGCCAAGAAAGATGTGCTTGTCTAACTTGTCCTGACTGCTGCTGTCTGGCAGAGGTGGGCCCATCAGGACAGAGGGTAGAAAGACCTTGCCAGGGGCATGGCTGGCTGGGAGAAGCTGCCATCAAGCAAGGAGAGCACAGGGCAGCAGAGCATGCCTGCTGCCTGGAGCACATACTCAAGCCCAAACAGAATGAGGAAAAAAGGGACCTGGGAAGTGTTTTTCTATTATGAGGTACTGCTGAAAATTGTGGCTTTGAAGTGATGCAGACTCTCACAGTTAAAATTCACAAGTCCCAAGAGCAGTTTCCAGATTGATATGTTCAATTTTTATTTATTATATGTGTTCTTTGTTTTTGTGGGGGATATCAATAGCATATCAGTTATGTTGAGTAAGCACATACATAAGTACATACATAAGTATTTTCTGAACAAAACTACTACCTTTATTTTCAGAGGGAGAAAAACTTAATTCTTCTCAGACAGCAGTCCTTAGGTCTGGAGAGCTCAGGAGAATGTGAGGCTGAGTAAATTTATGAGACCAAATTGCAGGGTTACATGTCACAAAAGTGACAGATAACGATGATTCAAAAAAATGGAGTAATAGTTATAAAAATTATTTGTTTAGGTTGTGGTCCATGGTCCTCCTGTGAGAAGAGCTTACAAGGGTGCTGGAGAGGGACACTTCATCAGGGACTGTGGTGATAGGACAAGGGTAATGAGTTTAAACTTAAACAAGGAAGTTCAGGTTAGATATAAGGAAGAAGTTCTTTACTGTGAGGGTGGTGAGGCACTGGAATGGGTTGCCCAGAGAAGTGGTGAATGCTCCATCCCTGGCAGAGTTCAAGGCCAGGTTGAACAGAGCCTTGGGAGACATGCTCTAGTGCGAGGTGTCCCCGCTCTGGGCAGTGGGGTTGGAACTACATGATCTTAAGGTCCTTTGCAACCCTAACTATTCTATATGGTCCACATTCCTGTTGTCTTTAACACTGTGAGTAGATTAATGCCTCCTGAACCAGGCTCAAGTTGCCTTGAGATAAGCAGATGGAGGAGAGTTTGCTAATCCCTTTCTGTCAGAGTTAGTTTTTTGCCTCTGGGCTTTTAGTAATTATCATACACATACATCTCTGAAAAGAAGCTCTAGATGATAGCTGTGTCTATGGAGTAGGTTTTTTTTCAAAGCACCTTATGATACGTATTTTAGTAATGTCTCTGACTTTTTCTCTGCTGAGTCATTCAGGATAAGGAGAATGGTTTGATTTCTCTGTGGCAAAGGTGGGTTGCACACAATATGTGATGCGCAAATGATATTAGATAAACAGGGAAGATTGCACATATGAATTGTTAGTCAGGTTGCAGGTATTTTGGAGAACCTTCTCATTTGTTTTTCCTTAGCAAATTAGTAAAGCATGTAGTAAAGTAATTCAGCAAGCACTGGAATTCAGGCTCAGTATCATGCAAACACCTGTCTCATGTCTCAGGGCTAATTATGAGTGCCAACTGGGAACATTTGTAGAGATACCTGATGCTGTTGAGCCTGTATGGTCCTTTAAGGCACCAGCACAGTGCTGGCTGTATCGAGTCAAATTTAATTTTGTGTAACTTAGATTTCTCTCACTTTACTGATTTTATGGCTGTTGATCAGAGGTTTAGAAAGCTAAAACATGCTAAAAACATTAGGCTTGTCATCTTTTACACCTAGCTTGTGTCTACAGTGATCTAGCAGAGGAGTGTCTGCATGCTGCTGGAAGTGGGAATCAGTCCTATTATATGTTCAAAACCTCAGAGATCTGGTAATGTTTGGAAGTTGTTAGCTTAAGTTTGCCTTGTACATTTACTTTCTTCCACCCAGGTCGAACCCGAAATGATTTGGCATGTGTTCCTGATCCTCTGTCATTGATGGATGCCACTTAGCGACACATTTGCATGAAATTTTGAGCAGGATAAATGGGCACTTGAGTCCTTTTAGAGGCTTTGACTTTGGATTTTTTCCAAAAATGTAGTCTTGCTATGGTTCTTAGCTCACATCATGAATGTTATTTCCCACATGGCATGTCATGAGGTCCTGGTGCTATTTATTCAAAATGCCCTTTGTTGTGGTCTGCAACTTTACCTGTTGTGCAAGCACTGGGAGAGGGGCAGTTGTGAAAGTCTTACAGTGCTACCCCCTTCTTTGCACAAATTTCTGGGTAGGGTGTGAAAAACATGCTAGAGATCTCTCAAGAGGCACACTCACATGTGGGGAGAGCAGTATTGCCCTTTCTTAAACCTGGAAGCAGTAATTATGCCTAGCTGGACGGGGTCCTGCTGGGTCTCCTGCACATCCACCTAAGCACCGCACAGGACCTATCCCTAAGTGAACTGATCTTTATCTGACTTTTTGCGATTCTTGTGCCATACGCATTATTTGTTTAATGAAATGTCCCAGCAAAATAGAACAGCCATTCATAAGCCCCTGACAGCAAACAATCATGAAAATTGCCTTTGAATTTCCCTAATTTGCCTATAAGAGTCAGAACAATGGGAGAGAATAATTGCAGTTATTAAAAGAAATTGCTGCAGGCAAAACATAACCCATTTTAAAACTCAAATTCAGGAAAACAGAAAAGGGGGGCAAAAAGGAGAACAACCTGGTAAGATGCCTCATGCTCCCTACCACCTTTTGTCTGTGTAATGAGAGACTTTACCTTGCTCTTTTCTCAAGCACTGTTACTTATGGAGAATATGAGAGCATTTAGTATCCATGTAGTCAAGCTGTTTGTGGCAGTGCCTTGCCTGGCGAAGCCATTGGAAAGCTGTTGTTTTGGATTTTTTTCCCATCTGATGCCAATGTAAAACCATCTTTCTCTAGAATCAAAGTGTATTGGAAGCCAGTATGAGGAAAACTCACTCTAGCATTAACTACTGTACAGAGAGGACTTTAACTCCTTCCTGAGGGTGAGACAGATTGCTTGTGAAACTAAGAGTCCTGTACAATCTTTCAAAAGAACACAACTGGCTTTTAGTGTCACATCACCCCTAGTGAGTATTGTTTTCTTCTGTCATTTAGAACCAGTTTTTGATATATCCTCAAGATGTATCTACAGTTTTGGGGATTCCCATTGTTTCAGACCCAGCTGACTTAGCACATGGAGAGAGGTGATGAACTCCTGTGTGCCCTGGGCCATTAAGAAAACCTCTAAGCAATGGCAATATCAGATAGGACTTTGACTTTTGTGTGCCTAAATTCCTTGTAAAAGTAAATCAAGCTCCTTAATCGGTTAAACACAGCAGCACTAAGCAAAACAATGTTTAAAAACTTGTAAAACTTTTGCCTCAGAAACCAGATGGCATTGTAAGAAGAATTTGCACTTAACGCAAATCTCATGCTTTTGTCACAGCCAATTCAATAGAGCTTTGTCCAGTAGAACTGAGCATGGGGGTAACTCTCATCTCTGAGTACAGTGAAATGTTTTTGGCTCTTGCACTGTTTTATAAGGAGATAACAGAACAAAGGATTGCTGCAATTTGAAGGCCTGAACCCTCATTTTCTCTCCAGTCCACCTAAACAGAAAAGAATTTCTTGTTGGCCTGTGATCTTCCCTTCTGCAAGTCAAAGCCCTTTGAGCTCCTGCTGCAAGTAATGACAGTTTACTCACAATTTTTCAGCTGCATATGATGCCCCAAATTGCCTGCCTTGTTGTAATGAAAAGCAGCCTGCCAACACGGAGGTCTTTCCAAAGAAGCCTGGCTATTTTAAGAGGAGAGCAAGTGAATGTGGTAATATTCCTTTATCGCTATTTCCCTTTGTGTTTCACCACAGGAGCAAAACAAGGCAATGGAGACCACTGTCAAGAGTTTACAGAATGCGTTTTTCTGACAAAAATGTCTGTCAGAAATGCTATATCAAATATATTTTGATATATCAAAAATGATACATCAAAATGCTAGCAGGAGATAGTGGGTTTTGTTTGCTCAGGCAGCTGGTAGTCTTAATTGCTCTGAAGAAAAGTAAACAGAAATTCCTTTCTTTCTTTGGTATTTGGGGTTATAAACCATCAGTGTTTTAACTCCATGCCTTCCTGCCTAACTTTCCCTTATCGAAGTAAAGGTGAATGAAGCTTCCTCTTAGTTGCCTTGCTGTACACATCGAGTATATCCACTAAATGTCTCTGGTTTACATTGATTTAATGTGAGTAGAATTTAAGCTGTATTCAACATCCAGCACCTGAAGTAATTTTCCCAGGTAAGCACAGAATATTGAATAGTCAGTTCGATCAGTGTTATTCAAGAGAAGCTGAGAATCCATATTCATAACAGTTCCATCCACTGTTTACCTTGATACACTGGGTTTTTTCATTCTGGCTGTGGAACTGAATGCTGTTTTGCCATCTGAAGAGATCTCAGCAAAAGGGCATAGTTAAAGATGAACAGGATTCCATCACAAGAAAAATCATAAAACCATCTAGGATTTAGAATCTCAGAGGGTTTCAATGTGTCGACTTAACTGAATTAAAATGTTCTTAGCAATTGCTTCCTCTCTGCTTGCCACCTGACAGTGTTGCAATTCCCTGTGCAGAAGTGTCACAGATTGGTAATGCTGCAAATATACATGTGTTTATATTGTTGTCACTTTATAAGAAATGCTTATCCTAAACCAAGACCACAGCAGGAAAGAACATCCTAACTGAATTCTTCATTTTTATAGTTTCCATTCCCTTTTATGCATTAGGTTTAGGTCAGTGTGCAGGAAAGAGAAGGAATAGATGGTTCTAATGAAGAGATGGCTGAGCAGCTTCCCTGCAGTGAAGCTAATTTGGGCTAAATTCCACTTAACTGTTCTGCATCTCTCTGGATGAATCCTCACCTCAGACATTGCTGTTAAGCTATCTAAGATGTAAATTTACAGTATCTACTAATTACCATGGGGATACTGTTCTCATCTTGCTGCTTGAAGATCTAGAAACATTTTCTGGGAAACTGAATGTCCAAGCAGGTTATCTGTTATCAAAGACCAGAAAGCCTTTTGGTTTTCTGAACATAAATGTGTAGAGGATTTAATCAAATTTCCTTGACTTTCCCTCCATATCCATGCTACAAGCTTGCTTTGTGTGTTATTTTGCTCTCCTTTAAAAGTGAAACTACCCTGCAGTCAGTGAGTACATTGTCCTTGGTAATACTTGGAAATTTGCTTTCTGTTCCCATTAAGTGATACAAAACTCAAACTGAGAAACAAGATTTATTTTAGAGTCTGTTGTTCTGTCGAACTGAAAAATTGAGAATAGTAAGGAGAGAGAGAAACAGTGGGGTGGACTGGTGAAAATTTTGTAGATTACACTGTATGACTCCAGATAAATATTCTTTGTAAAGGTGGCTTGTCACCTGGGCACCCTTTTATGCAGAAATGCAGCAGAAGTTGAACACCCAACTTCACTCCCCTGACAAGTGAATATAGGTGCTTTACCGCATGTGTACTTCTTGCTGTGTTTTCTATAATGATGCCAAATACACTTATAGGAATATAATCCATGATTTTAAACAGTTTTTGTAAATCCGAATAAACTCTATAAATACTGGGGAATGTTATCCCAAACCTATAGCAATCTAAGCTGATTTAGGAATACTGCAGTATTCTCAGTGCAAGTTTCAGCTTGCTAAAATATCTCATTGCCTTAGATCTTTTCACTGTGTGTAAGGTACTCATGTACATTACACTGTGTAATGGTCTCATGAGTGATTTTTACACCATTTAATATTTTCTTTACATTCACACAGGTGATTTGATACAGCAAGTGGGCTTAACAAATTACCAACAAAATATTCATTTTTTCTGCATAATTCCTGTAGCCATGCAGAAAGAAATGGGGAGAAGAAAGTGAACTAGTCTGAGCAACTGTATTTTAGTCTGGAACTTCTACACTCTCTCCTTTGTACTCCAGAGTTACTGGAGAAAATAATGTTAAAAGTGAACAGGAGTATATAATGGAAGAATACTCTCAGAGGCATAGATCTTTCTGTCATCCTATTTTCATAGGAACCTTTGCTGCTTTACTTGCCAGATGAAGGCAGACTTCCTGTTCTCTCTTATCTTCTTTTTAATTCAATCAGATGGCTTCATTGTGGGGTCATGCACATGGGAATGATAGACTGTAGGCTCTTGCCTTGTTTGCAGTGGTTTTCCTGAATACACTGGCTCCTAGCTGATCCAGAGCTATTATATGAAGCTTCAAGCCACAGGTAGATTTGCTATGAAACTGTTCAGTGAATGTCTTTCTGCAGAGTGTGAATGTTCTTCTGTATGTAAAGCGATAGGTGCTAATGGATTGTGGCTGTTAAAATATGATTTCTGTAGTACATGGGTAGAAGGCAAAGCAGTGGCAGCTCAAAGAGTAGATTATTTTTAGTTTGAGGAAGAGCAGTGCACAGTGTGTGTAACCATTGTTAAAAAAAAGGATGGCAGCTTGAAACACGTAAGGGAACAGTTTATATAAATTGGTAGAAAGTACAGGGTACAAATCAGGCAAAATACTTCCTGGTAACGTTGTTGAATTTAGGGACTGCTTTAGGACACAAGGGCATGCTTTGGACACCTTTGAAATTCTTATGTTTTATAGAAGTGGTTGCCTCTATAAAAGAACCAAACAAATGTTATACAGCAAATAAAAGCAGTAGCAAAGCAAATGCAGCCCCCAGTATGTCCCCATACTAATGGATTCACCAGACTTCTCAAATCTGCAGAGTGATGCAGGCTACTGCTTTCACTGCACCTCAGTCACTAAGAGTTACAACTCCTGACCTTTAAATGTTAGGAATAATAAAATATATTAGTAACAAGTAGTCAATTAACAAATAAATGCCCCTCTGGTAAATCCAAAAAGTAATGTTTTGAAATACTGCCACCTTCTGATAACTTTGAGATAGAGAACTGAATTACAAAGAATTTGTCAAAGTCTTTATCAACAGTAATAATTCAGTTTCTGATTTTATAATGTTCGAGCCATGTTGCACCATCTGTTTTGTCAGGCCAACTTTCACTGTATGTGAGACTATGTATATAGTAGTATAAGGAGATGAGGGAAATGTACGATTTCTTACAAGTAAGGGGAGAGGCAACAGAAAACTTATTTAAAGTAAGGAAAAGCACTTAGTCACATTGTATGGAAATTTAAGGATTTACAAGCACAGAGCCTATGTTTTAAGTTACGTGAGTGTTAAATGCATTACAGAATTGTGGCTAAAATGTTGGTAAGACCTTCAAGATGAGCTTGGCCACAGAATTATGTGTGCTTTGAGTCTTGGAGAACCAGACTTCCTTACTCCTACTTAACACCTGTCTCTGCCAGGAATGAGTCCATGAAGGGTTAATTTATTTTAATTTTTATTTTGCTAAAATTCAGATGATACTTGTCTGCATACCACCTTTGTGTATATTTTAATTATCCAGATGGTGGTTTATGTGTCCAGCACGATATCATTACTATATCACTTAAACTTGGCAGTGATACTTAGAAATAACTTTCCCCAAGCTGGCTTTTTCTTGCAAAGTTCATCCAATTTCAGCTTTCCAAATGTCCTTTGTCCTGTGGCAATATATACCGTACCTAAATGGCTCACATATCATTTAAATTCCCTTAGGGAAGGTCTGCCAGGCAAAGAAAACAAGTGTTTAAAAGAACCAGTAATTAATGCAAATCTAAACTAATATGATCTTAAAGCTATCATTTCAAACTGTCAGAATTTGGGCAATCCAAAGGTTCTTAAATTTCCTTTGATTAACTTGAATTCATACAGGTTCTTTGTTGCACTCCAGTGAGATTGTGATGTCTTTGTCACATTCCCATCAGTGGGGTTGCTGTGGACCAGGCTGATGCCAGGGCCTGGCTGCACCACATTTTCCCCAAAGGGTGCAAATGAAGCGTGCTTGCATTGTAGGCACAGGGTTGTTTTCCGCAGTTAAGTGGGTATTTTGAGATGGTGGCTGAGAGAGCAGATTCTTCTTTGAAGTGTTATTTCAGATAGTAAAAAGGCTTCCAACAGCAAAGGGAGGGAGTGACTCATTTTGAAGCCACAGTATTGCTTTCTTGTGAATTCATCCTGCCTGGAGTACCATGAGCAGCATCCATGGGACACATATTAGGAGCATACCCAGGCAGTGAGGCAATATCAGGGCTTGGGCAGGGAAAGCAGATTGGCTGCCCACAGGGATTGATTCCCTTCCTCTGGTCATGGAAGTGTTTATACATTTTCTTTATTTTCTCATATTAATCAGCTTCTCAGATTACCTACTCATTGCATGGCCTTTATTTTGGCTTGATTTTTTTTTTTTTTTAACTTTAGATTTTCAATCATGGTAATATTTGAATTCATTAGCTGATTGCAACTTATTTTAGGGAAGAGGAATTTTGAGTGCGCTGAGTTTCTGTGAACTCAAGTAAAGGACTCAAATCCATATCAGTGCACCTCTGGAGGGAAAAACTGAAATTTGAGTTCAACTGTATAGCTTTACACCAAGGAATCCACATGCAGGAGACATATACAGAATGGAAGTACTCAGAAACCAAAATTCAGAAACAATTCTGATTAAGTAATTACTTGTACATTGGCTTTGATAACTCCAAAGCAGGACTTGTACTGTGGACTGGTTGGTAATCACAGGTGAATGTCAAGCTCTGTTATGCACAGAGGAAGCATCCTGAAGATGCAGTCAGTATGACCAGTGGTGTGCCCTTTGTGCCACTACAAACTGAAAATAAGAATTGCTTTCTCATCAGAAAGGTGACTTCTGAGCACTTAACACAGCACATGGAGCTGTACTGTCATCCCAAGACGCTTGTCTTCGTGGCTAGTTTCTAAATATGGGTTTTTTTTTTTCAATACAGAAAAATCTCTTCTGTTGAACAATAAACACTGTGTGTCTTGAGTTTCAAATGTGGGACTATCCCATAATGGAGTTTTAGAGCTTTACAGACTCTGCTGGATCCAAGTGACAAGCCACACAGCAAGATCCAGTAGCAATCTCCAAGTGTTTTTAGAATAGATCTTAACCATATATACTGTTTGACACTTGTGCTGTTGTATGTGGAGCTCAGGAGAAGGTAAGTAACACCAACATTGTCAAACAAGGAAACCTTTTAAAACATAGAAAGGGAATGTAATGAGAGTCCTGAAAGGAAGAGGCTAAGAGGAAAAAAAACACTGGAAGGGACATATATATAACATATACTTTTAACCAGTCTTTTCACAGAAAGAAGAATGATGCAGGTATTTGACTGCTGTTTTTGGGGTTGGTTTTTTTTTTTTTCCAGTGAAAGGACTTTGTATGTGCTGCTGTGTAAGAGAGAAATGCTTATTTCCCCTGTGTTATTTCACATTTCAGTTTGGAAGAGCAAGAGAAAGTTTTATTTAGCCTGTTGAGTCCAGCCCCTGAATAATACAACATACAAAACTTTCAAGAAGTGCAAGGAATAGTGAGCTCGTATTTCAGATAGCTTTCAGGATAACTCTGTGGCTGCTGTAACCGTATGTCAAAATAGACATAAATTATTAGAAAATATTTTCTAGAGTCTGCATTCATATTACCTCCCAGGGACCTTTCAGACAGGATTTATGGAGAGAGATGATTCACGAATGTTTCTTTCTAAAGAAACTACAGATCGCAGGACTTATCAAGTTTTGGTGAAACAGACTCCGGATTTGAATAGCTGACCAATACCCAAGAGTCAGAAAGTACATCCTCCAGAGGAGAATAGAAATAACTGTCTGCAAGGATAGTTGTATCTTGCAGCAGTTGTCACTGGATATGGAAGGATTATTGTTTGCTTTGCGGTAGAGGTAGATGCCACTGAGTAGCAGCCACTTAGCTGGTTTCTGTCCTGCGGGAATATTGTGGAGACATGGCATAGGATTGAAAAGATCCCTAAATATCTTCCATATGGGTGAGCTGAAAGCTACGAATCAAAATTGTCTGTAGGTAAGGGCAGGTGATGGTCTCCTGGGCCTTACTGGTTTAACATAAACCTGCAAAACATATGCAAGTATCACATTATTTTTGGTGGTGGTGGTTGTTGTACGCGTTGAGTCTCTGTGCTACAGTGTGGCTGTTTCCAACTGTCATTTACTTTTTCTGAAAAGTGATCTTCATCCCCTTTTTCATTGCAGCCCTTGTCTGCTTGTGCTGTAAGGCAGCACAGCACATAAAGCAGCTCAAAGATCATACACAGCAGAAAAATACTGACTGAGATTCAGGTAGCTTGCTCTGACCATTGCAGATTCTACTATCACTTCTTTGTTTTCAAAGTTGTCCTTGCCCTTTGAGTGAAAGTCTTGTATTAATCTAGAAATCCCACACATTCTGTCATCTTACCCAGATCCTAAGATCTCATCTGCCCCAGATGGAAATGGGTGTACAGTTCCAACTTCATATACCTCAAGACTGGCCAGCCTGAATCCCAGGAAACCCTGCAAATACACGGAGTGCAAGACAACAATGAATAGGGCTTTAGCCCATTGCCTGGTTTGCATTACTGTAGCCAGCGGGAATAAGGTTGTAGCAGCCTGACTTTTCATAAAACCCTACTGCTTTGTGCTTCCAGTTGTGTTATAATAACCTGGCCATGTGTGATGAGGGAAAGGGTCTGATAGGAAAAGCTTTTAGGATGGAGATGTGTGAATAGAGGAAGTCCATAATTAACAATAATGACCTGCTCAGGTGACATTTCTTTGTAGTTAATAACTGCTGGTGTGAAAAGCCCTGAGGCAGAGCCTCAAGCTGCTAAACTAGCAAGTGAATTGCTAGACTATTTGACCTCTGGTTCATTCCTGATATAAATGGTGAAGCTATGAAAAACCTGACCATTCTGTCCATAGGGATTTCTTCCTGGGCTGTGTGGGAATGCCAGCAATTTTGTATTTGGGATTGAAGCAGATGTCTTGTGTTGGCAGCAGGGTTTGCTCCAGCTCCTTAGGAAGATAAAGAACTGTAATCACTTGCGTCTTCTAGAGGGGAAATAAAGAAAGTCCTATACCCCTAAGAAAGTGTAAACAATTGTGGTTAAATTCTGCAGTAGGAAGACTATAGAGATTTCCACCCCTAAGGCCATGAAAGTTAACCCAAATGCACAGGCTGGAAAAACATTGATGCTGAAACAGGTGATGGCACCTGAGCTATGCCTTCTTGCAGTGCCGCTATGCCTTCTTGCATTGCCTCTATGCCTGAGGATTCCTTCTCCAAGTCTTCTGACAAAAAGGGATTGAAAAATATAGATGGTTCTGAGTAATTCTGCAAACAGGGGTATAGGGCTTGTGGCCAGGAGCAGGAGATGGGGTAGCTGTTTGCCAGCCAGACATTGAAGTGGTGTTCCCTGGATGTTGCTTTTATTGGTGATTCAGAAAGGGGTTATGGTCTGCACATCTGGTCTTGCCAAAGCAGCCAAACTACTTGTAGCAGTGCAGTACAACCCTGGTCTTTCAGTGTGGAATGCAGCAACCAGGTAAGGCTGGGGTTATGGCAGGGAGGCTCACGTGTCATAGGCTGAGCTGGGTAACCTTTTTAGATGGAAACTGGTTTTAAATCGAGAACATGGATTCTGTAAGTTCTGACCACTTCATAAGTTCAGTGTTGGCCATCTTATTTGGGGGAATATTCTAAAGGTCCCTAAATGTTCAGGCAAGCAAAAGCCAATGCTTTGTTTTCAAAGGATAGATTAAAATACTCCCCTGTGCTGAGCTTTGAGTAGAGATTGTTCCCAAAGCTTTTTTACCTGATTACCAATTCACCATAAAACCCATTATTGCTCACTTTTAATCCTGACTATCAAAACTGTCTCCACAGATTGCCAAGTGAATAGCTACAGATGTTGTTTATTGTGCTGAACACAGTGAGACACACTAACAAATCTACTGTAACAAGAAATAACCTATTACATTTAAAGAAGACTTTGTGAGCTGAAACAAGTATCTTTAGACTTCAGTCTGAAATACAACATACTATTGTGTTTTCCGCATGGCTAGCAATTTTACTGCATGCCACAACAAATCTCAGTGCAAAACAGCTGGGTTTTGTTCTCTACTAAAAAAAATGACCTGTTGCAATATAGCATATGGGAACTGGGCTGAAGGAGTGGGCTTCCTGTGACTGTTTTTTCATGAAGCTCTGCAGCCAGAGCCTTTGATACCATCTTATTCTCTTCATGAGGTTCAACATCATTAGGAGTCATCCAGTTTAAAAAGTCATCAGGTTTACAAAGCTAAGCCGTATCACAGAATCAAAGAATCATTAGGGTTGGAACTGATCTCAGTGGCTTTCACTGTACCCTCATTCAAGATTCTGTGTTTTAGAGAAACCTCGGCTATAAATTTCTGCAGTGGAACCCTGTTTGCTTAACTGTTGACATATCAGCTTGTTTCTATGGAACGAATATTAAATTTAATGTAAAAGAGGAAACCCCAAGACTAAATGAAAATAACAAAAGAGATATTACTTACTGAAAGAAAATTAATTGACAAAATTAAACCACAGACCACGAATTAGATTTTCCACGGAGCTTAACTCTTATTAAGCAACAGTGTAAACAGAGGCACAGAAGAGCTCAACCTCTTTCTGCTCCCATGCTTTTCTGTGGGAGCAAACAGGCATAGCCGGTTTCTCAGTCTGGTCCTTTTGCACCTTTTTATTTGTACTTGTTATTCATTCTAGTTCATCACTAATTTATGAGATGCATTCAGTGGGACCTAGCACAGTTGGTGTTGTACGTGACATGTAATAGCTTTGCTGTGATGAGGTGGAAAGGTTGGAGTACGTCCCCTCCAGAAACCAGTGTTGATGGGAGAAATCAGCATTGGTACAGTCTTAATCTTGAGCAACGCTGTGCATAGTTCTGACTGTGAATGTCTTAGCAACGGCTGTCATCTCCTTGCAAGGTATTTGAGTTTTTTCCTACAAATGAATGGATTTATATTTCCTCTTTAAGTACCTCTTTCAACTGAGACCCTTGATAGTTTCCAGTATGATCTGTGTTATGTTAATATTGTTTTTCATGCTGAAAAAACAAAGTGATGTACTAATTGTACTAGGGACTGTGAATTAATTCCCTGATGTTACAACTCGGTCCCTTCCTACTCACAGGGATGAAAAGGACAGTCCTGTCTTCCGCTTCTCACAGAACAGCAGTCACAGCATGTGGGACTGCTTGAGTGTTCTGTGGGAGGGGCTGGTGGGCTAACAGTTTAGAGTTCTATTTGGATGCTCGAAACTCCAGGTGAAGCAAACTGACCCCAAGATGAGAGGGTGTGTGAGGGACTGGGGAGCATTCAAGCCTAGCAGAGTGAGCAAAGCATTAGCAGGTTTGTTACCAAGCCTGATAATGAGGGGGAAGTACTTTAATAGGGAAATCCCATGAAGAGAAGGACTGCCTGAAGGTGAAGATATTCCTGCGCTCAGGTTTTGCCACTTCCATTCTCTTTATGGCGCTGGGGAGGCCCTTTCTTTGTTGTGTCCGCATTTGCAAAATGACAGCTGGGAAAAGGCAGTATCTGTATGCAGGCCTGTGATTACCTCCCTGCCTCATCCTTTCTTGTCCTGTCCTCTTTCATGCAGACCTGATCTTTAATCTGTGCTGTTCCCTTTCCTGGAGTTTCAGTTCCTGGTGCCATGAAATGTTGAGTGTGCCAAGGAGCTGGCATGGACCAGGTGGACATCACTAATGGCAGGCATGTGCATGTATAAGGTACTACCATGAAGAGCTCAGACTCTTGTGTGGTTTGAACTGGATAAAAATAATCTGTAAGGATGTACAAAGTCCCTTGTTTCCTGTTTGCATGATTTAAGTTGCTAATTTGAGCTAGTGGCTTGGGAAGAAAAGAAATCAAGTTTTATTACCTGAGCTATTTTAGGTGGACATTGCAAAGAGGTGGATATCTGTCATACAGAACTGAAAAATGCAAATGCTGAGGCAGGTTATTTATCTCCAGGCTCTGTTCTGCCAGCTTCCTAAAATGTATTTTCATTGGCGTTGTAGGAAATGGGTGTAAAAGAAAATGTAGACTAACATCCTATAATCTCCTTTATCTCACTCACAAAAAGCTAATATCAGCAATAAGTCAACCCCAGGTCATTGCATGCAGTGGGTAAGTTTGTGTTCCTGAAAGAAATAAAGAGCCATTTGAAGTGTGATGTGTCTAAAAACCTGGATAAATAACTACCTTATCCTGTAGTATAGGCATCAGCAATGACCTCGTATCTGAGCTCTGCTTGGCCTAGGGGGATTTTTTGTTTGTTTGCTTTCGAAATTTTCCAGAAATGTCTCTGCAAGCTGATATAAAAGACTGATGCTGGGTCTCTTATGCTAGAGAGAGCACTTCTCTTCTGATGGTGCTGAATCCCTGGTTCCAGTTATTTGAACAGTTTTGCTGGTGTTTGAAAAGTAATAATCAGCTGTGGAAAAAATTCCTATTCCTGTGTAGCTACTGCAAACTGCAACATTTTCAACAGTGACTTCACCCAGGCACATGCTTAGTGTGTGCATGGAAAGATGAATTTTCAAGGGTGATATATTTTCCACTAATGGCTGTCACACAGCAATAACTTGGATTCCAGCTAGGGGCGTTATATCAAGTTTACCTTATTGTAGATTGTGATGGGAAATACACTCTGTGTAGGTGTGGCTTACTAAATTATCTGTATGAGTCAGTAGGTGGTAACTTTGAGTATGCTGCATATTCTGATGTGAATAGCTAATCTGTATTTTTTAGTAGGCAATGTCTCTGAGCATGTATGTGATATATCCGACTTGGTGAGTGGCCACTGGGATGCATTTGAAGCCTAATGGAAACCACTGACTTCCAAGAACCTTGCACCAGTCCCTGTAAGCCAGCCCAGCTGGTCATCAGGCAAGACTCAATGTAGGTAAAATCTTCCTGCCCTGTGGTCGTGTCCCAAAGAGAGCAGTTATCTCTGCCAGAATGCTGTGTTGTATTTACCTTTGAATAAAATGAGGTGGGAAACTCATGATCTTGAGACTGGAACAGACTACTGTTTTACTTCTTCCACAGTCTTCTGTGGTTTGGTTAGTTGGGGGGTTTCAATGCATTAGTGCTGGATGAAACAGAAGTGCATGTGAGTACGTGACTGGAAAAAGCTGTTTGCAGGCTTTTTTGGCTCTCAGCACAGGAAAGGTTTCTAGCCCCTCAAAGAAGGGGTAGTAATTGTAGTTGGTTTCTGATCACTGTATACCATACCTGCTGTAACTCAGTCTTTTACCCATCTGGAAATCAGCAGAGTCTTTCAACAGACCATGCTCTGCAGGATCACATATTTTTTCTTCAAAGGACAAGATAGTTGGCAAGGTTTGGAAGGCTGGCAGTGCACTGCTGCAGGATAGCTAGTGCTCAGTACCACAGGGGGAAGGGCGAGGTAGGATTCAACATCTCCAGAACTGCACTTCAGGCTGACAAATAGCAAGAATTTTGAAATGTGACTCAGAAGGAAAGCAGGGCTGCCTCTCAAGCTGAGGTGGCATTCCTGGAGAAAGAGATAAGACAGTGAATGCTTATCTGTTGAGTTAGCAGAATGCCTAATGGGAAGCAAAACTGATCATCTGATTAGCATTGGCATGTTATCCTTCAGCAGCGGGTTGCCTCAGGCAATGGGCATGGAGCTGTTCATCCCGCACAGGTTTCTTGTTGCTCTGCTCCGTTTATCTCCTGCTTTGATTTGCTTCACTTGTTTCTCATTTGGTAGGAGATAGAATCAATAAATCTTGAATACAAGTTGTTCAACAGAGGTCTGCAGTATTTTTATTCTTTGTAGGCATCCATAGCTGCCCACCTGTCTGCCGGGCCTGTGCCATTAGCATGTTTGCTCTTAATGTTGTGCTGCTTTCGGTATCAATGGGAACACTCTCACTGCTGCTGGCTATGTTTTTATCCTTATTTTTTAAGAGATGAGTCCCCACTGTGCAGATCTCCAACTGTGTGTGCTGTTGGTGAAGCCACATGAGTATTACCACAAGCCCAGAGCCTGCTGGTCAAAATCCTGTGGGTGGAAGAGACGTTAGTACAACACAGATAATCCCAATCACTGGCTTATGGCACTTGGCCACTGTGATCCAAGTTCTGTTTTTTCTCATGTGCTAAATCTATTAGGGCTTTTTTCTGATTACCACATTAAAAACGTCTCTTGAAAGGACAAGTGAAATGTTGTCTGAAGCATTGGTTTGCCTGTTTGCTCTTCCTTGCAAAAACCTTCATCTCAACTGCTAAGAAATGTTTGAGTTCTGGTTGCTATGCAGCCATTCCTAAATAAAAGATACCCATGCTTCTCTATTAATTTTGTATGAAACTGGGAATGGGAAACTCCCCTCCACTTTTCTTGAATGTCCTGGTCTAGAGCCCACTGCGTGGTGAGCAAAAAGCCCATGTGAGATAATGCTGGTTGCAGGCCTTTTCTCTAAAACCTGTTTCTGAGTATTTGAAGCAAATCAGAGCACTCCCTCATGGGGGAAAGCATATGTCAGGAAGAGTAATGTACAGGCTGTTTATTTACCTGTCCTGCATTGTTCATTGTGGGAGGGGGATGATTTGTGATACTGTTGTTTCTCCAGCATTTAGAAAAATAGCAGCAGAGATAGCCCTCTTGAGTTCAAAGCCTTCCTATAGAATTTGGGCATAATATATGTTGGAAATGGTTTCTGGAGTTCTCTAGTCCAATTCTTTGCTCAAAGTAGGTCCTATGAAAGGAGGTTTCTTGGGTTTTGTCTAGACAAGTTTTCCCAGGAATGAAGATTCCACAGCCTCTCTGTACCGTTATGCCAATGTCTGACCATGCTTAGCTCAGGATATTTTCTCTGTGCTACAGGATTAGTAGCAGAGGAAGCAAAAATGGTTATCAGATGCTGGCAGTTCTCTGATATTTCTACTGTTAATGCTGAAACATTCCAAGCTTCTTCAGGACTGAAGGCAAATAATATATATCCTCATGTCTTCAGTGAGATCAGAGGTGACAACATTGGCTGTGTTGGAGTACAGCATTCCATACACACCCAGGTAGGTATGTAACTAGTATACAAGCCAGCTTTTCAAATAGTTGCCAAAGGATATAATGCAGGCTGAGCACACAGGGGAAGCTTGCCATGTCCTTGTAACTCTCCCCTGAGCTATGGTGATTGGCCACTTCGAGTTTACATGTTTATTCCAAATTTTGTTGGAAAAAATTACTTGAAAATAGTAGCTGGGTACCTTTGACAGCTCAAATAGGAACTTATCAGCATGTGTTATGCTTAAACAGTGACTAGCAATAGGGTTCTAGGTTATTTACGTTATAATATCTGCAAATAAATTGTGGATTGTGTCACTTAAAGGTAGGATTCCAAGAAACTATGTCACTGTTTTCGAAGACTTCATTAATCAGGATTATGTGTCTGTATTGCCCATCATTAAAATAATCAGAGTAAAACTACAATTTCAGTCCCTCTTACTCAGCAATAATTGACTTAAACTATCATTTTGAAGAGATTAGTGGATTGCCTGGTTTGAGAAACTGCAAACAAGCCTGATTTCCAGAGAAAAGTTGATCATACGCCTTCTGTAAACCGTGTCTATGTAAGTGGAAATGTTGACTTCTATAACTTAGAATTACTTTTATATAGGCAAACCCTTTAAGTGGGTAATGAATTATTTCTTTTAATCTGACCAAATACTGCAGTCCAGTTACAACTGATGTCTACACAAGTAGGATGCAGTACCTTAGACATTTGTCATGTGAGTTTGCTGCAGCACAGAATTAGTGCTGAAAATGTTCATTCCCACCCTCTCTTTTGGTGCTGATGTGAGTCAAGCTTACTAAAATTAATTTGCATGTGGAAAGCTGCCTTTCTGCTAAGAGATAAAGATGATAATTTTTTAATTACCACAGTTATGTTATAAATAATGTCATGTGTTTATCCAGAAGCCTAACCTTTCCAGAGTAAATGTCTTTGTGGTTTAACCCTAGCCAGCAACTAAGTGCCACACAGCTGCCAGCTTACTCCTTTCCACACCCGTAGTGGCATGGGGAGGAGGATTGGAAAAAAGTAAACCTGTGTATTGAGATAAGAACAGTTTAATAATTGAAATAAAATATAATAAAAATATAATAATTATAATAATTGTAGCAAAAAGGGAGACAAGAGAAAGAGGGGAATAAAACCCAAGAAAGACAAGTGATGTACAATAGAATTGTTCACCACCCACTGACTGATGCCCTACCAACTCCCCTAAGTTTATATACCAAGCATGGAACACCCCTTTGGCTAGTTTGGGTCAGGTGTCCTGTCTCTGCTCCCTCCTGGCTACTTGTGCCCCTCCTCACTGGCAGAGCAGGAGAGACTGAAAAGTCCTTGACTTGAGGTAAGTGCTACTTAGCAACAACTAAAACATCCATGTGTTATCAACATTATTCTTATATTAAAATGCAGTGCTATATCAACTACTAAGAAGAAAATTAACTATCTCAGCCAAAACCAGGACAGTATATGACTCTTTTGTGGTTTCCACATTGTAGCTGCAACAACTGACTGCTGAAAACATCATTGTGAGGCTGTCAGATGTGCTGTCTGCATAACTAGTGATAATCTAACTATTCTTCAGCTTCACAGATTAAACTGCTGGGAACTGATACTTCAGTGCTTGTTATTGGCAACAGTAGATGGAACTGACTAATGTAGTTTGAGTGTCAAAGCCTGTGGTGTTGACAGAAATATTAACCATAAATCAAGCACAGCACAACGGTGGTGCCAGGTTGCATCGTAAGGCAGGATCTTGCAAACCAGACGGGGCCCGCTTAGGCCTTACTCATGGGAATGTTTCCTTTGGCTAACAGAAGCAAGGATCAGTAGGCTGGGGCCCTAGCCATTCAACTTAAAACTGGGAAGGACTGAACAAGTGATGTGTGAAATGGCTGTGTGCTCTGCTGTGTGCATTCTCCCTTGTCTCCTCGCATGCAGTGGCTGATAAAGAACAGGGGATATCTCATCCCTGGTTAGGCATTGTCGCTTCTGGTCCCATCTGGCTTCAGCTGTAAAATCTTCCAGTGACTGCTGGGCTTGCACTTGCTGTATTAAGTTGTGTTTGCAGGGTTGACATTTAAAAATACCTTGATTTAGAGCCAGCTTGTGACATTCTTTTCTTGCAGCAAAGGAGAAAAAAGTTGCAAAAAGGATAGCACTAACAGCATTTTGGCTGTTCTTAGCACACACAGTGAACTGAGCAGGGGAAGGTGTCTGATTCCAGCCTCCAAGTTAGCAAATGAAACAAGACTGAGAACTGTTGGTGGGAGGATTATGAGGAAATGATTGGGTACTTCATGCAGTCAACTTGCTTGACCACTAACTTTATTTAATGTCTTATGGTCCTTCTATGCCACTGTCATACATACTGTTACCTTTAGTGACTCTTCCAGCTCAGTTTCTTTGGTGACAGGCTTGGTCAACACTCTTTTCATAATTAGGTCCTAAATTATCACAAGTTTTATATGCTCTTGAAGGTCTTTGCATTTGGTTTAATCACCGTGTCAAAGGGAGATGATGCAGAAAGAGCAAACAGTGCAAAGTTGTGGGACAGAGATCTGATTATAGCTAACTCTACCTGAAAAACCTTTGGGGAAGGGAAATGCAAATTTTTTCTTTTTTTTTTTTTTTGCAATTATGTGGAGTATTTCAGCAGGGAGTCAGCTAACAATATTTAGAGAAATCCAGCAAGCACGAAGCATAAAGCCAGGAGCTAAGCAAAGTACAGAGATTTCATTATAAATTAGTGATGGAAATTAGAGACTGGCTGTGAAATAGCCACAATTAAAATTCAAAGAGCAAAGAAGAAACAGCTTACTTAGTGACCTCTGCTTGCTGCACAGGGTTAGAAAAGAAGCTGTGCTACTTTAGTACTCTAATGTAACTTGTGCTTTACTGAAATTGTTGGAAATTAAAGGAAAATCAGGGGGCTGATTCTTAACTGATGAAAATCAGCATAATCCAGTGTATATCAAGGCAGCTGATCTGATCTACAAGAGCTAAACATGTGCCTCCAAATCAACAGCTCCCACTCACTACACCAATGTAGATGGAACAAATTGAACAGCTTTTTCCAGGCAGGTCTATGTGTTGATCCTGAGCTTTATATCTCTATTGAAATTGTATGAGCTGTTTAAGAGTAAAGGCAATTATCTCAAAGTTAACTCCAGCAGGAAACAAGTAGATCCATAATAGATCAGTAAAAAGTGATTTTTCTTTTTGTGATTGTTTATCAAATTGTCTTCAATCAATTTATTTTCGTAATATGAAGCCAAATTGTTTCCAATTCAGGTTGAACATTAAACACCTAAAATGCCAGAATAAGAAAAATACTAATACCAGGATTCTAACACAAGAGCTCCCTGGAAAAGAATTCAAAGGCAGCCAAATAAAACAAGAGATTAAAATATACAAAATACTGCAGTTTGAAAGAAAATCACTAAATTATGGAAACTTCAAAGAAGAGATGTCACAGCAGTGCTCCTAATCAGCCTGATTAAAAAAAAAACCACACTATCCTTTTTTATTTTTTCCCCTCATTTGATGTCAAGAGGTGTATTGTAATCTTAAAATGATGCATGTAGTTCGATCAGATTGATCTTGAAAGCTCAAGGATGTTATATTTTTCTGAGCACTTATGCTTTATCCTATGTGGTGGAAAGTATATTGCATGTATACACAGTGTAATCCTTTTAATACTCAGTTGTAGGACTGCAAACAGAAAACACTCTTGTGCAGAGTGAAAAAATAAGCAGCCTCTGTAGAACTGCTCTGTGCTGACCTTCACTGTTCTGTGTCCATACCCAATGCAATCAATACACTAAGTGTCTCACTCAAAGGAGTGCTTTGCTCTCCCAGATTGATTATTTTGTTACAAATTTACATACAGTCTTTGTGAGCTGCCTGATAATTGCAACATCAGCTGGCAGATTGGAGCTGGAGGGCAGCCTCTGGACCCCCGCTCTCTGAGTGAGAATGACACTCTCTCTGCTGAAGAGGTGCGCAGGCTTGTGATGGCAATTTTGGTGAATGTTGCGCCATCCAGTAGCCCTCATAGTGCAAATGTGTTTGGGCTGAGCTGCCTCCATGGGCTGCTGATATCATTGTGGTGCTCTGTACATAGAAGTAATTCTCACCCATACATCTGGCCGGCTAACCTATTTAAACAACTTCTGCAACTGGTAGTGAGTTGTAGGCTGTGCTGGGCCAGTTTCTTTTGATATTACTTGAATATTGTGGTATTAGACATGTCAGAGTTTGGAACCCCTGTCCTAAAAATTCTTCACTGAGGTAAATGAGATGGAAAAAATACCATAATTCCACTTTTATAAAAGAAAAATCAAGTTGCAGACCGAGGAATGTTTTAAGACCCAGTGAAGTAGATGGAAAAGCATTAAGTTGTGGCAGGATTTAACAAGTTGCTTCAGGATTTTGTGCCTTTGCCAAGGGCTCATCTTGGCACTGCCAAGAAGAGATTTAGACCCCTGCCTCAAGTACAGATAAAGCTGAATTTAAGAACTACTTTAAAGGATTTAAATCTCTAATGAAGAGATTTTCCTCTTCACTATTTGTTATTATTATTTTAGGCAGAATTTACTTAGATTTTTTGATTTCCCCAGAAACGCCTTAGAAAAAGCAAAACATCAGGATACAGCATCTTTTTATGGAAACTTTCAGTTTATTTTAGCCTTCATGTAGAGCAGTGACCTTTCAACAGACTACAGAATGG
Source organism: Lathamus discolor (assembly GCF_037157495.1). Taxonomy (NCBI): domain Eukaryota; kingdom Metazoa; phylum Chordata; class Aves; order Psittaciformes; family Psittacidae; genus Lathamus; species Lathamus discolor. The sequence continues at coordinate 107,573,566 of NC_088884.1, forward strand.
ACCTGCAGGCCGCTGCTTGCTTAAGGCCTGTAGCAGGGAGTAAACCCAGCTGGCATAATTGGAGCTACATCTATTTACACCAGCAGAAAGATGTGACCCGTGATCTTTAGTTACTCTGGTGGAGCAGAGGGCTACAAGGTAGAGATTTTTCAGTGGTTCTTTACCTACTTGAATTGCCTGGCCAGCAACAAGTTACAGGCTGAAAACAAGGGGAAATTTGGATGGAAAACCAACAAATGATGGAATATTGAAAAGATCAAGGAAGTGGCAGCAGTACTGCTAAAGCCAATATGGAAAAGCCTTTTTTGTCCAATAACCTGATTCCTGTGACAAATATAATAACAAGATGGAAAATGCCACAACTTAAATGCATTGTGGTGGCAGTGATTGTTGTGAGAATTGGGACTGGTTCATGCTTCACCCACTCTGTCTGTCTATCATAGACGCTGTATCCCAGGCAACCCAGGCAGAAGGTGTTATATTTATTATGTCCTTGTCGCTTTTTATCTCTTTTAGTGAAACCTCTCTCCAGCTTCCACTCTTTTAAACAATCAGGAAAATGTGACAGTGTTACCTTCACTCAGCCTCCTAATTAGCCCAGTAGAATATATTTCTTTCTTCCCTATCTGCGAAGGTCTGTGCCATGAGTCTCTAAAGTGGCTGCTGCTTCCATGTTTTTTGCCTCATCTTGTACAGCAGGCTCTCCTGTTCTTTTGGAGATGGCCTGTGTTTCGTTTCCACTATACAGCCTTAAGAAGGTGAGGTCTGGAGAACATACATAAAGCTTGAGAGGTGGCATGACACCCATCTGGAAAGGGTAATGCTTACCCTGTCTGTACAAGGTCTGCTAGATAGCCTAAGTCCCTGTAGTTAAAAAAATCCATATAAATAAAAGAAATTTCAGCACATTGCAAGATTTCTGCATTAAACTTGTGAAATCCTTTTTCTTTTTTTCTGTATTGAAAAGGCTTCTTTGAGCCACTGAAAATGCTCTTTATATCCCAGAGGCTGTTAGCAGCAGGAGGTGAGGAGGGAGAATCCAGTTTTGGCAGTCACAGGATCAAACCTGCCAGGTCAGATCTGTACTATTTTTTGATATGTTAGTGCATGTTAAGGTCATCTGTGTAAAATCAGAGCTAGTAACCAGCAACAAAGAGGTGGCAGCTTCTTCTGCTGTCTTTGAATAGAGCTTGTGGTGCAGCTTTTCTCTTTCCATGAGAATTTAATGTGTCAGCATAAGCTGCTGCTGTTCTGTGGCAGTTTCACCTGAAAGATGTTTTTAGAGTTTGCCTCCATGCAACTTTTTGCTGCCATTTTCCATGTGACTGCGTGTGCAAATGCCACAAAACAGAGTTGATTAAGGGATGATATAGCTTTCATCTTCTAAAGGGCCACTTTCCTTGTGCTTACCTCCAGCGTACATCATGCATCCTGGCAGAGTTTGCTAGATCATGCAAGTTCTCTTGCAGGCTTTTTCTTGCCCCAAGATATGTGATACCTAGGGAAGTCAAGTTTGTTTTATTTCAGCAATCACTACATGATGCTATATGATGCTGTTGCCTGTGTCTGTGTAACTGGGAATGTCAAAAAGGAACAATGAAACGTCGGAAACAGTCAGAAAAAAATTGAATTCCCTTTTGTTTTGCCTGCTGTTCTTTGCTGAATTCCTTCATATTCCTTAGCAAACCAAGGGTGAGAACTTGGAGTGATAGGTGCTCCTTGGTCTTTGAATGTGCCCAGAGAGCTCCAGAGGACTCTTGCCACAAGGCTAGGGAAATCCTCATTAAGCAGCAAAGGAAGAAAGAAATTCCTGTCTTGGTGATGAGAGAGAAATACCTCCTTCTGGTTTTCTTTAGACTTATGAACATCAGGTTGGTCTATCCCTCTCATCAATTTGAAGAGTAGTTCAAAAGTTGCATCTCCTATTTGAAAGCCGCTTGAAAGTTTATCTGTCCTTTTCAGTTATTCCGCAGATAGGCCAAGACAACAGCTTGTTAATGTTTAAATTATCTCATCCATATTTTTGCACGAAATTCTCAAGTCATTTAAGCCTCATGTCTGGTCACTGTGATGTTATGATCTGCTGTCTATTTCAAGGCTTTTGCTTTTAAGCCTAACTAGAATTTAACACTATTATGTGGTCATTGCCTCTCAAAGGAAGGTTAATTCTTAACCTAATCTGCTATTTCTGGGTGAGTTTTTTAGTGTTGCTACTAGAGAGTGAGGTGCAGGAGGATTCCACATCTGTTAAATGAAAATGAGGGATATCAGAAGAAAATAACAGGGGGTAGTGAAGTGTGCCATGTTCCTGATGCTTCCCTAAAAGAGATTGCTGAACGGCCTCTCTGTCAGGTCCTATCTTACTGGAAACGTATACCACCCTTTCCAGGGAAGGGTATTCACTAGGTTAACTGAGGATGCCAACTGTAAGTCCCCTGTAAATGCAGACTGATCAAAATGCTATTGGCTCTGCCTGAACCAATGCAACCTGATGCTGTTGACTCTCTGCCTGCCATGTAAAAATGACAATTCACAGCCCTTTTTGGCTCTATCTTTCTCCTCCTGAGTTCAAACGGCATAGGGATTTTGCATCTCCCTCTAGGGCAGGCAAACAGGCTACTTACGCAGGTGGTTGCTATGCTTGCAGTGCAGCTCAGGGAAGCCCCAAAGTGTGTGACTCTGGTATTTTGCTTTTTCCCCTTTCATTGTTTTCAGGGCAGTGGAGGTTGTTTGCCAGTCTTGTTTGCATTAGAACTTACAGGTGCTTTATGCCAACTAACAATATGTGTGTCATAAAATCGCCAGCTGATGTGCAAGCCAAATTGCCGTAGCAATCACTGGGTTGTATTTTTGTAACTGACTTGGATCCAAAGTTTGCATATTTTAAATAAAGCCATATTGGCAGAGATCCACATGCAGAGAAGTTCCTGCCACTGTTCTGCTAAGTGACTGATTCTTCTCCCAACAGCTCTCTCTTGATCTCCTCAGAGGTTATTCAACTATGGCTTCAGGGCAGAAAATGACAGTCCAAAATTAGCTGAAGAAAACACTCCAGAATATCTCCCCTCCTCTCCATTACCTTAAAAAATTAAACTTCTGTTTATTCTGAAGGGCTTCTGTTGCTCTCAAACCGTATCTCCTAATAGGTTTTTTAGAGAAGCATTTTTCTGTATGCAAGTAATTTAAGCCTTACATGCCCTCAAGCTATTTTTTAATTAAAAGAAAAATAGAAAATTCTTTGCCTGAGTAGGGGGCTTATGCTGCTGATTGAGTACAGTAAGGAATTTCGAAGGAATTTTAAGTTCTGCACTGCCAGATATGAAGTCAGCCCTATAAGTATAACCCTGACCTGAGGCTGGGATTTTTAAAATGAGTTTCTTAATAAGAAAGGGAAAAAAATAAATTTGACTTTGAATAAGCATAATGCAATTTCCCTTCTACACAAATTACTTCTTTATTATGGCACAGATATTCACATCTATCCGTCTAAATACTTAAGTTGTATGCAGCTACATTTTGCTGGACTCAGCTTAGTCCTGCTTTACGGGGAGCCCATTACTAGAGCAGCTTAATTCAAAGATGCTTACCTCAGTTACATTGCCGTAACGCAGCAAACGCATAAGGCACACCAGGTCCCCTTTTCCATGTGGCTGAGCTGGGGCTGTCTCCATAGTAGCAATCATCTGAAGCTGTGACAGGTGTCATTCAGCTGGATTTTTCAAGAATCTGGAGTAATTCTTCTTTGGTTTCCCAAAGTATTAGGTTTTCTCAGACATGAGGGGTAACTGAGGATGAAGGAGATAGAGTTGCTCTTGGCTGCATAAATTAGGCTATCTACTTGCTGAGCCAAATGCATGCAGTACCGCACAGCACACTCTTCCCCTGCTGTGTGATGTCTTCGCTGTAGCAGTGGATATCAGGGCACAGAGTTAGGGACTTTGTGGGTCACAGTGTTCCTGTACATGTGGCTTGTGTCAGTGGTTCCCATGGATATGGGAGACATCCTCCATTCACAATCCCTGGCCTTTTTGTTTCAGGGAGAAATGACCTAACTTCTGCCCTCTGTTAACAAAATACTCTCATTAGGCTTTCTAGGGAAATTGGGCAAATCTAAAGGGTTACCATCAAGCAAGAAGTCACAGTTGGGTTTTGTGAATTTACCTCTCTATTCTTGCTGCCAGCGCATGTATGCATAGATGCCAACCCTCTAGTGTGAGACTGGCTGCTGCAGCGGAGAGGCCGACTGTGGTAGACGGGCTTGGTTAATGCAGCACAGTGGGAGCAGGGACTTTGGGTAAATAAACCAGTTAGGAAACAGTTAATAGTAGAACTGCCACCTGCATGGTATTTGAGAGCTGTTTTCTCCGAATGAACTGATGAATGAATGAAGGCCTGAGATCATCATTATTTCACTTGTCTGTTTTCCCATTTCTTTCTTTTTTTTTTTTTTTTTTTTTTGTTTTTAAGGCTGATTTTCTTAGCTAAGAACAGGGTAAGTATGTCCAAAGCAGCTCAGCAGCTGGTGAAGATAAAGTCAGTGCCGTCAGAAAACGCCGAGCAGAGGTATTTTTGCAGGTTGAAATGAAAGACAGGAGAGCCACATTTGGATTAAAAAAAAAAAAAAAAAAAAAGAATTAACCTTGAACCTCTCCCCAAAGTCTGATTTAAACAAGAATCTCATTTGAATTAAAAAAAAGTAGGAAAAGTTATAATTCACTAAGCTCTTCTGTGCAGCGTCTGCAGTCCTTGATTTGGGGAAGTGATGAGCTAAAGACACGCAGAGTACAAGAGAGTGGTGCTGAGTACAGACATCACCTACACAGGGGGCAGAAGCAGAGAGGCTGTTAAATTTCCTCCCAGGTTTCTGCCTTGTCACCTGTCTCATGTGCTGGATTGATCATCAGTGGATTGTTGCCCCCTTGAAGGTGCTGATAGAGAATATTCTTTGTGGTACAGAGGGATACCTGTGATGGTACTAGAGGCAGGCTCATTACACACAGGGTTAGATTAACCCATGTCTCTGCTGAAGATTTTCTGAAGTCCTGGTGAGGAATAATATTCCCTTTTGATCCCTGGTTTAGCTAGAACATCTCAGGATGAAGCTGTTTTGCACAGGGGAGTGTTGCTTGGTGGATACTCTGCCTCAAACAAGAAACAATGAGGGAATGGAGCCTTAAGGAGGAGAAATGGCATAAGCTGCAGCCCGTATAGATGGCCAAAGAAAGAGAAGTGCGGTAAACTGATTGCAAGGCAGGCAGGAGCACATAAATGAATCCAGCTTAAAAGCAGGAACCTATAAAAACCTAGCCCTTTGCCTCTTCATCAGTACATTTTCCTGATACTTGAAACACATTTTTCCACTGCTTTCTACTCCTACCACTTTCAAATACCTAGAGAACGGGTAAGAGAGGTATGGGGTTTGCAGTGAGTTCTGGGTACATCTAGAATGATGCTAGTATACATGAGCTGGTGAACCCCTATGTCTGACTTTGCCTTCCTGAAGCTATACTTTCCTCCTCTTCTGTGCCGGACACTTTATCTGAAGTATATCTTCAGTGATTAGTGAGTAATGATTATCCCTCAGAGGGGGTGTCAGGTTTCCGCTAGAGTCCCTGCCCATGGTGTGAGACAGACAGATCAACCAGGATGCTTGGCCAACAGGGTAGAATGGGATCTCAGAGGAGGACAAGGAACTTAATTTTCTTTTGAAGCATTGCAGTAACAAAGCACTAGATTTTCCATTTGGGGTTTATTTCAGTTGAAAATTTTGCTTTTTCCTATTTAATCAAAAGCCCAGTTTGCTTCAGCATTTTCGATGGAAAATTCTCACATAGGCCTTTGCTGTAAAATACCAACACATCAGAATTATCCCTTTATCTCAGCAGATGCACTTTCCAGAAGGGGAACATCTCAGGTGGTGAAAAACACAGCAGTTTTGCCGCCTCAACTCAGTCAGGCATTTTTTTGATGATAGAGAATTTTGTCTAAACAGACTCTTTTCATTAAAACTGAAATGCTTTGTGGACAGGTTTGGTTTTGCTCAAGTTTTTACTGATAATTTTTTGTTACAGTTATGTGCAATGCTTCATTGTGCTTTCTGTAGTGACAGTATGTGTAGTAGTTCGGGATCAAGTCTCTGCTTTGCCCTGCTCTGTCCTGAAATGATTCAGGTGGAGCCAAGTCATAATATTAAAGACTTCTTTTTCTGAGTCTGACAGAGGTATTAGATTGTTTGCATCTCTCATCTGGTGTTTGACCTAAAAAGAGAAATATTGGCCTGATCCTGGTTAAGCAGAATCTTTTTGTGAGACTGTTTTTTCCCTCCTGAGGACTAGACAAGATTAGAAGGCTACCCCAGAACATGTGTAGTTCTGCCACTGACTGTAGTAGGGAAGTCTTGCTTCTTGCCAACACCAGGATCTTACAATATAAAACCAAAACTCTTACATGGTGTGAAAATGTGTAAGTTAGTGAATTTAAAACAAAGAAATGAACAACAAAAGGACCCCAACCAACAAACACAAGAAGGTATGGGAGAGGTAGAGAGACTTGACAGGTCCTGTGCAGTGTGTGGTATCTGAGCAGGCTGCCATGCTTGAGTTTCTAAAGGGGCACTTTGTGCACTGTCATAGAGCCTGGTGCATGGGCAGCCATGGCAATGCCAATCAAAGAAGATCAATGGCATTGTGTTGCAGCCTGTCAAATGACGTTCCCTTGGGTTCCCTGAGCAACATGGTGACATCAATGATGTGACATAGTGCAGTTAATAATCTTGAGCTCGTAGCAGAGCTAAGCAGCAGGGTCCAGCATGGTGCTGTCATGCCTTTTCCTGCTTTTGGTCCAAAAGCCGAGTCTGCATTCAACATGGTGCTCCCTGACACGATTCTAGATGTGCTGTGTAGTGTAACCACTGGATAACACAGTTTCTCCTACTAATGGTAGTGAGACAAAATGCCTTTAAAACATGTCCTATTCCTCCCTACTGCCAATTGAGCAGTGGCATGGCATACATGACCAGAGTTCAAGCTGCTCCTGAAGGAAAAGGAAGTATTTTTAAAGAGAGTCTTTAAATCTACCTGCTGGCTGGATTTAAGTTTATTTAAAATCTATCTTTAGTTTTCTAAATTGTAAGGTTGAAGTGGCTGAATGTAGTGACTCTGCACCCTTCAAAACCTTCAGTTGCTGCAGATGGTACATACTAGATGTTTAGCATAGGAATTTCAATTTTCTTTTGAGGAACTGTGGCAGTTTCACCCAAAATTCAGCCACGAAGAGACACTGGGTATGTCTGCTTGCAGGCTCTGGCAAATGTCTGCCTGGCCTGTGCCCTTGTCATCTTCAGTATTCAGTTGGTACTGGGAGCAGTGGCCAGCAACGGATGTATTTTACAACACACTTTTTCTCACCTGGTGGCTTCTGGAGAGCCCCATGAACACCCCAAATAGAAAATGTACATATGGCAGTGGCTTTTCTTAAGGGATGTGTGTGTTTTTAGGTTGCATCCAGCTTGGGCAAAATACTGTTGAGCAGTGAGCCAGGTTTTTGCAATGAGATATAGCAGACTGGTAAAAATCTGCTTCCTGGGAGCCACTGGAAGCATGTTTTCTCTTATTTTTCCCCAGCAACATTTTCCTAGCTCTGCCCTCTTCTGATGAACAAACCGCCTATGCAAAGGAGATTGAAAAAGGAATTTGCTTTGATTAGACCAAAGCCTTTCATAGCATTTTTAGTCATAAGTATGGAAGCTTTAATGAGCAGGAAAAGAAGATAAATATGAGTCACAGTCTGACAAGAAACTATTGGAAAGGAGTAAAAAAGTTCTGTTGGAAGCAATGTTGTAAGTTACAGCCCTTTCTAGCAGTCTCTGTGACAATCTCCTCTGTTTGAGGAAGGTAACTTAATGCAAATCTCTGACAAGTGCCAACTGAGGGATTGCAAAGGGATGAAATCCTTTCCCAATTGCTGGGATAGAATTGAATCCATACTCCACCCAGTTAAGGCCAGGAGAATTTTCTATCAGATTTTCTGTGACCTCTAGATTCACAGCCTTCAATGATCTCCTGCAAATCCCGAACCAAAAGGAAGAGAAGTTGTGAGCTGATCTTTCTAATACAGTAGAATAAAACAAATTTTATAAGTCATAAATAGGTGTGGAAAGAGTTGAACACAGTTTACACAATGGAAGCTGACGATTCATCACTTATTTAAGAATACTGCTTATGCCTATCACCTCGTTATCCTGCTATGCAGAATTCAAACTAAAAGCAGAAAACGTGACAGTCATGACAGATGCTGACTTTACATTACTTTTTTCTTCAGCACCAGTGTCATGAAATATTGATAATTAATATTATTAATATGCAATTAATAATAATGCAATTAGTGAATGGAAAACTTAATATGAAGCAGCAATGTGCACTTACAGCCCAGAAAGCAAATTGCACCCTGGGCTGTGTCAAAAGAAGCTGTGACCAGCAGGTCAAGGGAGGTGATTGTTCCCCTCTACTCTGCTCCCATGAGAGCCCACCTGAGTACTGCATCCAGTTCTGGAGCTGCCAACACATAAGGCATGTGGAGCTGTTGGGGCAAGTCCAGAAAAGGCCATGAAGATGGTCAGAGGGCTGGAGCCTCTTTCCTACAAAGACAGGCTGTTCAGCATGGAGAAAACTCCAGGGAGATTATAGCAGCCTTCTAGTACCTCAGCGTGGGTCTATAGGATAGATGGGAAGTGACACTTTATCAGGACATGTAGTAATACTATGAGGAATGGTTTTAAACTGAAAGCAAGTAGGTTTAGATTAGACATTAGGAAGAAGTTCTTTACTGGGAAGGTGGTGAGGCACTGGAAAAAATTACCCGGAGAAGCTGTGGCTGCCCCGTCTCTGGCAGTGTTCACAGCCAGGTTGGATGGGGCTTTGAGCAGCCTGGTCTAGTGAAAGTGTCCCTGCCTATGGCAGGGGGGTTGGAACTAGATGATTCTTAGGGTCCCTCCCAAGCCAAACCATTCTAGGATAGTTCTTCTTAGTGTTCACTTGGACAGATAGCCAGCAGTGCTGTTGGCTGTCCAAAGTATTTCAGATACAGATCAAAGAAGCAAAGGTCTGGCATTTATGGAGGATGAATGTTTTGTTGTTGATGAAAGTATTGTTACATGGAGCCAGCCAGCGGCAGAGCATGTAACAATGATCAGTCCAGTCTCTATTCTGGTTAACAGGAGGGAAATCACTGTTCAGTGTTATTAAGATGTGGTTTAGATTAAAGATGGCAAAGACTAGAATTTTATGAAGGAACAGTTTTTTTCTCATCACAAAATGTTACACAGGTGGATTTTTAACATCATTACAACGTATGCTCTAAGAAGCTAAACAGGGGAAGTTTAGATTGGATATAAGGAGGAAGTCCTTTACTGTAAGTGTGGTGAGACACTGAAATGGGTTGCGCGGGGAAGCTGTGAATGTCCTGTCCCTGGCGGTGTTCAAGGCCAGGTTGGACAGAGCCTTGGGTGACATGGTTTAGTGTGAGGTGTCCTTGCCCATGGCAGGGGGGTTGGAACTTGATGATCCTTTCCAACCCAAACCATTCTATGATTACATGATTCTAAGTTATAGAAACAGATAGAATGCAGTACCCAGAGTTTGTTGTATATATAATTCTTATAAATTATTATAAAATGTATGAACAAGTTTTGCTATGACAAAAAAGGGCACAAGAATGGCTTTTAGGATCTTTCCCCAAAGATGAAATTGTGCTTACTATTCATCGTGTCCCTCCTGTTCTGGGCTGCGCATTGATTGCTCTATGTAAAAGTATGCATCCTTTCTGTGAGCTGTAATACTGATACTGTAGGTAATGTGAAGACAGGGGTTAAAGAACATAAAAGCAGAGTCCTTAGTACTTGTGAAAGTCTTCAGAAAATGTACTGCAGCTTCATAGATGCATGTCCCTTTTGGATGCATTTTTGAGGATAGTAGCAGGGCCAAGAGGGTGGGAGTTGACATGACTTGTGCTGGAAAAGCCTGTTGTCAAGGCTTTTTGAGACAGGAGTATGCAAAAGCCTGGTCTCCTTCTTACAAGATTTTTGTAGGATTTATATTCTTAACCCCAGGAATCTATGTGCTGCTTTATCTTTCTAGTGTGTCTCACTCAGGCTTGGATCATGCTTCCCCAGACAGCTTTTCTCACAAGTTAAACCTCCAAAGTATTTAATCTTGAGACAAGATTGTTAGTTCAGTTTCAGTAAGGCTCAGTGCAGAACTGTGCTGTTGAATGGTATTTCATTATCTGTAACAATAATAACTGAGAGGAGAAACCATTGTGGGGACTAGAATTTGGTAAAATTATCTCTGCAGCTGACCAAAGCATGACAAAAGACAGTGTTTAACAAACAATAAAAGTTGCTTGTGCCTTTTTTCCTCCATGTGAAGGAAGAAACACTGTGGTGTGTTTAAGGATTGACCCTACGTTCTCTTTTCAAAGTGGTGAGACGTAAGCACTACTTATTCACTACACCAGCCGCAAGCAACTTCTGTGGCCACTTCACACTCTTGAACCCCCAGAGGAGAGGTGCCGTTTTGTGACCACAGGATTGCAGAATGAAAGTACAATAGTTTTTGGTTCTGTGGGAGAAAAAAATCACAGTGGCAATGAAACCAACAGCTGTGAAAACAACTCCCATGCCCTTCTGTAGGAAAAAGTAGAAGAAAATATATTTATTCTGAATCAGCAAACTTGAGCATTCAGTCATGTTGTAAGAAAAATGGTAAGAGCAGACACTACTTATATATTATCCTTGTTTTAAGACAGCTTTTTGTAAATTGCTGGTCCACTCCCTCATGATTGGTTGGTTGAAAGGAAGAAAGGAAGGAAGGAAGAAAGGGTAAGTCACTGTGGAAAATATGTTCTGCCACAGTAGCGTATATTATGCGACAAAAAAAACACCCACAACATCAGTCTGTGCTGCAGGCAAGACATTGTGTTTTATTTGGTGGACTTGAGCATAAGTGACATGTTTCAAAACTGTTAACTCCCTCTAGTTCTTCTTCTCTGCTTATACTCACAAACAGTCCTGTTCAAAAATAGTCAATTCCTGGAAAGAGACTTGATTTGGCCAGTTCTGTTTCTAATAGTTTGCTTGTGGAGTTAAAGGTGCATGTGCTTCAGCAGCTGCACTCTGAGAGACTAAAAGCAGGCAGGCTGTTCTCAATAAGCAAGCAGTAATTTTTAACCAAGCTAATGATACAAAATTGGTCTGTGCGGTGTGTTATGGTAACTAGCTTAATTCAGTTTTCAAAAACTGGTGTTGGTCATACTAGGTATTCCTGAGATGAACAGGCAAGAAAGCACTTGCAGTTCAAACGATCCCATTTTGAAATGCAGTATTTTCCTCCAGTGGATGAGACTGAATGCAACAAGAGCATTAACAATGGCAGATTCACTTGGGGTTGTGGATCAGTGCCTTAATTCTGATATGCTGCAGGTCATTTATGGAAAAAGTGAGCAATCTGCAGCTGAGGGTGCAATCTCATTTCTTTAATTTCATCCTTGGCCACCCCACCAGCTAACAATTGAGGTAAAAATTAATTGCCTGCTGATTTTAACAGTTGAATTTAACACTTTTTTGATGTTACTAGGATTTGAGTGGGGGCAAATGGACTGCAATGCAATCCTTGTTGCTTCAGTTCCTCTCACCAGCTTTGCATTTGCAATATTGCTGTAATACGTTCAAGCATCTGTTATTTAGTCCCTTCCCAAAGTTCCATCTGTTAAGGCAGTAGAGAGGAAACAGAGGTTTGTTTCTTGATATCCATAGGCCTTTTGAGATGCACTTGGTCCCATCATTTTTAGTAGCTGATGCATGCTGATTGATTTCTCATTGCTTCTATTTTCTTGAAAGACCAGTGTATGAATTTTAACATGCCATATAGTCACTGACATACAATAATAAAGCATACTACTTTGACCTTTTCAGCTGCCTGCACTTTAATTTACTGTCTGTTCTCATTCCCCTTTGTTTATGGCCCCTGAATATAACTGGCAAGGAGAAAGTAGAATGGACAGCTAGTCAAGATGCAGATCATTTAAAAGGCTAAAGCATAGCTTTATCATTGTGTAAAAGTTTATCGTCTTTTGTGGGCGATAGTGGGCATTAAAATAATGATAGCCCATTCTTTGCTATAGAAACACAAGTGGCAAAGTTCAACTTCATTTCTAGCAGTTTATGGGCCAGCATCAAGTTTCAGCACTGACGGTGTAATCTGGATTAAACCTTGTAGGAGTTAATGGATTTTCTCCAAGTTTTATGAATAAACCTGTGTGATTTGTTTGGAAGTGACTATGGTTTCTTTGTGTTCCCACCTGGCCATTGCTCTGACTCCAGCTTGATTTGCAATACCTAAGCCTGCTGCAGGCTATGGCAAATTTCCTCAACCTCAAAGTCATGAAGATGGTGACTTGTCTGACTGATGCAGAGAAGTGAAAAGGGGTAACTGCTGCCTGTGATCTTTCTCCATGCACTTGTGGAATACAAGCCGCAGACTCCCTGTGTTTGCTTGTAACCAGCACACAACAAAAATCCTGGTCATCCTTCAGCTTGATGAAAGTTAAAAAGATATTTTCATGGTAAGAATGGTAAAAAGAGAACAAAATGCTCTGTTAAAAACTTGTTTGTGCAGGGAGGTCTGAATTTTAGTGATGCTGCAATGGGAAATGAAAGTGACAGCAAAGCCTGGATTTTCATGGCAGAGCTGTGTGTGTAATAGGTTGGTTTAGCTTTTTCGGTAGTTCTAAAAAGCTGCAAGTGAGATCTATACCATAAAAAGAAAAGGACTGATGAAAAGGGTTAAAAAAAAAGGCAAAAAAAAAAAAAGGCAAAAAAAAAAAAAAGCTGTGGCTTTGGTCATTTGTTTGTTTCATTTTCTCTCCATTTAATTGTTTTGATTTCAATCTTGCTGTTAGGTTTTGAATTTTTATGTCTCTGTGGGGTTGCAATAAAAAATACAACTAGGGGAATGAGTAAGGGTAGCCAAAGGTTGATTACATTCTGTTGCTCATTGCATAGGTTTGTAGATTTCTAAGGTAGAAGGGACTGTGACGCCCTTCTAAACTGACCTGTATGCATTAAATTTTACCCACTGAGTACTGCAGCAAGCTTAAGAACTTGTTGCTCAACTGACTCAAATTTCTTAAAGCATATATCAGTCTTGATTTAAAAACTTAAAGACTTAAAAAGATGTAGAGAACTTTAAGATTTAAGAAGATAGAGAACATCCACCAAGACCTCTGGATAATCTTCTGCCAGTTATAAACTCAATTTAAAGAAAATGTAAAGAGCACACCTCTCTATTTCATTATTCTGAGTTCAATTTACAGCCTGTAGAGGTAGGAATGGTGTGCCTCATAGACTGAAGAGTCTTAAAAGCATTAGAAATGCTCTTTCTGATTGAAGAAATTAAGACAGTGGTTAATTACTAACCTTTCACATTTCTTTTTAGGAAGCAGAGAGAAAGCCAAGAGGACATCCTACCTTATGAATCCAGAGCCCAAACTCACTTAACTCCTCTGCCAAGGTGGCGTGGGTCAGGCATTGCTGTCTGGCATGTGTTGACTGCAAAGGTGTCACTTAGCTCCAGGAGATCAATGGGGCTCACTGTGGAGTGAAGCATTACTAGCAAGGTAAAAATGTCAGAATGAAAGGATGCAGGTATTTGGTACAGTTGGCCAAAAATTTCCATCCTAGTGCTTTCCTATTGAAAACTGTGGTTAGGATGAAAGTCTGTTTTCCTGGAGCAAAATTTGCTGTGATGAACTTAAATGTATTATTTTCATTTGGGGTTTGAAATGTTCTGGTTTTCTTTGGGGCAAGACAAAATAAAGCTCTGTGTTAGAAGGTCAAAGCTCAGCAAAAAAAACCATGAAAAAATTCAGACACAAGGCGTATTTCTTTAGAATAAGATAAATCTAACTTCCAATTATGTTTATTCAACCTTTTTTATCAGCCAGTCCTACTTTTCTTTAAATATGTACGGATTTTTTGATATTCACTAAAGATGTGGGCCAAAAAAGGAAGGAGAATTCAGGCTATGAGCTGGTTTTGAAATGCTTGATACAATAGTAAGAGGGAACTCAGACTGTGGTTTTACAGATATGGATATTTGTCCCAGTTTTCTTCAGCAACATGAATTAGCTCAGCTCTTTTGCAGTCATGGGATCAAATTCCTAGCTGATATGAATCAGAGCTATAAGTCAAATTTACATCTGAAATAAAATGACAGAGCTTACTTCATTAAGTCAGGTGGACCAGATCTAAATTCATGAAGTTACCTTGATGCAGATTTGACCTATTTGAAGTTTTACTGAACAGTCTGAACCGTTGCTGAGGAGTTCTCAACGCAGAGTTCAATAACTGAGAAGCTTTGACAGGGTGGCTTGGTCAGATGTTTCTAAAATCAGTCTTCAGAGGTATTAACATTGTTAATACTGTTCGTCATAGAAGAGCTGAAAAGGAAGAGGAAAGAATGATGCTTGCTGACCTTGCAAATTACAGTCTGAATAGTGTAAGGATACAGGAAGTAACCTGCAATCTGTACATTCTGCGCTATCATTTTTTATTTTCCATTCTGTCAATTTTTATTTATTTTTCTCTTGGATGACTTTTACTGCTGCACCAAGTGATCTGCAGATACCATCATGTGTGTGGGGTGGAGGGATAGAAATCACAAGCTGACTGTGGCCCGACTTACAGAAGCAGCTCAGAAGGGCAAAGACGCTTTCTTTCACTGTGGCTTCTGCTTTGTGCTCAAGCAGCTGCCTTCTGGTGTCTCACAGGGAGATTGTTTTTGAGTTTAGGTGGTTATCTATTAATAAATAGTCTGAGGTTTTGCATCCGCAAGGTTTTTCATAGCCACTAAACCTTAATGAAGATCAAAGAAATTGTCCTATTCAAAGAGGACTTCAAAGAGGACTTCACAATTCTTGTTGGTGTCATGTGTCAAAAAAGCCCCTCTTGACAGATTTCCCAGTAGACAGCCCTTTAGTACCTTACTGGGCACCCTTACATTACTTTAACACGTCTAGAACTGTGCCAGACACATTTAAGACAGAGCTTTGATTTTCTGCTGAGTCCTTCTACCCTCCTCTGAATGCATAGATACCTCTGTATTTCAGTCACTACTCCCTCTGAAGAAATAGAATAAGGTAATATATATTTTTTTTCTACCTATGGCAAACAGAAGCAAATGCCATTGTAGCAGAAAGATGGAGTCATGCCATGCCAGCAAGATTTTACTCAAGTCCTTGCTCTCCCCTGTCAGAAAGGTATGGGTTTCTAGCTGTCAGAAACAGAGCAGCAAACCCCAAATTCAGGCTGAGAGCCTGAAGCACCCATGTTGGGTGCTTTTTTGGTCTGAGCTAATGTTACTTTGTGGTCTGTTTATAAACATTAATTTAGGCATTTGCTTTTTTTACATTGTATTGATTAAGCAATGTAAGAATATGTAACAACATGAGAAGATCCCTTGTCAGAAGAAGAAGAAGGCTTTTCATTGACAGGGCTTACAGAAGGTAAACTTTCTGGAAAAGATGATTGTAAGATGACTGCTGATGCTGGTTTTTTTTTTTTTTTTTTTTTGCAAATCTCAGCATGTGCTTGTCAAAGAAAAGAATGGAAATAAGTCAAATGCGAGATGGTAAAGCTCATAGAAGTACTGCTCAGAAAATTTCTTGATTGTTATGACAGTCCTTGTGCTATGCCCATTTAATTTTCTGCAAGACTCTCCCAAATCACTCCTGTATAATATCTTTGCAAAAGAAAAGGATTAAAAAGAATTAAAGATTAAAAAAGATTAAAAAGAAAAACCCACTCACTATGAGGACATCTGTTCTTCCAAAGTTATTCCTGCTTTTCTGACCTTTGCTTTGAGTAGGTAAGTTCATTTAGATACATTTCTGGAAAGACTTGGGCTTACCCCTGTTTTCAGAATGATGTTGTGACCCATCCCCTGTATACGCTTCTAAAACTGGGTTCTGCCTTCAGAGGTAGTTACTTGCTAAGATAGATCAGTGCTGTTGGGTTTATCCTTTTAATGTGCCAGGTAACTTGGACTTAAGAATAAAAGCACATCTTCAGTTGAGGGAGTAGTTTTTCAAATAGGAACAAAATTGAGGATATCCTTAATGAAGGCACTGCTTAGCTGCTTCTGCTTATTTATTAACAGAAGATGCACCTTTAGTACCCAAAATGAATACTGCTAAAATGTGATTATGTTGCTGCTTTTACACTGTAGTTGTCTTTCTCATTGTTCTATGGGGTTGTTCCATGGTACATTTGGTGAAGACTTGAAGACTGAAGAGTACTTTTTACCCTATTCCTGAGTAGCAAGAGATTGGCATATAAATTCAAAGAGCCTTACACTGTTTAAAGAGTTTATTTAGCTCTTGGGCTTCTGCTCAGGGTACACAACAACATAATTTTGTGCTTTTCAGAAAAACAATGCAAAAACTATTATTTTATATGCTTTCCTAATTGCATGGCTTCAGAAGCTGGGATTATAAGAAAGAATACCAACTATCAAGACTCATGATAAAATTAGAAGTGTTGGTTAACTACATAATCCATGTTGCTTTTCAATAAGCTCTTGCTTGCAAAGTCACCAAGACAGGTATGCAGGGTGATGAGATAGTGTGTGTTTTGCTATATTAATATAGTTTAAGATTATTTTTTTCTGATTATGAGGTTTTTAGTGTAAATTCAAAATAAAATTATTTTACCAGTGAAGTTTAAAAAAAATTTACTTCTTCCCACTCAGCTGACATTAGTAGATGTGTTTGCCTCACCTAGAATGCTATACGATATTCCAAATTTATTGTGACTGTAAACAACAACTCTGCTTGCTTTATAGCTTTCCTGAGCTCCAACAGTAAAACACAATATCTCTATCTGGTTGGAATTATGTGTTATAACAGTTTTATGGTGGGGGGAGTAAAGCTCTGATAAAGATAAAATAGTTTTGGTTTTTGTGTGACCTTGTCATTTGAAAAAACACTGCACTCTAACGAGACATAATTTAAAAGACCTCTGGGAGCAAATTGAGTTTACTGAGATATTTCTAAGAGTAATTACTTACTGTGAATTGTCAGTGTGCTCTGTTACAGTTCCTTTCCTAGCAAATGTATGTATCTGGGACTGTGTAGAATGGATTAGAGCTCTCACCATTAATGTTTGATGTGAGACAGTAGTGAAAAAGATGGATGCTTATATAACTGACATTTCCAGCATTTATGGCCATAGACTAAAATGCCAGGCACATAATTTCAAGTAAAATGGCAGACCCAACTCGATAATATTTAATGATGTAGTAGACCTTGGCTAGGAGAATAGCTAATGAAACTCATTCCACTGCATTTATCGAATTGTTAAAATGAGTTGAATAATAATTGTGTTTTGCAGGAGTTTTGTTTTAGAAATTTATTTGAGATCTGCTACTCTGAAAATAAATTATTTATCATTCCAGTCAACACAAAATATACAAAAGACTTTGAGCTAGTTAACTGATAGCAAGACTTTTACGCTGACTTTGTCCTGGTGTTTACAGCACAGAAATATATCCAGTAGCTCAGGACATAGGTCAGAAGATTGGGTAAGATTAATTTGAAAAAGCAGTGAAAGATTGAATTCTTCCTCGCAGAAGAATCTCCTTTTAGTAGTTTAACACTTTACAAAGTTGGATCTTTTTGTCTATCGTCATACTTCAAGGAATGTCAAGATTAAGATTCTGTGGAACATATTATATCAAAGTGATACTTGCATAGCAGGACTACGATGTCACTGATGATGCCAACAAATAGAATATTGACTTCTCCAGTACCCTTCTGCTAATATTTTAGAAAACCTGGAATAAGCAGTAAGGATTTGAACTGATGGGGAGGCACAAACTGATGAAGGTCTGTAGGTGTCCTGATACCAGGTCTGCAGCCACACAGTCTCTCAGGACTCTTTCCCGGGCAGTTTCTCCACGTTGAAGGCATAGGACAAAGGTGGAGTGGAGGAAAAAGTGTTCATGCCCTTCCATTTGTGGGCCCGTAGGATTTCCATTGGGAAGCCAATGTAGCAGTGGGTAAAGTTAGGTCTTCCAGCCAGAGCCAGATCATTGTGCAGGCTTTCCACAATTTACAAATGAAAAATGGCCAATATATGCATTCAAGTTCAACAAAAACCTAAAAAGCTCTCCAATTATTGCTTTTTGAAACAGAATTTTGAAAGCATTAATCTCTTCCAAAATCCAAACATCTTCTTTTCAGTATTCTGAGTATTCTGCCTCTTAAAAAAGGAAAATTTGTGACTGGAAAGAAATAAAAGAATTTAATTTTTCAAATTCCAAGGTAAAGTCGAATTTTTCAGGTTAAATTAAATCCAGATACACTACATAAATAAACAGAACACTAGAATACTGAATTGGCATATGCACCTCCATATCACTATATAACAGGTTCTTTTAGCTGTATATGAAAAAGTCATCAAGTCAAACCTTTTTAGCCTTAAGATTTCAGGGGGCACAGAAATTGAGGACATGAAGGAGGTAGTGATAGAAAAATTCCTTAAGTCAAAGGCTTTTTCCTTTGACTGCATCTTTAGCATGACCTGTTCAGCCTTGACTTCACCACAGTGTTCTGCACCACTGAAGATGCCTTTCCAATGGATACAATCCCCTCAGCCCCCAGCAGGACTTAGTAAGAGAAAGAGCATCCCACTTGATAGAGCTTCAGAATGGGCTTTAGTTTTTTACTTGTGGGCTGTTACCTTGAGGAACCATTTTTAACTCTCTTCTACCATTACCAGAGCTTGTTACTCCTTTTTTCATTTTTTTTTTTTTTTTTGCTAGAGGAATATAATTACCTGAGGTAAACGTAGGAAAATTTTATTTACCATACCCCCAGTAGGCCACTGTAATAGCTATCTGAAAAGACTGAGTCCTGAATATCTAAGCTGCTTTCTTTCAGTGAAAGTTATGCTTAATTTTGCTCTTAGCAGTACTTAGTAGGTCTTTCTGCTCTGAGGAGAAGTAAAACTGAACTAGGGAATAGCTACACTTCACATCCAAGAAGTAGACCAGGTTTATGCAAAACTTAGAGACTTTAGCTTAATTACAGAATTTTTTAAAATAGTTCAAGTATGGAAGGAATGGAAAGGCTGATGTTAATAGATCTCATAGGTTAAGGCTGCTATAAGCCCCCAAGAAATGGAATGATGGAAAGTTTCCAGACATTAGAGTTGTAGGGGGCATCTCAAGACCGATGATAAGGTGCTTATATTTGGCCTCGATTGTTTGGTGCTGAAAGAACCAGTTTGCTGATCTCATCAGCTTTCTGAGCTGGTAAAACCACTCGGGTGGAGCAAATGGTAGTCAGAAGTGTAAATTCCCACCAAAGGCAACATTTCCTCTTGCTTCAACAGGGCCAAGATTTTCCTGTAATGTGAATTTCTGGAAATTTAAACGTAACCTCTCTTGTTTCAGAACTTTCTAAAAACAATATCCAAAGGAGGTGGAAATTCCCCCTTGGAGTGTCAGCAGATGCCCAGAAGGCATCTCCAGGGACACTTAATTCTCTGGATCCTACCCAACTTACACTGAAGTTAATTGAAAAAACTCCCATTGACTTGAAGAGGTTTTGGATCTGGCTCAAAAGGCTCTTAGTGGCAGCAGATTACAAGAAGGAACCCCACTGCGCAAGTCCAGCCATCTGCTTGGGTAAGCATTTGATGATACAATGCTTGGAATATGTCATGAGGTACTTTTCTTCCAGTACTTCCAAAGCAGTACTTTAGACTCAGGAAGATCTCTCCCTCTCACCCAAGGTCCTTGTTATCAGAGATCTGTTCTGAGATGGTGATCTATAAATTAGCAATACAAGCTTATGCACAGCAGTGTCACAAGTTTCTTCTCTCTGTTCTGCATATGTAAAAGCTTAAGCTAGTGCTAGATTAAGCTGGTGCTCAGATTCCTTTGTGTCTGGTGGCTGGATGTAGCACTGCCTACATGAGACAAGAAAATATGTCATCCTTTCTATCTCAAACCCATGTTCAGTGATACCATTGTCATTATCAATTTATCAGTCTTTTACTATATCAGCTGTTGGGTTAGATGCAAGAACTGTTTTGGAAACAGAAGTATGCTGAGTGCAATATATAAGGACTCTCTTAATTAGCACACACAGCTGTGTGTTGCCCTTTTCATCTAAAACTGATAAAGAAAGGGAATGATGTGTGTGGAAAGCATATTTAAAGGATGGTTGTCTTTAGTAGTATTGCAACATACCAGAGAATCAAATGAGGTTTGATGTAAAACACAGCCAGAAATTGTGTAAATTGCCACAGCTGATTAGGAAACAGCAAAGCTGTTAGCATCCTGGAACGATGCATGTAACAAAATTGCTCAGTGGTGTGAATTTGGAGGAGAGTAACTGAGCAGCCTTATTGCGTGCCAGGCCTCAGCGGTGTCCTGTTCCTGCTTTAATCATCAATTACTGTAATGCTGGGGCAACCCACCAACAACTTAATTATTGTCTGGAGCTCCAGGCCATAGGTGGCTCTTCTAGGCTATCTTACGTAGTAAAGTAAATCAACCAGCATGCCGGCTAGAAGGAAGTGTGCTTTTGCCTCTGTCTCAGCATAGGCACTCCTCGAGCTTGTGCTGGAAGTGTCTCAAGGTCTTTCTCTGTCAGGGAACCTGATAAAAAGACAGGCAACAATCTGTTCTATGAGCTTGAGGCAGCTGTGAACTACCTGTGCAGGGAGAAGTAGAAGGCAGCAGTTCTGGTTATGGAAGTAATATTTTTTGCCCAGGATGAGCTTGCAATGGAGTCTCATCCAAGCTTGCTAAAGCTCCCAAGACTCTCTTGATTGCTTTCAGTCAGTTTAGTCAAGCCTTTGGGCTCTTTTCCAACCAAGTATTTACCTCCAGGCATGAGAGTCTGATTTAATCTCCTTTCTGTGCTGGGCTATATAGTGTCCTTGATAGGAATTTCCAATATGGATAATACAGACCTTTTGTTGCTTGTGGGTTTTTGCTTATATTGGTCAGAAACATATTCAACATTCATTGTTTTGACCAACGCACATTTCAATAAACATGCACATAAGCAAGAAGAAATTTCTCTGCAGGAGAAAGCCTTTAGCTCAGCTCTAGAAACGGTTATGATCATGAAGCTAGTGATATGGATATTTTCAGTTTTAATATGGACTGCAATTGTCCTACAGTACCAGGGCTCATAGGTCATAGATGAGTGTCATTTCAGGAAATCACTTTCCAGATGTTGTATACTACCATACCCTGACATGGTGTGAAATGTTGGATTTCACCCTGCTTCAGGCTGCTCTTCTGGGAAGGGCCATGTGTATCTGACAGGGACATGCACATCCTGAAATCTCATGGTAGTCTCCATGTGTGGCATGTAGCCAGTCATTTTGTAAAGAGCTGTAGCAAACTGCAGAAAACTAAGAGTTAATATGCAGGCCAGCAAGTCTAAGTCACAAAAATTTCCTTCAAGATAATAGATCAGAGGAGCTTGCCCATTGTGTTAAAATGCCCAGTTAATTTGAGAGCCAAACAGATGGGAAGTTTTGGGAAGGTAGGAGAGAAAAGGAGATAACAGAAGCTGCAGTTACATACACAAGATCTGCTCTGAAATAACAGCTATATATGGAAATGATTTGCAGGATATTGCCCATATGCTTCCCAAACCTGCATCCTGGCTGCAATGTTTTCAATTACATCCCCAAATGCTGTCACATCTTTTAGAGTGCTGTAGCTCAGAGGGGGGTTGAACATGGAGCTGAGCAAGCAGCAAGATTAATTTCAATATTAAAATCTGCTGGTCTTCCATAAAGGTGTGCAACAGCACCAGCCCGCCATGGCTGCAGATCTCTCCATGAGCAGGCTGCAGCAATAGGTCTGTTGACCTGTAGCTGGGTGGCTCACACCAGTCTACAGAAGCCTTGAGCAATGCACACACCCGCTTTCGCAGTGACAGAAGAAAAGTCAAGCCCCATCTTCAGGGCCCTGTGCTGGTCTCCCCATCCCAGCTGCATCTCCTTCCTGTGGTTTGTGCAACTGTGAAATTATTAGCTAGCTGGTTACTAGATATCAAGATTTTAGGTGGTGGTTTAGATTTAGTTTGAATGTTTTGATAGATGCTTCTGAATACTTTGGCCTAAAGGACATAACCCCCCTGTCCTTGTACCTAATTTGTGGCACTTTAAGGATTTGTTTGGCTGCTCTTGCTTCCTTAAAATCTCTCTGATCTCATCTTCCTTCCCATGTTCAGTTTTGGGGATTCTTTTTTTCCTTCTGTTTACATGCTCCCCACTTCTGGAAGCAAAGGGAAATGGCTGCTTCTGTGTGGACCCCCTCAAACACTGCAAGTATACAGGTATACAAGAACATTAAAGAAGTTTTAGAAGAAACATTTTCTCACATGGTGGAAAAGTGACGATGCAAACAGACCCATCTTTTGCCCTCTGCTCTGTTGAAAACTCTGTTATAAGTCTTCATTCTTCTATTTCTTATCTGTGAACAGGGGGGCGACGTCATTAACCTCACTCTTCTGGATGGTTAGATAATATAATATCAAATAAATTCAGTGTAGGGAAAAAAAAAACAAAAAACAAAAACCAAGTGGTGCACACTGGGGGAAAAAGTCAATCCTAACTGTACAATCAGCAAAGGGTCACCAGCTATCTGTTAGCCTTTCAAGAGGAAGATGATGGAATTAAAACACATAGTTCTGCTACAACAGTGGCTTAATGATCAGTAGCAGTCCTAAAAGCAGGTCTAAGGTTAGGAGTTATTATGAAGACATAGACAACAGGATAGAAGTCATTATTATAGCACTGTATAAACCCATGACTCCCACTTCTTGAGCGCTCCCTCCCTCTGTATTTCTGGTCAGCCTTATGTTTGAATAAGATTACTGGGAAAAGATCCAAAGGACATATCAAGGACAATAAAAATATGGAAGAGCTTCAGCACAGGGAGTGATCAAGCAGCTTAGGACTATTCAAGATGGAAAAGCAATGGCTGTAGGACTGTGAAATGAGTTCATGGTAGAGAACAGTGCAATTCAAGGAAGCATTTCTTTATAAACCATATACTTCAGCCATGGAAACTCTTGATGCAGGATGTTGTAACTACTGAAATTTACAAGTATTCAAAAAAAACCCCAAACCTCAAAAAAAAAAAAAAAAAAAACAAAACCCAAAAAACAAACAAAACAAAAATAAATCCCCAAAACCCCCAACCCACACACAAAAAAGCAAACAAAAAACCAGCCAACCAACCAAATAAAAAAAACCCAACAAACCACACCAATGGAAAGATCCACACAAGAGATATGGAAAGATCCACACAAGAGGTATGAAAAGCTACCTGTTCAAATAACAATGACACTTGTGTGTCTGAGGTCTCCTGAGCTTCAAGTACTTATGCATGGAGGGAGTTATATTGAAGTTTGTAGCTTCTAATTGAATTTCATGTGAATCCTTTATTTTATCCTTACTTAGGTCTGTAAGAGAGCTCTTTCTTCTCACTATCAGCATGATGGAGACATGTCTAAACTGGTCTTTTCCCTCTGAGAAAGTCTAAGTGAGGACTATCTCACAAAGAATTACTGTGACCTTCTGTTTGCAGGGTGGATGGCAATTTCTTTATTTCATGAAGGACTTTCTCTCTTGAAACCTTCTCCTAGAGTTCATAATCTGTGAAATTGATCTTTTCTAAAGGAGTATTTTTTCCTATGGTTCTTCTGTCTTTGAAAGGAAAGTCAAGAAGAAAAATACAAGAGATCACAAACCACTTATTATTCACAGTGTGATTCAACAGGACACAGAAGGGCAAGAAAATAAAGTAGAGATCTCTTGAGAAGCAGTTGAGGAGAGGAGGCAGGAAAGAAGCTTTCTGTCTTGCGGAGAGGACAGAATCACTCCCTTGTTTATTGATAATATAACCTGAAAAGGTGAGTTGTTGGAAGTAACAAATGCCCAGCACCGAATAGAGGCTCTTTCAGACTAAGGGAGTTGCAGATCACTCATTTGCAACAGTGACCAGTCTCCACTAAATTATGACTTCATCCCCTCTTCTATCTCAGATGAGCACTGCCAGATACTTCCTTGTCACAACGTAGTATAATTAAATTTCTGGTTGATTTTTAGCCTGGGCTGGTTAATAAAACCCTGGGCTAGGACTCAAGAGAACTGGTTTATATGCTGCATTCTGCAGCTGAGAGTCAGTTCCTCATGACCATGTCTCAGTTTCTCCAGCTGCTAAACAGAAAAGAAAATGCAGATATTTTAGAAGTGCTTTGAGATCAATAAGAGCAAAGAACTGATAAACAGTCTCTGAGCCAGCCCCCTGCTCACCTATGTGCCCCTCTTCTTTTAGGTTCTATATAGGTCGCTCCTGTGGGTCTGCTGGGAGTTTCTGAAGATGTGCCACTATCTGCTCCTTATTTTCCCTTTCTCATCACTCCAGGAGGGAGACACTTGTGGTGTCTCTCAAACCTGTGCAAGATTTCTGATCTGCTGCAGTGATGAGAATGACTTGAATGTTTACATTACATGTAAATGTACATTCTGTTACTAAAATGAATTAAGAGCACTTAGATGAGCCATTTGGCTATGTTAGCTTTAATGTGTTATAGCCAGTCAGGGCAGTGAGATCTTAAACTACTCCACAGAGCCCGCTAGAGAACTTTTGTCTCAGCCTTTTTTTCCATTTATCTGTGCCACTAGTTGTATGACAGACTTTTCAGCTGATACTGGAACAGGCTTCAGCCCTCACAACTTTAACCCTTTACTCTCAGCCATGTATCACCAATGACTGTCTTTCTGGGGGCCTCATCTAAGTATTTTCAAACTTGCATGTGACCTAATTGTGGCAAAATTCATATTTGTCTTACATATTTGTCCTCTTTCCTCTTTGGGAGCAGGCTCTGAGGGGAAACAGGGAGCTGCTTAGCATTGTAGGAAGCCTTGAGAAAAGTCATCATGTGTAGTTGCTCAAAAGAGCTGACAGAGCACAAACATGATGCTTTCAAATGCATCCAAGAATATGTGGAAGCTCAGAACTGAGTTCTCTCAAAGTAATGGTGTGGGAGACATGGCTCAACCATGAGGACCAGAGCTGTCTTGAAATGTTTTTGCCTGGAGAAGTAGTTGCAAAGCAGCATAGAGCTTGGTCCAGGCTGCTGCATAAGCCTGGAAACACAGGCTGCTTCTCCTTCCTCCCATGTCAGAGCAGAGGTGAAGGCTGACCTTCTCAGGTCTGTTCCTCCCTCATTCGAAACTGTAAATGTCAGGAGGCAGTGGTGGATGATAGGCAAGCCTGTACCATCATGTGGCTTTCTGGCTGTAAAGGCAGAACTGGACTATGCTCCTCCCTAGAAGAGGGGTGGTGGCAGGCTCATCTATAACAGGCTTTTTTTCTCTACAAGAACTTGAAAGCCTGTCTAGTATAACTGTTTGAAGAGAGCTGATTCAATATATGCCTGCAGCCTAAGCTCAAACTAAATGCCCATGATAAGCAGAGAGGATCCCTTCTGTAACTCCCCAGGGTGTTTTCTCAGTTAAAAATAAATAAATAAATAAAAGATTGCTCTGTCATTTGTAGTCACCTAGTGAAATCAGGTACTAAAGAAAAGTTGGAGCTCGGTGATGAGTCTGAAAGGCTGGAACTGAGGTTCCAAATCTTTTTCTGAAGATACCAGGGTCCAGTTACTCATTAAAGCAGGGAGAAGTCTTTTACAACTTGTCCATGTTGACAGGCATGCATGTTATTTGTTCAAGTCTGGTATGTTCAGTGAGCGATTATTGTGTCTGTGGTATTTATGTAAATTCTTTTTTTAACATTAGAGCTTCCTTAAATTTTTTTCTGCGCAATTATCTTTGTACCACCCTGTGTTATAGCTCTTATTATTTCGGGGACAAGTGAGACAGAGAGGCTAAGCAGCCTAGTATTATTCTGTGCAACATACAGCTTTCAAACATTCTTCTGAAGCCATATACAGACAAACACCCACCAAGCTGTCTCCATTTTCCCCTGCAAAAGAAAGAAATTCCTGCTGAGAAGTTATGAGAAGAGATCCTTGCAAAGAGGCAGGCTGAGTAAAATGCAGCAGGACATGGAAGTGTGCTCATTGCTCCTCATTAGTGGAGGAATCTGTACAGCACATCACATCACACAGGCTCATGTGACAGCTAGTGCTCCTCCACGCTATAATACAGTCAAGGTGGGAGGATACAAAGGCAAGAAATTTCCCTTTATTCTCCTAATATTGTTTTCAGCAGGTTTTAAATTATGCAGTCTCTCAGAATACACTGACAACTGCTTTCAAAGATGAAATTTTAAAGTGAGGTCAAATTGCTTTGTGCGGGAAGATGTTGTGGCTACATTTTCAAATCTCAATTTTCAAAATCTGAAGCTGAAAAGCATTTCTTTCCATATTATCTGTTTTAATGTAAAAATAAACCAAACCAAACCCCACCCACAAACACAACCCTACTCTCTCTTTTCTATCAAAAGTAATAAATACTCGGTTTGAGCTAGTATTTTATTTTTTCTGAGATTCAGCAGTGATTTATTTGGTTACAGGGAAGTATAAAGCTGCTGTTATTTACAGAAAAGCAAAACAAATGTTTGTAGTAGAATCATAGATTTTTGTGCTCAGAAATGTGTCCAGAAAACACTGTAAAACATTGATTCATACATTAAAGCAATAAAAGACTACAGGCCTACAGGTTGTACTGAATAGCTGCTAGAAAGCTTGTAAAGGGTTTTGCATTATATACGTTTGACCTCAGTAAAAGCATAAATAAAAATGCAGTAAGAAAACCTAGGAAGAATAAAATGCCTACATCTTTTCTGCTCTGTTACCATGGGCCTTTGTCAGAAAAATATGTTTGTTTATCACAGATTCCAATTTTTAATTAATTCCTTGGTACAAAGGGCCAGGAATACCATTCTTCAAACCAGTTGTCATCTTTCCAGTGAAATCCATAGGGATTTTACCTTTGCAAGCCAGATAAGCCAATAATTAGTTTTACTAGAGTCTGTGTAAGTTGTCATCATGAACCAGTGAAATGAGAGAAATATAGGCTGAAATTAATGGAATTTTATTTTTCTTAAAATCAGTAAAATTGATCACAAATGGCAGATTTGTTCTTGTATGGCATGCTTTAAAAAGTGTAATTTCTTTACTTGAACTGTGTACTTTGCATACTGGGAGAAACACAGGGGTTTGGGTTTTGTATTGGGAAGTATTAATGTACAAGTAGTCTCTCTACTGCAATTTTTGCACAGCATTAAAGTATGGCAGGATATAAAGACGCAAAAGTCTTGGGCTAACTGGAAATCCTGTCAAAATTAGGGTCTTGGTTGTTTTTGGTTTGTTCTACTTGCTATGATTGTAGCCATCCTTTTTATGAAAGTTTTGAAAGGTCTCAGTCCAGTAAAGTCATAGAATTATTTGCCACTGACTTTACTCGGATGGGTGAAGGATGCCTCCATGGTCCAAAGAGCTTCAGCCTGGAAATTACTACTCAATCAGACTCTAGCCCAGATAAATGCACTAATCAAAAAATACTTGTAACTCCATCTCACTAATGCCTCTCTGTCAGTACCAAGTCAGAAAGCACTACTGATTTTCATCATTAAAGCTTGCCTCAGATCAGGAGGTGACAGCTCTGCCATTAGAAAGCCAAGAAACACTGATACTACACATATTTATCTTCCTACAAATGGAAGAAACTACAGTAGAGTCATGTTTTCCCATTTATAGGTGGGTATCAAGGTTTCCAAAGCACACTGAAGTGTGAGTGTGATGTGTTTAAGTTACAGAGTTGAAGGTTAGTCAAGGCTAGTGAGACATAGCTTAAGCAGGAAAAAGTAAGCACATTCCCAAACAATAAAAGAAAAAAAATAATACCAGCATCATGCTTCATAAATAGGCTATCAGCGGCCTTTGTGTGTGAAAGACTCAGGGACAAATAAATGAGAATCAAAGCTCACATAATTAAAAAGAAAAAAGCAAACCCTTATGATATTTTCATGCTGTAACTCAAATATTTTCCTTCTTACTGTTTTAGTTTAATGTAAAGTGTGAAATAAAATCTGTTTTCTAACATACTGAAGAAATAAAAAAAACCAACCCAACCCCCCTGACCCCCAAATTGCTGTCTCCCAAGAAAGTACTGCACTTTGTTTTCTCTTGGGGCTACTGCTTGGGTTGGATGTGATTCATTGTCCTGGATTTTAACACTGAAATTTCCTGCTATTTTTTCTGATAGTTTTTGGATCAGATTCCCAGATGAAGACTTTCAAATTGTTTTCACTGCTGAAGCTCAATCCTTATACATTGAGAAACTCCACTGTGCTATTAGCTGTGAGACTAGGATCCCTGATCAGCGGCTTCACAGTTATGGTGATAAATTAGCCAGTTGAAGTCTACACTTGAGGAAAAAGAAGGAAACTGAGGGTTTGGTGGGTGACCTCCCAGTTCTAGAAAAGGATAGAACAGAAAGAGAAAAAAAGAAAAAAAAAAGAAGAAATAAGTAATATTCAGATGTTTCTTATCTCACTTCTCCCTGACACTCGTTTTGCCAAAGCATGTGTTGAACTACTGTGTTTTGAATAAGACCTCAGAACTCTTTAAAAAAGAAGACAATTTCAAGGATATTTCCAAAGGAGTAACGGTTATAAAAAGAAAAATTTAAATGTTTTGTCACAGATTCTTAGACAGATTCAGAGCAAGCAGTCTGGTTCAGGGTAGGGATTTGTGACATGCTGATACTGTGAAATCTGTAGTCTTGCAGCTGAAAAACCCCTTTGCTTGGCCTGGCTGTGAGCAGAAGCACCCTGATTCTTTGTCGCGAATGATAGAAACATTTTATTTTGTGCATAGTGTCATGTCTGTTAATGATAGGCACACCGAGCTTCTCAGTGGGTTTATCCTCCATAGGGTATTTCTGTCACTTCTACATAGTTAGATACAAGCATCCTAATTTCTTACTAAACTTGTAGGTCAATGCCATAGTAATTTATTATTAGTTAATAATTGCAGTTGAGTACTTTTCTGCCAGAAGGGTTTAAAATATATACTCGTTCAACTGCAGTCTCACTGCATCCCAAGTTGAAATGTAGCCAGCCATAGTAGCATGTTTTTCAGTCCCCATTAATGCACAAAATCTGTAAAAATGAAGCTCCTGTTAACACGTGCTCCCCTTAAATATGATACATGAACATCTGAGGAGTTGGGGAGTATGGATGAATCCTCTGCAAACACGTAATTCTGTTGGGGGGGAGGGGGGTTGTCAAATATTTTTAATTAATTTTTTTTTTTCCTTAATCTCAAATTCTAACAATCAGTATTGGCAGATCTAGCAGTGGATGTGAACAATACGTCAGGGTCTTGTTATTGTTCAGATTACGAGGTTGTTTGGTTTATTGTCAGGAACAGCTAGAAGGTGAAGTATTTAATAACATTCCAGTGCACTATCATGATGTTGAACCTGCCATAATAAAGCAGAGATTAGAAATGAGATTGTAATGACATCATAGGTGCACAAAATTGAGGAATTAATTTTCATTGGATTTAATAGATATAGGGATATCCCCTGAAGTTTACAATTATTTGTAGCTGAGGTGTTTGGATTGGATTTATTTATTTACAGGCTTTCCTACTAAGCAGACTTTATGGATTTAGGCATAACATCTGCTTCAGGCTTTGGCCCTTGTGTTAATTTACCCTGTAATTCTTGGCTCTGTCCCAGACTTGGGGGGGAGTATCTCAGTTGCAGAGGAACAGAGAGACAAAAGTGCTGGTATGAGTTTCAATTTGCCTGTTTCCATAGTGGTACTAAACTAGCCCCCATTAAACAGATTAAGTTTTTAACAAATTATTCAGCATGCTGAAAGGTTACCCGATGTAGCTACTTATTAGTCATTTCTCAAATCATTAACAAGCTATTTATGACACCTTCATGTGCAGGTACAAAGCCTTCTGGAGAATTCTTTTGGTTTAGTTTCTCTAGTTTAAAGCCAAATAAAGAGAACAAAGGCAGAGCTCACAGTCACTAATTAAGAGGATGAAGGAAGGCAGAGGGGATGCTGACAGGAGGTGACAGGCTTATTGAAAAGAAAAAGCTACATCCTGAGAATGGGGAGATATTAGACACAATTCTTTGAGGCTTGCTGAAGTGCAAAACTAATTCATGAGTATCTTGCTACCCCTTTTTGTTAAAAACTGCTTTGTCCTTAACTGTTTACTTAGTACTGCACAAAAGTAGCTTATCTTTTCACATCTGAAATAATACTGAGTATAATTTCTGTTTCTCTTTCCCAAAGGACTTTGGCAGGTCATGTAGTCACTTGATTACCAAATGCTTCACAAGAAGCTGTCAAGGGGGCCAGGCTGGGAAATAAGATTTCCACAGTCCCATGAACACCCTATCTGAGCTTGACATACCGCGCATGTCAAGGTCTCAGCAAACCTTGCTGTCCAGGTGGCCTGAGTGTCCAGGCTAAGTCCTCTAGCAGAGAGATATTTCGAAGTTGGCAATGGGAGAACTTCATTTTGTGGGGAAAAGACAGGCTTTTCTGTAGGCATCCGAAGGTTCTGTAATGTCAAGGGCAGGAAGACAGGAGGAATTTCTGTGGTTTTGGCAAAAAAAAAAAAAAAAAAAAAAAAAAAAAAAAAGCCAGTGTGGCATCACCTTCTCATATAAAAAGCCCCAATTAAAAAAAAAAAGAACAAACAAAAAACCCAACCGCCACCAGCAGAGCAAAAAAAACCCCTACAACCAAAAAAAACCAAAACACAAACAGAAAGGGGAGATTCATTGATCATTCACTTTGGTGTAAACTCATCACCAGTCCTTCTACTGTCCTTCACCTACTGTTCATTTTCTCTGTGGTTACTTGGCCTTTTCATTCCCCAGTTTTCCATCTTTATTTTCTCTTCTCCTTTACTTCCCTGATTTTTAAATATTAAGTTGCTGGAGTTTGTACAGCTGTGATAACACCAAAATACTTTTCTCACCTGTAGACTAGGGAGCAATTAGAATCATAGAATAGTTAGGGTTGGAAAGGACTTTAATATCATCAGGTTCCAATGCCCCTGCCATAGGCAGGGACACCTCACACTAAACCATGTCACCCAAGGCTCTGTCCAACCCGGCCTTGAACACCGCCAGGAATGGAGCATTCACAACCTCATTGGGCAACCCATTCCAGTGCCTCACCACCCTAACAGGAAAGAATTTCTTCCTTATATCCAATCTAAACTTACCCTGTTTAAGCTTAAACCTGTTACCCCTTGTCCTATTACTGCAATCCCTAATGAAGAGTCCCCAGCATCTCTATAGCCCCCCTTCAGATACTGGAAGGCTGCTATGAGGTCTCCACGCAGCCTTCTCTTCTCCAGGCTGAACAGTCCCAACTTTCTCAGCCTGTCTTCATACAGGAGGTGCTCCAGTCCCCTGATCATCCTCGTGGCCTTCTTCTGGACTTGTTCCAACAATTCCATGTCCTTTTGATGTTGAGGACACTAGAACTGCACACAATACTCCAAGTGAGGTCTCAGGAGAGCAGAGTAGAGGGGCAGGATCACCTCCTTCGACCTGCTGGTCACACTCCCTTTGATGCAGCCCAGGATACGGTTGGCTTTCTGGGCTGCAAGTGCACACTGTAGCTGGCTCATGTTCAATTTCTCATCGACCAACACCCCCAAGTCCTTCTCTGCAGGACTGCTCTGAAGAATTCCCTATTCAGTGGTTGCATTTCTTTGGGCAGTAACAAGAGGCTTTGCAGCTATAATGTAAATGCATATTCTGCAATTTAAGTTTCCTCTCATTGTTTTTGCTGCCTCAGACCTTTGGCCATGATGACTTTGATATCAAAACCAACACAAATTGAGAGAAGCACCCAATTTCTACTTGGGAGTCTGATATTGTCTGTACCAAAACCTGTGCCATTTGGTGGCAATTACTGCCTTCCTGAAGGTGTTGGCAGAACAGGATACACATTGACTGCTACTTTTTACTGCCCCACTTGTTAAATGTAAATGAAAATGATAGTTTGTCCAGCTACAAAAAGCACAAGGATAAGTGCCTATCAGGCAACTGGTAGGTAGGTAACTGCATCTCCAGAGGTGTCTTGGATGGGCCCCTGCTTGATCTGGCTGCTCTTCGTCCTGGCATGCACCCAGTAAGTCCCCATCAAGTAATATTAGGAGTAGGGACCCTTGCTGTGTGTTCATGCAGTCTATGACTCAGAAGGCTCTGTTCTCAACTGGAGTTTGGACTCTTCAGGTGTGACTTTATTACAGTAATAGCCTTTAAGACTGACTTGGTTGTTCTTGATAAATTCCTGCAACACTTCTAATTAGTCCATGATCCTGGGGAAAAAGAAATCAACAGTTGAAGTAGTAAAGCTTAAGCACTACTTAAGCACTGCTGAAGTGCTATTTTGGGGCACTCGAGTTGAATGGGAGCCCCAGCTGAAGAGGAGGCTTAATTTGTAAAGCTGCTTCTTTCTTTACCAGTTTCTAAAAATTTTTATTAATGGAACAACTGTTTCATTAGTGCACTGATTAGCTGCAGGATTTCTCTGATGTCGAAGACGTGAAGGACAAGCTCTTAACACAAAAGGAGCAATCAAGGGGAAGCAACTGGTTGCAGCATGAATAACTGATTACTAAACGTTCTTATGCTGTCCTATTGTATTTACTCATGTACAGAGATCATGGTCCTTACTGTAAAAGGAACGGGAGACAGTGCAAATTGTACAAACAGCTGAGAAAAGAGGTAGAGAAAGCAGAAAACTCTGTGAAGCACACCTGCTTCTGAGTATCGTCCATGTGAGGAGGTAAATGCAATAGGGAAGATAGGGGATGACATACACTGAAAGACCCTCATCATAGGAGCCACAGACATGGATGGGAAATGAACTGGAAGGGAATAAGAAGTTTGGATGTGCTGAGGCTTGCTAATGAGAAAGACTTCAACAAGTGTTTTTGCTTTTATGGGAAAACCATTCAGTATCCAGTGAAGGAAGCCCCAAGTCCTTATTTCTGGGGTGATGCTGACTCTGATCTGTCAATTCAAACCATCCATGCTGGAACCACGTGTAATGCAAGACACACCTGAGGTAGTTTTTGTCTTACACATTAGAGTGATAAGCTTGGATGAGCAGCTTGGGGTGCTGTGGGACAAGCTGTATGCACCTACTGAGAACATCTCAGGGTGTTCAGGCCAGGTGCCCATGCCCAAGCTGCAGACAATATAGGCAGCCCAGGGTCTGGCACTATTTGTAGTTTGGCCATCCTAGCTTATGAATAAGATAAAATAAGTAAAATGTGTGTGCTGTGGATATTGGGAAGCTGGCAGTATGATAGAGACAATATTTATCTTACCTATCAGGATTAGTGTAGAATGACTGTCCAAAAAGGTGTTATTTAATGCTCAGTGAATTCAATGGGGTTTTATTTTTGGCTGAATATGAAGTTTTTTTTTTTTTGAGCCTTTGAGTAATCAAAAGGGCATTTTCAATTTTTTTTTTTTTTTTTTTTTTTTTACAGCAGCAACTAATGCCTAATTTTTACATTATGTAGACACTTCATTTTTTATAGTCCTTTGCTATTTTCTCAGGAAAATCAACTTTGAAAAGTTATTCATTTCAAATTAATGTAATCTTTATTTTCCAAAATTGAAATTAGATAAAGATTTTGCCCAGAGGCTATACTACACTAATTTCATTTTTTCATAGTAAAATAACATTCGCTAAAATAATACTGCTATAGAATGAAGGTCAGATTCCCCATCCACCCATGTCTGTGATGTCTTGGCATCAGAGTTAATGTTCTTCCTGTTCAATACCTGTTACTTCAATAATCTATTCTGTCCTTTTTTTAACACGATAACTGACTTTTCTAGTGTGTGATTAGTGTCCTCAAACAGGTACAGCTATCAACTAGCATGTATGGACTAGAAATATTACATGAATTATGCAGATTGCTGGATGAAGTTGGCATTAGAATACAATTCCCTTTATAAAATTTGATCTCTCGTTTTCTCCCTTAATCAGTCATTTGTACTCTATTTTCTTTTTTCCTCTGATCCTTCTTTTCTAATTCACTCTTTCATCCTCCCCTGAGAGCTTTTGCAGCTTGACTAGAAGCAGATCTGCTGAGGTGGCCTCTCTACATCTGCCATTAATAATAACAGAATCTGTATTAAGAGTATGATAAATGGGAGAGTTTGTTTCAATTAACACTCAACAAAGGATAGTACATTTTGTAGGCCATAATTTTAGATGAAATCATAAAAGCAGAAAAGTACCATTCTAGGAAATTTTCTTTGCAGCTTACAGTCCTCTGCCTCTGAGCTATGCAAAGCGAGTTGTATTGGTACATACTGTACTATGTCCCAGAGGGCTTGCGGTCTTGCAAAAGAAGAGATCAGGGTGACATGACTTTTTTCTCATATTGAGCTAGATTTTTGTATCCAAATAGGGCCAACTACAAGCAGGTTTCTTTTCTTTTCTTTTCAGTTGCTGATCCTAGTGCCCCCAGATTAAATAAACTCTGCACTGTAAGTAGAAGGGCTGTCAAGTCGGGGGCCTTTGAGGGTGTGTCATAACTCTCACCCATTTTGCACTGGAATACAATGACCCCAAGGCAGTGATCAAGATACTCAAAAGACAGCTGGAAACATTGTAGATGTTATTTAATGGTGAAAGGACACCTTTTGTTTGAACAAAGAAGTAGTTAATGCAACCTACTTAGTGAAAAAACTAGTTCTTTTGGCAGCTGCAGTATTCTCTCTGCCAAAGAAATGCTAGAAAGCTTTGTTTTGTGAAGTAGTTTTATCCAGGTACCATCTTTGTTTGAAAGCTGTCCAAAACAAATTAATGTGCCTATGTTCATATTTAAAGCTAAAGCGGTCACTAAACCTGCAATGTAATTATGTTTTAGTTACAAGATAACTGCCTAATCATACTTTTTTCATATTTGTAATTTACTGTTAATAATATCATCAAATGTTTTCCTACATGATTTATAACAATTGTAGGGTAAATATGCTTAGTTATTAGCAGTATATATTTTAGTTTGTTGAAAGGGTAACATATACAATGTTGTTATTACCTTCAGCTGCATGTATATCTCCTTTAATTACATGATAAAAAGCAAAACTTTACAATGGAACAAGTCTGTAGTTATGTAAATCTAACTGGGAAATATGATCATATCTCTATTAATATCCATAGATAATCCTTAATTTTAGCTGATGTAAACTCTAGCAAACCTCTAGTGACTGCTCTGGAGTGTGGGTGTAAGGTAATAAGCTCCTTTGCACTAAGTGATAATCACTAAGAGGTCCTGCCCTAAACTGCCTCTGCACTAGCAGATTATGAAATGTTAAATAAATGCATATAATGGGAGAAGAAGTAGACCCCAGGGTTTAAATGAGGCATGTTTATAGCAAATGAATAGTTATGTTGTGTTTAAAGCAGATTAAAATACATCTTGATGGATTTCATTCTTCTTATAGCCTTCTCTGCGTAAAGTTGTATTTAGTTTTAACGAGGGTATGCACTGCAAGCCTGTGGGCATACAGAAATAACCTTGTGCTCTTAGTGCTGTGCTGCCTTCTTTTCTGGTGAGTCTCCATTTTTCCTTTTACAGAATCTATTGTTCTTCCACCTGTTCCCATTTTTGCAGGCACAGAAAAAGGCGAGGTATTTAATCTCTTTGTACCCTGCCCCTATTCTCTGAATTCAGAGAATACTGACCTCATGCTAATATTTTTGTGTGAAGATGAAGTGGTGGCAGTTTGTGAGGCCGTTATCTATTACGATAATGGAGGCTGTAGTACTTGCAGTAAGTGGAAGATGAGGGAACACATCTGTGGGAAGTGCCTTGTATCACATGGGAGCTCTGATTAGAAGTTTTGGATGAAGCAATGCATTTCACTGTAATGGTATTCTGACCTGCTAATATTACTGAGGTATGTTATTGAATATCTCTACACAAGATAAAAAGATATAATTAAAGTGGGCAGACTTCTCAAGTAAGTCAAGATTCTCTTTTCAAAGGGTGAATCTAGCTGAGTAATCATTGCTGTTCAGTGGTCTTAGAAATGAAATAGAAATGTGGTGCTATAAAACATGCACTTCCAGATTTTGCCCTAAATTCAGTAGAAGAAAAATACTGTGTGCAGAACTGAACTGTCTGATCAGATTTGGGACAGATTGTGCTAAGAAAAATTGTAAAATAAAATCCAGCACCTCTGCGTAGATCTTTTCATTGGGACCAGCTAAAACAGGATTAAGCCTGCCTTAGCTGGTCCCAGTTTTGTACATGACAATCCCATGTGTATAACCATGTTGTGAAAAGGACTTGTGCAATCCTAGGTAACACTTTCTTGTGGTTCAAATTCAGAATGGTTGAAGAAGCTTTTTTTTCTTTGATACTGTATGGAGAGTAAAATGGTTTTGTTCACACTAGTTTAGGGAAGTCAGTGACTATAGTGCGCCAGTGAGTTGTAGGTGCCCTTTTTGTGGTTGAAGACCTAAGGTTCTTATAGCTCCTTGGCATTTTATAAGAACTTTCTCCTTTCTGGAGTTTGAGGGACACAACAAAGTTACCCTGCATAAGTTTTCCCCAGACTCCCATTTTCCATGCTCCACAGACCTGCTATCTCAATTCCTGGCTCAGCTTCATCTAGTTTACATTCTCATTGTAGTGACATACTTCCTTCCTGTTTAACATGTATGTCATATACAAATTACAGCACTTCAGCAGGGTCTGACTTTGTAGAGAAATCAGCATGTCTGTGCGTGTTTTGCTATAGGAATGGGCAAATATATTTTACATGCATACATAAATAATGGAAAAAAGAACTGTAGTTCATTAATGAAGTGATTCTTCAAGTTTGTTGTAACTTTTTAAAGTCCAGATTTTCAAATGTGCCGAAGGTTTTAGGTTGAATTTTAGTGGCCTTATTTTAAAAAGACTGTGTACGTACTCAGTACTTTGATATCAGACTCCTTTACAATAACTCCATTTGGAGGGCAAAAAGAGAAATGGCTGAAATCACAAGTCAGTGCTGAGCTGACAGTCCATTTATTATGGTTAGTTTTTAGGAATAACACGTTATGCCATTTGGAGAGGCATGATGCTCTTGATTCTCATGAAAACAGCAGTGCTTAACTATTGTTTGCTTGGGAATAATTATGCCAGCTTTGGAAGTATGCTTTCATACTCCTCTTCACAGCGCTTGAAGTTTGTCAGATGCTGGTATCTGTCAGTAAGCCACTTCTTTTTGAAAAACCCACAGTAAATTTCCAAAGGG
Source organism: Lathamus discolor (assembly GCF_037157495.1). NCBI lineage: Eukaryota > Metazoa > Chordata > Aves > Psittaciformes > Psittacidae > Lathamus > Lathamus discolor. The sequence continues at coordinate 107,610,959 of NC_088884.1, forward strand.
TTGTTTTATTGACATGGCATAATGTGATTAAATATACTACAGTTAAGTTACAGAAGCCCTGATCTTTTAATCTCAGTAAACCTGGAAAGTTAAACACCTCATATTGCTTTCAGAGCTTTATTCCATCCAGAAGAAACCATCTGCTTTCCACCAAAAATCACTCTGTTTCCTTGATCTCTTCAAATTAATCCTACTGTGATTAGCTTCAATCCAATTAAAAAGAACATGTCGGCAGCTGCACAGGTCTGATTACACGTGGACACGATAGCAGAGCTCCTTATAGGGGAACCAGATTAAGGGCTAATATGTTAGGCTAGATGAGGCTGGTAGCAGTACTTCAGACTCTGGTGTCCTGGCATGATATGCCATATTTAATAGTACTTACGTGTTAGTCCTTTGCAGTCAAGGAACTCAGAAGTTTTCCTGTGTGTATATATCATTACACATCCCTCTAGAGATGGCATGAGACCGAGCATTTATGTCTAGAGCGAGATCTTGAAATACGGCTAATTTAGAGAAGACAGCTGAAGCACACCACAGGGGACAGGCATTCCCCCACTGCATTTCCACAAGCTTGTGGTGACTGGGTCTTCTTTGTTCACAGTGAAACTACCAAAGCCCAGAGGGATTTGGTTAGAAGCCTGAGAGTTGCTGGACTTTTTTTTCATTTTTATACAAAAGCCTACAGAGAAGGAGCAAAATTTTAGGCACAAATGCACATAAATCATCCTGCATCATGTCCTCTGGGCTTGTTCTTCTCACAAGCTGCCTCTGGGTCTTGCTGCAGGAAACACAAGGCACAGAGTTTGCCATGGAAATTTGTCTGTCAGAGCCTTCATGTTCCTCTGCAGAGCACTTAGTAGGCTCCCAACATTGCAAAGGCTCATTCCACGTCACAGAGGAATTGCCATCATCTTGTGCAGATAATTTAAGGAGAAGTACTTCTGAAGCATTTATTGTTATGAATCATACTGTCATGAATAGCCCTGCCATTGGTTGTGGGCCAGATTTGGAAATGGCTCAGCATCCAGCACATCTGCTTTCGGATACCTAAGTGGAGGGAGTTTGGTGGCTGGGATTTGATTGTTCCCAGGTGGAACTGCTGGAGACTATCCGGTCTTGAAAAAGAAACAAGAACAAGCCCAATTTGGGAATTTTTGTAGCATATGTAAAAAAAAAAAAAAAAAAGGAGAGAAAATGTCATTCTCAATTTGATCTTTGAGACATCATTGAAGGACCTGACTATGGTGTGACCAGAAACATTATACTAAGACGATAGGGGGAGCAGAGCACTTCTGAGTCCAGCATTACAAATTAAGGCTGAAAGCTTTTATGATTGAATTTGTGGCATTACAACCTGGATATTGGCTGCTTTTCTGTGATTGGAATAGGGCTTTTTTATTAAGGCTGTTTATATATATATCCATAGCTTGTCATTAGTGGTTAGACACTGATTTGTAGCAGCACAAAATCATTGCACTGAATGTCACTGCAGCTCCTATTCTTTTTCAACTCTTTCACTCCTTACTCCCCCTCTCTTTTTAACTGAAAAAAAAAAGGCAGAGAATACCATTACCAACACTGATTTACATAAATACAGCCCTAATTCAGACTAGCATTCCAGCAGTCACATAAAAATGATTCAGTGCCAAGCTGTTTGCATCTTTAATAGCTTCTGGGATGAAAGGAATCCTCTTCCCAGTAAGGCCACCTCCAAAGGACTAGAAATGTTGCAGATTTTTCAGCACAGCTGCACAGAATACTAGGATGATGAGTCAGTGACTGCAGGAGCATCTAATTCAATTAAAGCTCTGCATCAAAGAGCTGTGGTTGCCAACATTAGAAATCAGGTAAGGTGCCTGTTGACCTGCGTATTTAAGATGATCTTCAGAGATTTTGAGAACAGGCAGCCAATATTCATCTACTATTGTTCCAATATTATGCCAGGTAAAAAATACAGAGCTAATTGTTACATGATGAAATCTGATGATTCTTAAGAAAGCCAGAATGTGCTATTTATTAGTCTAAAATATTTTTTACTCTTTCCCACTGTACTTATATGTGATTTCTTACATGCATCATAACCACCATCCTCTAGTTCACTTCTGTCTACAAAAAGACTGTAAACAGGATGTGCATAAATGAAAAATATAAAGCATTACTTACAGGCTAATGCACCAAATAAAATGAGTTGGCCAACAGGCTGAGCATTAACCCACTCATTATCCCAATGAAATATTCAGTTTTACTGGCCAAGCCAGGAGGATAGGGTCTTCTTCTATTTCTCCTTGAATCAGGGTTGATCCTTGATGTTGCAGAGTTTATATCTCCTGAGTCTTCCCTTCTTACCAACATCAGCTTTCCTTTCATGTTCACGCTCTGGACTGCTTACTGTCTCTAACTCCAAAATTACACTCTGTGTTTTCACTTTTCTGACCTTGCATGGCTTTAAGTTCTCATAGACTTTCTCACACCATAAGAACATGTTGCTCAGTAAAATGCACCTGAAGTAAAGCAAGTGCAGGTTCTGAAATACAGCCTTGCCATTAACATTTCCTCCATCACTTCCAACTTTCCTCAGGCACTGATTTCACAATTAATCAAATGATTTCTGGGCACTTGTAAGAGAAGGAAATCAGTGGTTGCCCCTCAGTCTCCCCTGTCTCAGTTTGCACCCTCTGGGCACTGGGCTGCCAAAGCAAAGGAAGTTCTGCCTCCCTCAGTTTCAAGTGTAATTGTGCTGCCTTGTACGTACTGTTAGCCTAGAGACATCTCTGTTATCTCAGAGTAAGGGATAATAATGTTTCTCTGTGGAAATCAGCCTTTCTCTCCACCACCAGTGTTTTTATAGGGACATATTTCAGCATGAGGAGTTCATATATAGAGGCTTAAGTAGCCAGATTTCCTAAAGTACTGAGTAATAAGATCAGCTGAGATCCCTTAAGTAAAAGTGATAGAGGCTGGAGAGAATCAGTATTTCAGGGTTGGTTTTGAAGGTTTCTTGTGTTGTTTCTGGCTTTTGTTTGGTTGGGGTTTTTTTACCCACAGCTAGTTTAATTGGGAGATACTGGTTGGTTACATTTGTAATTGCAACTTATCTTGCTTCTGAGCCTTATTTGGACTGTAAAAATATCCTGGTTATAAACACCAGCTTTTGCAGTTCTGTGAAGGTGGGCACTCTTCAGACAGTGCACCAATATTACGTAGCTGGGACTTTAATTTGTAGTATGCTGAGAAGGGCATATCATACACAGAGTAATATTTTAATACAAATTTTGTTTCAAGAAGGACAGCTAACAAAGTAAGGCAGTTCAGGGGCATTCAGAATCACTTGAAGAGCAGGCTTGGAGACCTTAAAACCTGACTGTTACTAGGTTTTTTTAGGAAGTCTCGGTAAGTGACTAGCCTGCATGGCTTGTCTACTTAATCATAGAATCATAGAATGGTTTGGGTTGGAAAGGACCTTAAGATCCAAAACGGCTCCTGGTAAACCCAGGACAATCATCAAATTCCCCCTGCCATGGACATGTATGACTCACACTAGACCAGGTTGCTCAAGGCCCTGTCCAAGCTGGCCTTGAACACCACGAGGGGTGGAACATTCACAGCTTCTTAGGCAGGCTGTTCCAGTGCCTGAGCACTGCCACAGTGAAACATTTCTTCCTTATAGCTAATCTAAATCTCCCCTGTTGAAGTTTTAATCCTCTTGTCCTATCATTACAGTCCCTCTCCAGCATCCCTATAGGCCCCCTTCAGGTACTGGAAGGCTGCTATGAGGTCTCCACGCAGCCTTCTCTTCTCCAGGCTGAACAGCCCCAACTTCCTCAGCCTGTCTTCATACGGGAGGTGCTCCAGTCCCCTGATCATCCTCGTGGCCCTCTTCTGGACTTGTTCCAACAGTTCCATGTCCTTCTTATGTGAGGACACTAGAACTGCACACAATACTCCAAGTGAGGTCTCAGGAGAGCAGAGTAGAGGGGCAGGATCACCTCCTTCAACCTGCTGGTCAGACTCTTTTTTGATGCAGCCCAGGATACGGTTGGCTTTCTGGTCTGCGAGCACACACTGCAGCCGGCTCATGTTCAGTTTCTCATCGACCAACACCTCCAAGTCCTTCTCTGCAGGGCTGCTATGAATCTCTTCTCTGCCTAACCTGTAGCTGTGCCTGGGATTGCTCCAACTCAGGTATAGGACCTTGCACTTGTCATGGTTAAACTTCATAAGGTTGGCATCAACCCACCTCACAAGCGTGTCAAGGTCCCTCTGGATGGCATCCCTTCCCTCCAGCATATCAACCGACCCACACATCTTGGTGTCATCGGCAAACTTGCTGAGGGAGCACTCAATCCCACTGTCCATATCTCTAACAAAGATGTTGAACAGGATTGGTCCCAACACTCAGCCCTAAGGGACCCACCACAACTCTTTGTGTGTGGCCATCCAGCCAATTCTTTATCCACTGAGTGGGCCATCCATCAAATTGATGTCTCTCCAATTTAGAGACAAGGCTGTTGTGAGGGACAGAGTCAAATGCTTTGCACAAGTCCAGGTAGACAGCATCAGTTGTTCTGCCCCTGTCCATCATTTCCATAGCCCTGTTGTTGGAGGCCACCAAATTGGGCAGGCATGATTTGCCCTTACTGAAGCCAGGTTGACTGTGACCAGCACCTGTCTGGCATAAGTGGTCTTAGTATCTGTCTGTGTTACTAGGAGGTTATCAACAAGAAAGATATTCCCAGTTGATTTCTTTTCAGGGGTGAATGATCCCAAGAAAGGGCAGATAAAATAAAGCCAAAGTGTGTGTGCATTAGCTAAGGAAAACGCTCTTTTCTGATGCTGTCAATCACATGCACAGAAAGAGATTCAATCATAGTGAAAGCACTGGACATTCAGCTCAGCTTGATTTTTCAATTTTATTAACAGTAGGAGGCTCAGAAAGAAACAATGAGGGAAAACATGGCTATAGAATCAGCAAGTACAGTCAACTTTTGATTCCTATGCCATTTAAATCCAAATTATAGTCATTTACTTGGCCCAGAAAACCTGAATTTTCAGTTTTCCAATTTAGGCAGCTGTGACAGCAGACTTCATGAAAAAGTCCTGCTTCAAATTTATTTCCTCCTCCCTATCCCTGTCATTCTGCAATGGGAAAAGTAATCCCATGTAGTTGTTTGTGTTAGAAACAGTACAGACTGTGTAATAACCTTTGCAGTTAGCACAATATAGGTCATGTTATTAGTAAACTCATAACCTCAGACTCCCATCCTGCTGGACCTCACATTGCAGGGCACAGCTTTTGCTTGGAGTCCTGCTACCTGTTGCATGGGGAGCTGAGGTTCTGTCTTTTTTGCTGAAGAATCATTTTTAAAGGCAATGACTATAATAGGGTAATTAGTTCTAATAAAATATTTTAATCTGAAAGGAAATATTTCTTTTCTTTCTCTATTCTAAAACCTCATTCCAAGAAGGTGGCGTTTTCTATGCTTAAGAAACACTTCCTTATTTCTGAAAAGTTGAAGCCCATATGTTTAGTACAGTTAACATCCGACTAAAACCATGTATTCAAAATTGGAAAAGAAAAGCAGTGAAAACTATGGCTTGACAAAAATCCTTGGGCACTTAAATACTTTGGGGAATTAGTACATAATGTTTTGTTGAAATGAGTTAAACATAAATCCAACTAGTTCAGATTCCTCAAGATCCCAATGTTTGGTGTTTTCAGTGGACTGACTGGAGACCTTCATACTCTTTGCTGGCAGGACACCTGGGCACAGAGATCTGGGGGGAATTGTAACTGTTTATGCCTGAAATCTGGCAGGCAGACTCCCTGTGGATTTCTCTGTATGCAAAACCGGGTTTTTTTAAGAACTAGATTAAACTACCTTTGGAAGTTTAAAAGTATTAATTAATAAATCCTCTATTCTTCATGCTGCTTCAGGAAGTTCCATGTAAAGTGTCTGTATGTGAGCCCCTTGCCAGGGCATAATCAGTATACAGGACCTCTTCTAGTTATTGTTGAGCACCCTCTCCTGGCTCTCTACTGTTTGCACATAAGTTATCTCATGAATTGAGTGCTCTGGGATAAACGGCAGTGCCCAGTTGATTTTAGGAGAATGCCTTTTCAAATGATAGGAGTCGCTGCTCTCCGTTAAGCCTACCAACATTTTAACAGCCCAGCTGGTTTACAGTGGAGAAATTTTCCTATTGAAATGATGAAATTCCTCTATAAGGATTTTTTTCTTTCCTCTTAACCCTGCTTCTAATTGATCCCAGAAAAGCATTTATGGACTAGAGAATACAATGCATCAGGCACAATCTGATAAGGGGATTACGCCCAGTTGGTAAAAGGTTGTTTATTGTGTGACTGAGCCTGCATTCACATCTCTCAATGGATCTTATCTTTCTGTTAATGCTCAGGAAGCCTAAGGCTGAGTCTAGGGATGAATTGGTATGTCATAAAGCAAGTTATTTGCAGGGATTATGGCAATAAGCAGCAGCTACAATGAAAATAGAAGATGAAGTTGGGGATTACCATGCAGTTAAGAGTTACAAAGTGAGAAATAGTCCTCTGATTTTTGGATGTCATAATAAATAAAGTATGAAAGTTTTCTTGCGTTATGTGACTGTGTGTTTGCTGTGACTAATGCAGTCCAAAATTCTGTGCACAAATTATAGCAGGAAGGACAAAAATCTGCACTCTTTATTGCTCTCATGTTATTCCACATTCATGAAGCCAGGCAGCATTACTGCTAAATATCACAGTTCCCAGGTGCTTAGTCTGGATCCATCCAATAGCTTCGGGTATCTAATGAAGGCACCTACATTAGGTCTTGACCATCATAATTTTTGTAGTCTGTGGGATTTAAGCATCCCCAGAGAGCCAGGTTCATTCTTTGGAGTGATTTCCCTCTGCTGAGTAGAGCATAAACCTAAGGAGATGAAGTTCTTAATTTTGGTCCCTGGCGGTAGGTGGGGGCTCTGCTGCTCTTATCGGCCCATGTCCCTGATGGCTTCAGAGAGATATTTTCTCTTGGTGTGTACTGTACCTTAAGGCAATCACTGCACAGTGTACAGAGTCCAAAAACCAGTCTCTGCCCAAAGGTGCTAACAAGAGCTTTAAAACAGGATCATAGCCAGTTCCCAGAATGCTGACAATTTTAAACATGCAATTTAAGTGCTTCCAGGCTGTCTTAAATTTGTAACATTGCCCAAGGTCTCAGAGATATTTGTTCTAATTATCATGTTAAATAAAACACTGATTTAGCAAGGATTTCCTAACATCAATTCCTCTCATCTTACTCTCAGGCACTGTTCTTGCTCAAACCAAGGCTTTCTCAGAAAAAGGATATTTTTGAGCACTGGGTACATTGTCACAGAACATGCACCAAACAATAGCTAATTTGCAGTAGCCAAGGATTAAACTACATCACCTTTTTATTTCACTGTCCTCTGTGGGTTTGTATTCTTTGACAGTGAGTATAACCCTGCCTTTTACGGAGAAAAGCCATCATCCTCTCCTAGATGTTATCATGGGACTGTTTGGTGTAAGTAATGATATCCTATTCGGCTCTTTGATTTCAGCCTTCTAGCCAGCTTTCATTTTGGATTAGCCTCAATTAGAAGGTACTTTGAATTTTCTGCTATTTAATTGGAGAATGGGAATAAAGAACCAGCTAGAAACAAAGAGAATACAGAAGTATTTTCAGGTCATTTTGAAATCAGAGCAGCAGTGTTACTGAGTTTGAGTGGATGTGAGCAGGGGCTTTTTCAATTTATGTGTGACTTTGATAGAAGCAGAGAGACCGAAGTCTTACGGTTTTTAAGTCAAGTGCCTCAAAGAATAAATCGACTGCAGCTGAGATCTGAAGCAAAATACTTTGTTTATTTCCTTTGTATGTGTGAGAGTACACCTTTTAAACTGCCACAGAAACTCCCTAATTTGCAATAATGAGATTAACTGGAAGAGAAAGAACAGCACAAGAAGAGACATCATATCATGAAGTAGTCATATTTATATATACCACACTGAAAACAATTATCCCAGCTTTCGTCTGATTCTTAAATCACTGGGCCAGAGTTTCATCAAAAATAAATGCAAGTAGTTTTACTGATTGCAGTGGACTGAATTCACCAAAATATCCCTGTTTCATGCCAGCTCAACTAAGCGAAGAATTCATAATATGGGACCTCCCGGTAGATGTAGCTTTGCTAGATGTTTGCCCTTGATTATCATTTTAGTCAAGTAATAGAAGCATGGGGAGGCCATAATAAGCATGGAACAAAGATGGCTAGATGAGAGGCTTTTGGGGCGAAGGTCAGGGTGGGAGCAGGTTGCTGCTCAGCAGCAGGGATGGTATTTATGACTGTGTGATTTTGTTATAATTTTACTTTTTGTCTGGACTACAACATTCTTGGCCAGGGCTCTCTGTGTACACACATACCATCCAGCACAAGTAGCGTGGCACCTGCTCCTGTCAGAACTGTCTAGGTCCATGTTGTCATGTATGTTTAGACCATTTCTAGTAGTAGCCTTAGCGGTGATGCACAGTTTTTGCCTGCAGTAGGCTTTCAAGCAAGCCTAGGAGCTTTGTTACTTGCACCAAGTCTACTCCCCTGTGTCTTTCCCATCCCTGTTATCTGGACTGGATAGATTAATAGGCTTGTATGGGGTGGAATTGTATTTTCTCTTTTTAGTGCAGGCCTAACAGAGTGTACCAGTACCTGCTACAGGCAGAGAGCAGTTGCAGAGCAAGAAAAGAGCACGTTCTGATACACCTGTAATCATTTGCAATATCATGCTGAGGAGCAAGGCTTTCCCACTTCCTAGAGCTAGACCCTCATCTGAAGTAACTTGACAATACACCCCACAGTCAATGGAGCACAGCCAAACTGAAGCAGCCAAGAGCTGGGCCCTGCATCTTGAAGTGAATTTGCTCAGCTAATTGCATGCAATTCCTGCTCAACCAACCTGGTTTCCTTCTGCGGTGAGGTGACCTTCCTGGTTTATGAGGGAAAGACTGTGGACACTGTCTATTTGGACTTAAGTAAAACATTTGACACTGTCTCTCACAGCATTCTCTTGGAGAAATAGACTGTTCATGACTTGGATAGCTGTATTCTTCACTGGGTTAAAAACTGGCTGGATGGCCAAGCCCAAAGAGCGGCGGTAAATGGTGTCGCACCTAGTTGGTGGGCGGTCACTAGTGGTGTCACTCAGGGCTCTTTGTTAGGGCCAGTGTTGTTTAATATCTCCACTGATGATCTGGATGAAGGGATCAAGAGCACCCTCAGTAAATTTGCAGACAACACCAAGTTGTGTGGGAGTGCTGATCTGCGGGAGAGTAGGAAGGCTCTGCAGAGGGATCTGGACAGGCTGGATCCATGGGCTGTGGCCAGTGGTGTGAGGTTCAACAAGCTGAAGTGCTGGGTCTTGCACCTAGGCCACAACAAGACCCCGTGCAACGATACAGGCTTGGGGAAAGCTGCCTGGATGAAAAGGACCTCGGGGTGCTGACTGACAGCCAAGACGGCCAACAGCATCCTGACCTGTATCAGCAATAGAGTGGCCAGCAGGGCCAGGGCAGCGATCATCCGCCTGTACTCGGCACTGGTGAGGCTGCACCTTGAATCCTGTGTTCAGTTCTGGGCCTGTCACTACAAGGCAGACATTGAGGTGCTGGAACAGGTCTGGAAAAAGGCAACAAAGCTGGTGAAGGGTCTGGAGCACAAGTGTGGTGAGGAATGGCTGAAGGAACCGGAGTTGTTTAGTCTGGAGAAGAGAAGGCTCAGGGGGGACCTTATCACTCTCTACAACTACCTGAAAGGAGGCAGTAGTAGGTGGGGGTTGGTTTCTTCTCCCAGGTAACAAATGATAGGACAAGAGGTAACAACCTCAAGCTGTGCCAAGGAAGGTTTAGACTGGATATTAGGAAAAATTTCTTTACAGCAAGGGTGATCAGGCATTGTAACAGACTGCCCAGGGAAGTGGTGGAATCAATGTCTCTAGAAGTGCTCAAAATCATGCAGGTGAGGCCTTCAGTAATATAATTTAGTGGTGATCTTGGCAGTCCTGGGGTAGTGGTTGGACTTCGGGATCTTAAAGGTCTTTTCCAACCTTAGTTGATTCTATGATTCTAAGTGCTCCTTCTAAGCACCTGTAAATTGTTGAGTTTAATAGGGTGGCAGCTGCAGCCTGCTCCCTAGGTTCTTGCTGCCTTGGAAGTAGTTGGGAGATAAGAGCAGCAACTTGCAGCATAATTATCTTTTTCTCCATTTCCCTCAATTTCATTGTCATCTCCTTCTCTCTTAAGAGTGCTTAAAAGCATTTGTTGCTCCTTATAACACCCACAGGAGCTGTTGTGAAGTGCACTTTTTGTGCTTAAGGTTTTAAAGCCTAAAATCTCTGACTTTAAGACTGTTGGAGAGTGGTTTAGTTTGAAGTCTGCTGCCACACAGACACCTGCAAAACATTGAACTTAAGCTGGCACAGCTGGAGGGAGGGATGGCTTATAATAATGGGTGATTACATTGCTCTGTTTTAGTGCCCTTCTCCTGCAGGAAGAAGCTTGTTGCTGACTGAGTGGGAAGTAGATGCCTGAATATTTGGATGGATCTGGCCTTTGGATTTAGAAGCCTGATGCACATAGTGGGACAGTAGCTTTTGCAAACCATAGTAGAAGGGACATAGAGTCACTGGCAATGAATGAGAAAGATTTTATTTCTGCAAGTTGATAAAATCAAGGCAAAATCAAAGCTTTCTGTGTGAGTTTCTGTAAATAACCTGCCTGTACAATGGAATGAATTTGGCACATCTGGCTGTAGGATTTACATGGCTTTTGTAGCCCTCAATCTGTAGCTAGCAGAGGGGGCTGAAGCTCTTATTACAAATACCTCCATCATTTCTTGAATTGTCTTGGCAGAGATCTGCACTGTGATTCATTGCAGACAACCAGGAAGGACTCTGGCAGGTGATGTATTGCTCTAAAGCCCAGCTAGGCTTATCACAACCCTTTCACCGCTCCTAAAGTAGGTAAGGATTGTTGACTTTGCTGTTGTAAAGGTTGAGTGCAGAAAACTCACTACTTCAGTTAAGAGTCAGGATGCCATGGACTCTCTAGTCTGTCTGGTATTTTTGCAAGATAGAAAGCTTTGTGTGTGTCTGGAGTCTTCCAGCAAGCATTGCCTTCACATGTAGCTTCATGCTGCCATGCCTGTTCTGCCAAGGTTGTTAGGCATGTATTGGCCCACACACTTCCTTGTGTTGCAACTGCATCTGGGTGTGTGACCTAGACAGAAAAGGAGTATGGGGAGATCCCTTGGTATAGGAGCATTGCCTGTAGTATTTAGAAAAATGAAATTCTGTGTTAATATGCTGTTGGTAACAGAGGAACTCCTGACCTGGAGCAGCCAGAGCTATCCTCAGACAGGCAGTATTTGAGGAAGGCCACCTGTCTGTAACGCAGTGGGTAGGTTGTTCACCTGGCAGGCAATGGTGAAGCCTGTATGCCAGGCCCTGCTTCCCAGTACCATCAGCATTTTAAATTCAGCAGGTGAAACAGAGAAAGTACAATAGATCTCATTCCCTGGTCTGACACCAAAATAAGATGGCAACCAAAGGAAATATCCAGTTGAGCTTTTGAAATCCTGGCCATTGGGTTTGGAATTTGATTTATTTTTTACCCCCGCTTTGTTTATGGTTTGGTTTTACTTTGTTTTTGTTTATACTTCATTTGTACTTGCCTAGTGGCCAGAGTTTTCCTCTCTGTTGCTGGCCACAGATTGCCTCTCTTTGGCTTCAAAGAGAGAATAAGTTTAACCGGTATGTTAATAAAAGGACAAGGCCTGCCATGATTAACAGTCACGTGAAAGCATGAGAACATTCAGTTATAGCTGTCCTCAGGAGAGAATAGTTTCCCAAATATCTTAACAGAAAGAAAGATAAGGGAGAGTTTGTCTTTCTCTCCAACCACTGTTTGGATCAGCTAAACTCTGGTTATTTACAGATATCTGGACAAACGGGTTAGGGGCTAGCCCACCAGTTATTACCTGCCTGGACCAAGCTCTTGGCTGGTGTAAATCCAAGAAAGCTGACTTGTCTCCACTGCACGTATGGCGCCATTGCTGTCCCTCTGTTTTTGACTTCAAATCCAGGGAAGGCTATGGCATTAATTAGCCAAAGGGGAGAGCAGATGATTAAAGCAGACCCAGGAGACATGAGTTGCTCTGGCATAGGCAAACAGCAATTGGTGAGGAATATTGGTATCCACAGAGAGTCTAGGGATGGATTGGCAGTGAAAGAGTGAGGGGGAAAACTAGTGAAGCTATTAGAAAAAGTTTGGCTTTTGCTAAAACTTGGAGTGGTGCTCCCCTGGGAGCTCTTCTAACCCAGGGGCCGTTTGCTGTTTTGGGATCATTAATAGCCAGCTCCATTTCCTCCAGTGTGATTGGCTGAGCCAATATATTCCTATTAATTTGACTGAGCTTGGAGACAGAAAGGAAATACAAAAACCTATTTAAATTGCTTGGTACCTTCTGGGATCTCAGGCATATACAGGTCTTGAGAAATTCTAACAAATTCAGGCTTGGGGGTACTTTTTCTAAGTGGTTCATGGGGGTTTAGCAGCATGTTAATGGACAGTGTGCAAGTAAAAAGTTGCAGAATGGTTTCAGTGTAAACCTTGTCATGTCTAGTTCTGGTTTTTAGTGGGAGTGATACTATCTCCAGGAATAATCTAGGCTTTCAGAGAGGCTGATATTCTTCCCAACTTTCACAGTGTAAATAAAATTGGTGTGGATATTTATAGCCCAGATCAACAGCAGCTGCTGTAAGATATATACCCCAAATAATAGTAGTGAGATCTGTGGAAATGCCTCTGGGCTATAGCCCTTGAGTAGCTGCTCCAGACTGCTTCCTCCCCCTGTGTTTCACTGAGTGATTAGAAGCACTTGTCCATTGACTAAGCTCTTCTCTTTGCTGAGATGGGTTAAACTACCCTACAAAACAAGCAAGTGAATTAACAGAGCAGGAAAGTGAAAAATGACCCTTCTGTTTTCTGAATCATTCTGAGATTTGACATCTGGGTCTTGCTGCTCCCTCGAACAAAGTGAGACTTCTGAATTGCTGAATGAAAACAACAAAAAAATTTCCTCACTTTACCTGTCTCTGCGTTTAACCTGAAATCCTGTGCTAGTTACAGTAATGTCCCTGTCTTTCCACAAAGCTCTTAGCACACCATCCTAAAAGTAACTTGTACCTGTTGTTCATTCAGGTACCTTCATGCTTGGCTGTGGAAGTGTAGAACCCCCCAAAACAGTTCCTGCCCAGAGAGCTGCTCTCCATGCTTAAGATGCTAGGCAAGGAGTAGCTTCAGGTGCAGACACATAAACAGCAAAACGAGAAGTAATACCAGGAGGCACACGGCACAGCAGCCTCAGCACATGGGCTACTTCACTGTTACCAATGATGTCCTGAAATGATGTATGTGTAAGACACCAGTGGGTCAAGATAGAAAATAATTCAAGCACGGGTGATAGAGCATTTATACTGCATATAAAAGAGCAGGTATGCAGGGTTTAGTTGTCTGCCATGAATAAGTAGCTTCAGGGAGGACAATGCTTCACTAATAGAAGAGAATGGCATAGTTTGTGTGTGTACGTGTGATTCAGTTAATCAGCAAAGAGTGCAACAATTTTCCTTAATGTGAAACATGTACCTTGATCAGCAAATTATCTGCTTGCACATTAAATTATGCACTGTGATCTCTGAGGTGTATTAAATATTGAAATCAGAAATTTTATCATTAATGAAACCTAATGAACAACGTCATTATGCGCCTCGGTTGACTTTTGTCAGAAGCAACCCATTGTAATTGGAAGGTGACTTTTCTGAGTCTCTGGTGGTAATATGCCAATTATTTCAGTTATCAATGCCCCTGGAGGCTCCATATGTCTACCATGGATGTTTTGCCTCAGACAGTTTATAGAGTAGGGTTTTTCAGTATGTAGATAAAAACCAATCTGAAGGGACTGGAGGAAAGAGAGACCAGGTTTTTTACCATGCAGTTTTGTAGCTAAAGGCATTCTACCAGCTTCTGTATTTCACCTTCTTTCATCCTATGAGGTGGCTTTTAGGATGTTCAGTTTCTTTGGACTTTGGGTAATAAAAGCACAAGGTGGTGCTTTCACTTACAGTTGATGTGTAGGCACCTAAATTAGAATATATACATATGCAGTGCAAAAAGTGCCTGAGGATGACACTAGGTAATTCCATCTTTGAAATGTTTATTATTGGGATTATTGAGCCAGCCAAGATCAAGGTCCTATTATAGCTGGCTGCCTCTCCCGTGCTTGCTCTACAGTTTAAAGAGTGGGGTAGGAAAGTGGTATGACTTTTTCAAGGTCACTCAACACAGTGGCAGACCAGGAGCTAAATGGGAATCTTCTGCTGTTTTGTTTACATTGCAGTACAGGTGATGGATTGCAGGTCATATATATATTCATGTCTGAGGTAGCTTTTAACTAGCAGTATGGGTTTCATCTACTATAAACAGTGTCTGGGTGGTCTTGTTGAAGCCCAAGTCACTGCTATGCCTACCTATGCTGTCTTTTCAAAGTGTCCATATGATCCCTGTTTGCACCATGAAGCACAGAACAAATAAAGCTGGAGGCTTTGCAAAATGCAAAATGATGAACCAACCTGCCTGCTTTCTACTCAAGTGGATAAGTTGAAGCCAGATTTGAATGCAAGTGTAATTATTCACACAACATGGCAGATGTCACAGGCTCACAGACTGATAGCAAGCTCCATTTTCTGATCTCTGTTCCTCAGCCTGGGGTATTGGCTGCATAGCTAGTTCCCTCCCAGGTGCAGTTTGATTAGAAATGAGTGGAGCTGTGTCTCTTGCCCTTTTCTACTTGGACCTGTGGGGCCAGGAAGATGATGGAGTCATTGCATTGCAACCATCAGTGTCAGCTATCAGGTGCCTGCCTAGCTGGTGTGTGCCTGTTGGGTGCAGCTGAGTACTGGCTTCCCTGGGAGGCTGTATGCATGCACTGACCATGCTTACAAACAAAGTCTAGCCTGCCGCTGGATGAGACTATTTACAGGATTTAGATATGTCTCACTTTAACACCTTTCTCCATTGCTGCACACTATTAGACTCCCTTGTCTTTCACGAAGGTTCTAAATTGCTACAGGAAATGGTACTGTTTTCTGCTGGTTTAACTATTGCATTCCTTAAGGCTTGTTTTCTTTCAATGCTACACTTTACTGCCTGTTAAGTTAACTGGATTTTTATCTGCTCTGCCTCTGACTGTCTTCTGCAAAAGCCTGTAGTAAGCCGCAGTTTGCCCAGAGGAATATTACAGGAGAGAAAAGGAAGAATTCAGCAACAATAATAATGCAGCCATGGCAATACTATTGCAAAATAACACTACAAAAACATTTAGTCACGAAAGAGTGGTTCCCTTGCCAGGTATCTACTTACAGTACAAAAGAAATAGCTCCCCAGGGACTTGCTACTGCTTGGAAGAGATTGCAGGTCTAGTTTATCCTCTGCAGATGTATGTGCAGCTTACAGGTATCTTTGAGGTTTGCATTAATGAGTGCGGTATCTTTTCTTCATTGTTTCTGACCCATTTTCCCCCAAATATTGGAAGAGAAATTGATTATAGTCCATTATACTCCCTTGGGTGTGATAATTGCCCTTGACTGTATTTGTTTAGGAATCTGTCCCCTTGTTGTTCCAGTTCCCAAACCCCTGTTTAATGTGGGGACCGAGCAGAGATTTATGACTTTGCAGCCACAATCAGCACAGGTTAACAGGGGGCATATGTTGTTTCCCACATCCTGTCTTGTAGAAGACAGGGCTGAAATTCAAAATGGACATTTGATGCCCCACTCTAGTGCTTTATCCCCCTCAATTCAAAGATGCTGGCCTATGCACCTCCCTTGTTTCCTATAGCTTGCTTAAGGGCTTTGCTAACTTTACCCTGAAATATATTCCTACAGACTGTTTATGTTATTCTGAGCCAATTAAATAAAAGCAATGTTAAAATTTGTATTTCCTTGCTCAGCAGCCACTGAGCAATTTATCCTACAGCTCTAGCAAGGGCTGCTTTGGGAGGGGACTTCAGTGCAACCAGGGGCACTTATTGTGCCCATAAAGAACTGACTGATCCCACCAGAGCGCACACCAAGACACACAACAGACACAGACTACTCTTTGCAAGGCCTTTTGGACCACAGGCAGGGATTTTGGATTTTATATAGATTGTCACGGCCTTGCCATAATTTGAATAGTTCGGGGTAGTGAGTGTTGAACAAAGGAGTCCTGGCAGTGCTTTGATAGCTGAAATTTGCATGATGAAGCTAAGAGTACTGGAGACATGTTTGTATCAGTTGTATGGATAAATGTGGCAGTAGATTTTAATATTTTACAAGAAGCTACTTGTAAGCTACCATTGAGGCCTTATCTATGCAGCAGGCAGCTTGCAGAGA
Source organism: Lathamus discolor (assembly GCF_037157495.1). Lineage (NCBI taxonomy): Eukaryota > Metazoa > Chordata > Aves > Psittaciformes > Psittacidae > Lathamus > Lathamus discolor. Next base: position 107,627,457 of record NC_088884.1, read on the forward strand.
GGTGATGGTGGCGCACAGAGTGTTGGCTGCTCCATGGCATTGGACATTGTTTGATTATTGGCTAGATGATTAGTGTGAAGAGGAATAAAAGATGTGTTTTGGTACCATAAAACTGAGGGAACAGCCAGAAGTATTACTGAAGCTCTTGTCTTATTGTCACAAGAATGTGAAGGATTCATTGTTTCACAGAGCAAATAATATGTCTTTTCACACAACAGGTAATAAATAAAGGTGAGAGAGAAAGATCTTTACGTATCAGTGGGCTGTGTTCATGGTCAAACTGCATCACATGAAAGAAGAGACAGAAATCAGAGCAGGAGTTTCAGGAACATTTGAATAAAATCCAAAAACTCAGTGAAGGGGTACAACCAAGTATAGTCCTAAACCAAGGCCAGATCTCAAATTAATGTTCCTAGCAATGTAGAGGGGCTGTCATGATATTTTATTCTATTCTGCTTCTGACAGAAGAACAAGAATTACTGCAGGAAGGAAAGGGCAATTTATATTGCTAAACACAGTCTCCCAAACAGTAGGAGTGAGACCTAAATCCTTAGATTTCTTCTTTGGTTTTGTTCAGCAGTAACTTGCTTTGTGTGTTTTAGTTGTTAATTACAGCGCTCTGAGTTACAAGAAAAGATTGAAAAAATCCCCGCAAATTATCTGATAATCATGAAAGTTAAGGGTTCATAGAATAAATATTATGAGTCTTGCAATGAAATGGTGATGCTTGTTCACTGAGGGGTTACTGGCTTAGTTTAAAGAAATGAGGAGGAGGAGGAGGACACTGGCTGAGTGCACTGTTTAAATATTGCACATGGAAGACTTTCATGCACTTGGTATAGATGGCTAGGAGAGTGCCTTTCCACTGTGTCAGGTGGATTGCATTTACGCAAGTTAAAATATTTATTCAGCAGGTGTGTATCTTCAGATACCAAACAGCTTTCTGGAAGTGAGCAATCAATAGCTAATAATACTCCAAATGGTTATTTTCAAATATCATCTTTGGCTATTCAAGACTCAAATGTGCATTAGTTTAGCAATACCCTGACAGTGTATTGTTCAGGTTGTTGAACATATACGTTGAACATATATGTTGAACATATACACTTTGACAGTGTATATGTTCAGGTTGTCTTTTTACTCAAGGGACATGGGTGATAACAAAGGGTATCCAGTGAAGCTGAGCTGTCCATTCCCATCTTGTCATCTCCAACTTTTTGACCAGCGTGCCCTTTTTGTCCCTGAGCAGTGTATTTTGAGGAAGGAACGGTCACCCATTTTGCTAGAAACTTGCCCATTGTCCACAGTGTGTAATTCCAGGCAAGCCTGCAATGTTGACTCCGTGAAGAAATGAGACATCCTCTTTGTGTTTGAAACTGGGGATGTCCATGCAGCTCCCACTTCCAGCGATGTGCGGAGTGAGCAGGTCATGACATAGTCATTCTAGGTAATGCTACAGCCAATTATAAAACTGATAAAAACAATGATATTTTTTTATTATACCCCCTCCCTCTCCTCCCCCATCAGGCTACAGAATACACAGAAATAAATATTCAGGCTCTGTGGCTGCAAGTAAGCCCCAGGGCAAAGTCAAATGCAAACATTTTGGTGACTTTTTGCATAACCTGTAATGGCCTTTTCTGCCTTCTAGCAAGTAAGAGTCATCAGGCTTCTGGTCAGAGTATTGGGTTGTGCTTAGAGGTCATGTTATTTCTTCCCTTAGGCTAGATATTGTGCTTTGAGGTTATTCTACTGTAAAGGTCAAGCTGCTGAAGCATTATGTGCATCCCTCCTTCTCCTGTATTAGCTTTTTTCTCTTTTTGGTCTGTGTCATCGTTTGGGGTGTGTGCCTTCCTTGTGCAGTTACAATGTGTATACGTTAAAGGCAGGTTAAAGCCTTAATGTACTCTAATTCTGTGTACTTTTTTTCTCTTGTCTCACAAACTGTTTCTTATGTCGCACATTGATCTCCCCAGGAAGGCATTCTTTGTCAGGAAGCAAATTAAATTGAGTGGCAATACTTTGCACCTAGTTTATGGGTAATTCATGATCAAATTACCTCTGAGAAGCATTTGGCTCCCAAAGAGAGGAGGTATATTCTAAATATGCTCTAGTCTACTTCAGGGTTTTTTAATGGGAGAGGGGGTTATAGGATCATAGTTAATACTTCACAATTAGCTCAAAGCCTGGCTTTCAAAGAACAGCATCTTAGCAGGAGCAGAGGCAATATGGCAGAAAGTACAATTATTGTGCTAGTTTGGGGGGGTTGGAAGTGTGTGGTTTGGTTTGGGCTTTTTTTTTACACTTTTTTTTTTTCTTTTTTTTTAAGGTTATGATGGATATAAAACTACAGTTATTGTCCCATGTGGGATATGATGCTATCAGCTTCTTGGTATAACTTTGGCATCACCTAGTATGGCTAAGGCATAGTCAAGAACTGTCAGCCAGGCTATAGTCATTAACCACACATGGCCAGTGAGTCCTTTTGTGAAGAAAGCTTCATTTTCTGTAATATAGGAAGGCTCAAAATTAATTAGGTAATGACCATTTTATTAGGGATTTTATATATTTTCCTATGTTCTGTGAAAATTATATGTGGAGATCATCCTTGTCTTTTCCTGAAGTCTGGCCAGGATAAAAGGAGAAAAGCTCTTAAACTATTTCCTATACAGCTTTTCTGGCTCATCAAGGTAGAATCGTATATAGCACTGAGCTTCCAACCTTTAATTTTATGATTAGCCATAGCAGAATTTCTTGTACCTAGATTTACTATTCAGAGGTTCACAATTTTAAGACTGAATAGCTGAATTTCTTCTTCCTTGAGTCCTGATTCTGCAAACAGTTCTCACAAGGGGATTTTGTGTGGTTTGGGCAATTAATTTGTTTTTTTCTCTTTTAGTATAAACATGAAAACTGCCTTGATGATTATGGCCTTGTGGTACAGCAAAACACAGCAACTGGTTTTGGGGTTTATTTAGGCTGGTTGTTGATTTCATTTTTAGTTTGGCTTATTTTCTACAAGCTACTAGCCCAAAATGGTTTGGGAATTGCCAGATGACTGCTTTAGCACTCTAAGCACCAAAATCTCAGTCCAGCAAAACTCTTAAGCATAGTTTTAACTTTGAATATGTGCTTCATTTTCCTTCATGCAAAACAGACTTTTGGGAACCCTTGAGTGTTTTATTCAACTCAAGCTACATTTTGGTGCCAGCAGCACACCTGGAAGCAGTGTATTTATCTATGTGTGGCAATGCTGGGCCATGTTTTCTTTCTCTGATAATGAGGACTGGGACACAATTTTATCTAGAATGTGTGTTATTCTTACAGACTGTCTACAGTATTTAGGATTGAAGGGTGCTCTTCTCCCTAACTGTACTGTTTATTGGCAGTGCTGGTAATGCAGCTGCCTCCTCCTCACCAGTTAATGAATGAAAGGAGCTTGGAAGTGGTTTATGCCCACTGAAACAAGAGCTTTGAGACAAGAAAGAAAGGCAGAAAACATGTAGTTGCTTTGCACAGAGATGAAAAAAAACCTGCTGCAGACTGTTGTGCCCAGGATGGGACATGCAGTTTGAAAAACAGAAATGAAAATAGTTCAGGACTTGATTTCATTTCAGCTGTTGCCAAAATCAGTATTTGTATCTGAATGAGTGATAGCAGGGCTTACATTCCTGCAGAAGGCATTGGGATGAGACATTTGGAAATGCATGCTTCATTTGCAAGGAAAGACAATACTGTTTACTGCAAGAAATTCTTTATTGTGAGGGTGTTGAGATATTGGAACAGGTTGCCCAGAGAAGCTGTGGATACCCCATCCACAGTGTGTAGGAGTTCAAGGTCAGGTTGGATGGGGCTTTGAGCAACCTGGTCTAATGGAAGGTGTCCCTGTCAATGGCAGAGGGTTGAAACTGGGTGATCTTTAAGATCCCTCCCAACCCAAACCATTCTGTGATTCTATGAAGACCCTCATAACACAGGATTTAATAATGTGGCAGTCCGTCTGTAGGTTATAGAGACAGAAGAATCTCCAGAGAGCAAATAAGCCCAGCTGAGGTCTGAATTGCTCTCTGGAGTTTCAGCTCTGTCCAGTGACTAGAGAAGACAGTTAAGACAACTGCAGATCCCTTTTAGGCATCTTGATTAAATATCTGCTAGATAGTGGAATGAATCATGATCTTGAGAGATACAGATGTTACAGAATTTACACTGTCTGAAGTATTTTCCCTGGCCATTAGGAATTTTGAAAGTGTAATATGCAAAAGACCTTTTTCTTGGAGGCACATGAAGAGAGTGCCATCCACATGGTTAATCTCTCCCAGTATCCTGTCACTTCTGAAGGCTTATGCTTAAATCATCGTAAAGAAGAGATTTTTTTCTATTAACATGCAACAGCATTGCATTTCCAAGTGCTAGGTGTCATTTGGGATCATTAGACTGCACTTGTGCTGCTAGCTTGAGGAAAATTGGAAATAACCTAATGCAAAACTAGTGCTGGGATATTGGAAAACATAATTCATAACTAAGCAGTGCCCTGAGCACTGCGGTTAATTAAAAGGTGGTTTTATTGGAGGGAGGGTTGTTACTGTTGTTTTGGCCTTTTGTTTAAAGGGTCTGAAGTCTATTTCTTTTTGGAAGGCTTGCCTAAGCACTTTCTAACCATTATAATGTCATTATGTATGGGATTCATTACATTGCAGACATTAGGAGAGATTAAAAAGGATCTGTTGGAGGCATTGGCTGAAAAAGAAAAGATAGAGACTAGTTGCAGTTTGAGCTTTTATTACGTGTCTTGAAACAAATGCTGAAATATTGTATTTAAGCTAAGTGTGTTTGTTAGAGGGAGCATTAGGAGGGAAAGCAAAGCAGCAAGTACCACTCTCACCATTACAGAAAAAAATCACAATGGTTGGAAACAGTGTGTTAATTAGCAAACTAATTTCCTTGTACTTTAAGTGCATAACAAGTTTTAAATGCTTTTTGAATGGCTTGATATCAAATTGGTATCAATTACTTTCTTTGAATGTAATTGTTTCCATGGCAATGCCGAGTTCTGCTGTACATGGATTATGTCTGTAAAGCCTTCCAGTCATTTATGGGAAGTGTGTATTAGCTTAGCAGCTGACCTGTATTCAGGTTATATTTTACTTTTGTTGCAGTTGTTTTATAAGCAAATGAACACACAAAAGTCACTGGAAATGGGCTATATCCTCAGTCCATCCCATTTAGCTTAATTTCACTGATTTTAGTGGAGTTGTGCTGCATTACACCAGTCCCCATTCTTTTGAATATCTTCTCTATATAATCAGGAAAAAGTGCTACAAATGTCATTTTCCTGCTCTTATAGGCTATCGTTCAGGTCATTTTTAACTTGCTGCCTAGTGACATGCTATCAAGTAAGCTTTTACTTCTCAAGGAGAGCATGTTACACCAGGGCATTGCTGTAGGGCTGCCAGCTGCTGCTGGACAGCTGGAAAGGGCCAAGAGGGGACCGTTGCCTTTGCAACACAGTAGTCACCAATTGCTGGGTGACCTCAGTATTCCTATTAGTAGGAAGGAAGAAGTTATACAGGAAAAGAGCTAACCCACCAACTTGTCTGGTGTGGTTTTTTGAGCAAAGAAACAGCACATCCCCTTTTCTTTGCCAGCTGTGCCTTTTCTCCTTGAGTTTTACCCTAGGTGCTGTAATTACATCTTGCTCAGAATCCCTTTACTTTTCCCATGCTCATTACATTTATTATGTTTTTCTAGTGTTGGAAAGAATACTCGGTTTTCAAGAATTTGCTAGAAGCCCATGCTTTTCAGCTTGGCATTTGTTGAATTTACCATCACTCATATTCTAATGATCGTGAAGTTCAGGTGTTACAAAATATACGGTCTACTTCAGGAAGAACAGCCAAATACATTAAGACACTGGAGGGCTGAGTTCAAGTCCTAGCTCTGGCACAAGCCACTCTTCTAGCCTTGAGTAGATTAGACAGATAGTCTCATAGCTTTGGTTCTCGTCGTGTAAACCATTAATTTTTCATTCGTATCACCATTTATCAGTTTATTCTAATCCAGCAGGACTGACTGCTTTCCATTCTGTGTTGATGCAGCGCTTACTATAAAGGAGCAAGAGATCTTAAAGCTGTGGTTCTCACCAGGAAAAGAATATTCCGTATTGGCATTTCAGTTACTCATTTCACAACTTACAGGCTACTTTTAAGATTCAGTGTCCCAAAAACTGGCACCAGCTGGACACTATGGTGTCTACCATATTTTGGCTTTCTATTTTTCATTTAGAAATATGAAGCAGTTGAATTAATCAGTTTGTTTATATAGTTATAAAAGAATAAATAGAGTCAAAACATAGCCAACTCAGGGAGCAAATGGAAACATTTATGCAGAAGGCTCAGCACTTTCTAGTTTACTGTGTGTTTTTGCTTTCCCATTTACCTTTGTTTGCTCGACAAAGTCAGCAAACAAAATTCTGACCTTGAAGAAAGACTGATGTGTGTGACACAGCATTCAGGAAAAAAAAGTGTTGCGTAAATGCCTGTGTCAGAGAGGAATTAAACTGTATTTAGGTGTGAAGGAGAAAATAAAAGAAACCCAGTTTTAACTTTGCTCCATGTAACTCCTACACTGGCATGCCTCCTTATATCAACAGCCTTTAATCTTTATTTGCATTCACTTGTTCTTTGTGTAGTGTGTGGTATTTGTCTTTTATGTAGACCCAGGTGCTCATGTTAATGACTCAGTTCTACATGAGGTGAGGCATAAAGATATAGTGAGGACAGTCCTTGCCCTCAAGCATCTGCTAATGATAAGACAAAATAGAGGAGGGGAAAAAAATAAGCATTCTCTCTGGTTTACATGTAAGAAACTAAACTATGGAGAGATTAAGGGGTTTGCCCAAGGTCTCGTAAGAAATCATTCAAAGTTGGGAAGACAGAATTCACACACTGGATAGACTGCACGATCACATTTTGTAGCTAAATATTCAACATACTGGAGATTTAAGATATGCAGACAGTGGCATCCAGGCACTAAACTGCTAGAAAGGTACTTATACTTCCATGACATAAATGTGAGGTTAGAGCCAGAGGGCCTTTTCCACCTTCTACCAAGTATTGTCCAGCCATTGAGTCTGAAGCCAGTCACAAGAGCTTCTGCAATGCCTGAAATTACAGCACTTGGTAGCAGAGTGGGTGAATAATTTGCAGCAAGCAAGAAATCTAGGAAACAGATCTTCCTTTCATACTTTGCTAAAATTTCCTAAAAGATGAGGCAGCACCCAAAGGATGTCCACCATGGGTATTTCAGGGCACTTCTCCCTGCCTCTGGAATTCTCCCTTAAAATACTCAACCTGGAATCAAAAGTTCCATTCTGGGAAGAGACCTGACTTTCATAATTTCTGCTACCTGGTGGTGTAAAAAAGTATTTCAGACAGAAAAATTGAAGAAACTCTTGGTTTAAGAGCTGTTTATATGGCTAGACTCTAGTTAACTGTGCTTAGTGTAAGCACAAATGAGAGCTAGCATTGTCTAAGAGCATCACTCTGGTCCCTCTAACTTAACACAGGCCAAGTTAGGTTAGCTCTTATAATACCTGGCCCTGCTAAGTGTTAATGGAATCTCAGCCAGAGAAGAGGTGTTGGGAAAATAGATTTTTAGTTCATCAGTCAATATGGTTGTCCCAGACAATTTGTTTTGTTCTTTTAGGAGAATAAAGAGGAAAAAAAAAATAAGTTACCTAACCATTTCATTTGTTCTACTTTTTTGATGCTTTTGCTTTTTAATTATTCAATTTTTAAAGTGAAATTTTGTTCCAACATGGGAAGTTGAACACCTTTGTCTAAAAGAAGGGTAAGACAATGCTTCACATGTGGAATCCATACCTTCTCATTCCTCCACTCCATATAACTTTTTTGGCTATAACTACCTGTCCTGTTTGACTCAAAGTTTCAGTTGCATGAAACTGGATTTTGACATCATTCTACATGGAGAAATTCTTGCAGCAGCATCCCCAGTCACACTTTAACTTGAGAAAGTGCTCTGTTTCCTTCAGACTCTTCCTTTTTCCATGCAGTCAGCCCAGGGTTGCCTCCTCCTCTGGAGCTGCCTGGATCTGTCACCAGTACAATACATGAGTTTATGCTCATTCAGCTGCTACCATGACCCAGACCCAAGAGCAGGCAGGATAAAATAATTCAAGCACTGCATTTGCCTCAATAGCTTATCCCATGGAGGCTGTGCCCTGTCCCAGCTTGGTCTTCCTTTTCAGCTAAGCCAGGTACCAACCTTTTCATGCCTCTCTATCTGGGCCTCATTCAGTTAAGAGACACTGTCTCTTGCTGTTTCAGATGAGCCTGTGAGGCTATAGCCCTATTTTGGAGTGAGTTAATCTGCATGGCATCTAATTTCATGTACTAACCTGTGGTGTTTCATTCACCATGGTTTTTTCTTATCTTTCCTGAAGAGTCTCAGCATTTGCTTCTCCATTGCTCCCTGTGGGGTTCACCTGTTCAGCATTTTCTCTACTGATGTCAATAAGGAGCTGCCAGGTAACTAATGATGTGTAAGTCATTAAGGTATCTGCACCATATCTTCAGTAGGTTAAAGAAAACCTAAACTCGAAGATGCCTTCCTCCTGATTTAACACGTTAACTGAGTTGGGAGCATTCTGTTCTAAATCCCTCTGAGTTTTAATCTGGGGGAATTAATCTGAGAAGGGGAGGGGGGGGGGGAGGGGAAGAGGATTTAAAAATAACTGCCTTCTGCAGTCAATTCACTCTGCGGGAAATCCGAACAATATTCAGGAAATACTGTAACTCCCAGAAAAATCCTGTTGTTTTTAAGCACAGCCAGCCTGGTCTTATCCACTCTGAGGAGCAAATGGGATTGACAGGCATGTAACAGAATTGAGACAGAAAGTGTGAAACTGTGTTTGAAAGCAGAGAGAGGCTTAGAGACAGCCTTACTTTCACTATGATTGAGAAAAGAGGGGGCAGGGAGGGGGGAAGTGGAGTCCTTAAAGGAATTTGGTTTGCATTTGGAAAAGGCAGTGGGAACCTGAGGGGGCTAAAGCAAACCAGACTAAAAGCTGGACTTATTTTGTCAAATAAAATAATATTAGTTCATATCATTACACAGATCATGGTTGGCTTGGTGGAGCTGAGCAAATGTGTATCATTAAGCAGCACGGCAGCAAGTGACATCCACTTTGCATCCCTTATATGAGTGAGTACATGAGGATTAGGAGCCAGACCAGAGCCACATGAGCAGTGGGTGGAAAGTTCTGCCAGCTGAACACAACCCTCTGAAATAACTCTCTAGATGAACAGTCAAATTCATCACTGACTTGAGGCAGGACATCACTCAACTGAAAATTGAAGATTTAGTTTCCAAAACTGCTTTGCATGACAGTGGGACCTTGTCCATACACACTCTTTGCACTATACTAGCACTGACATTTATGGCTCTGTTTTTGTCTCCTGGGTTTGAAGGGGCTTTTGTAGGTTGGTTTGTTGGTTTATTTGTTTTTAAGAGCCAGAACAAAATTTGCATGCTTACTTGTGGTGTACAGTGGGAGTTTTAATATTTAACTGGTGGTGACTTGTGATAATCCTTCAAAGCGTCTAATCAGTCTTTCTTCAGCGAAAAAACCCTAAACAAATGGGTTTGTTATTTTTCAACTTAGTTATGCTCTTCATTTAATTGCACTTAGCCATCTGTCGTGGGCACAAAAAGACAGAAGCAAATAATTAAGCAGACCAGTTGCACTCCACAAATAGCAGATTATTGAGATGAAGTGTTTAGAGTTAGTTCATAGGCTAAAAGTAATTTTTCATGACTAGTGAGTGCTTGTGAAAAATATATGTACTTGTGAGAGAAAGGGGAGGCTCATGAATAGTATGCAAACCTGAAAGAAGGTATCAAATCTGAAAGGATATTTTGGGACTCTTCTCACCTTGCTATGTTGGTCTAAAAAGTCTAACTAAATCTGCAGGCACTCTCTAGCAGAGAGGTCTATACACTTATTAAATGAGTTCCCTCTCACTTTAAAGATGTTGTCCTTTCTCATTGCTCTTCCCAGGGTTAGTCAAGACATCTTTCTTCAAACCAGGTAAAGTCAGGGGAAAAGAGCTGCTCACAGAGTGAATTCCCAGCTTCGTTACGATCAAAGGCAATTTTACCTTTGTTCAGTGTTTTCTGAACAAGAGTCTTCCTGCATAGGAAGCAATATCCCCCAGAAGCTTAGATTAAATGTACAAAATTACAGGGTAGGTTAAGTGCTAAACATTAAAAGTGTGTGCTTTACCAAAAGCCTTATTTATTTATTTATTTATTTATTTATTTATTTATTTATTATTTCCCTTAGAAGGTAATATTATTAAAACTGGTATAATCCACAACCTAGAACAGGTTAATTAAGTGAAGTGGATGAAATTAAAGGGTATCTAGTTTTGGCTGTTCTTTAGGGAGTGGGGGGGAGTTTGTCTGTTTTTTAAATAGTGCTTTTGGGTAGAGTACACCACAGTGTCATCCAGCTTTTCCAGAGTGAATATTAAACATTGTGGGTTTTGAAGTGGGCTTCTCTGTAGCAGCGTTGCTGTGAGCTTGTCAGAATGTCCCAGTAACAATGGCTGCAAACCTTTTTAGCATATTTACCCATCCTTAGGTTCCTGGCAGCTAGTAATATTCTCCTCATTCACTGTATGGAAGGGGAATGGTGACTGTTTGTGGAAAGCTAACGAGCCCCCATCCTGTTGGAAACTAACATAAGCTGATCTAGTTGTTTTTTTGTGATGGGTTCTCATACCACTTTGGGAGATACTGGTGGGAGACACTCCTTACTCATGCTGTTGCCAAATTGTCCAAGGAGGAACATGCCCCACCAGGGTTTGGGTGTAATCTGGTCCAGCAGTTCCTGTGGAGCTATGCGTAAGTTTGCAGTGTATCAGACATTATCAACTAATGAAAAAAATGACTTATCAGCAGTATAGTGGCTGTACTTTGACAGGTATTCAAACTGAAAGGTCAATTTGCATTTTCTGAAAGAAAATAATATGCAGTAGATCAGTTTTGAAATGGCTTTTAGTACAAGGAATGAAACTACTTACATCAGTGATTTTCTAAGGTTACATCTGGTTTTGCTGTATTTCTTTCTCCCCTTGTAGATGCAATTGCTATTTGCTAAGGACGCTGAGCATTACATTAGAATAAGGAAGACTTGGAGGATAATTTTAGAAAAATAGATACCCAAATCACTACCATGATCCTTCTGACTCTTTGAAAATGAAAAGTAGAGTGTTTCAGAAAGCTGTTTATTGGAAAGATTAGTTTTATCAGGAAATTATTACTTCAGCACCTGGTTTAAGATTGGCCATTACCTTAGAAAGTTCAGAGATGAAAACCCAGGAAGTTTTGTTGAAGAGTTGCCAATAGAAAAGACCCAGTGACTGAAAAAGTCTTTTTCTTTTCACTGTGTGCTTTGTTTTTACCCTGTAGCTATGTACTGGCTTCACCTGGGAGAAGTAAACAGTCTGTTAAGAAAGTCAAGGATGGAAAATATAAATTAAAGCTCTATTGTAAATTTTATAAATCAACTGATTTTGTGGGGGAAAGTTATTTTACTAATTTATTTATTAATAGGGCTGGGTAAACATAAAAAAAACCTCACCCTAAAATGCTTATGAATGAGTGATTTTTAAAAAATAAACTTTTTTGTTCTTTTTTTTTTTTTTTCAGGAACAATCAGGCTGTAAGTGTTTACATGGGAGTCTGGAAAAGAGCTCTTAGTCCTTTTGAATGTGTGTGTATGCATATATGAACAGCATGTGATGATATAACCATCTCATTAAAAGGAAGGATTTATATGCAAAAGGTAAAGACAATTCCTCTGAAGTTTGGTAATGCATTGTCAGCCTTAACCTAGCTGCCTCATTAGAGATAACCTCCTGGGGAAGACCTCACCTCACCTAAAACCAGAAACCAGCTGCCAATTGAATGTTTAAGTAGGAGAGGACCCTATATGTTTTCTTAACCATCTGCCTAGTTTAGTTGTGGAAGGACTTCAGGACCAACCTGTCTTTCATTATGTAATGGAGACTCAGTTGCTGTTACTTAATCTGTGAATTTATAGTCCTTCCACATATGGAAAATTCTGATATCCATAGCGATAGACCTAGTGATAAATATACGAATGGACATGTACTCATTTCCATTCCTGATATGGAGACACATATTTTGGAAGATGTTTACTGTTGTAGTCTTTCATTGTATTTTCTCATTTGCTCTTACTTCATTTTAATTTCATTTTGGCCAGCATAGGAATTTTCTTGAGTAAAACCTAAATACCTCCATCAGGAATATGTTCTGTGTTATAAAAACGGAAGTTAAAGTAAAGCGGATTTTGAAGTTCAGGGTCATATAGTGAATTTTAATGTCAATATAGTTTTCTTCGTGATAAGAGGAAGGGGTATTGTTGAAACTTCAGCAGAGAGGGACAAAAGGAGAATGAGGTCAGTGTCCCTTTAAATGTCTCACATAGGTTGCATGAAAGCAGGATTATATCAGTCTCAGGATGGTACGGTTTTATTTCTAAAAATAAATTCTTCCAGAAAATGTCCTAAACTGGTGTCATGTTATTGAGTGCTAATGGCTACATTAACAGTTAGCTGTGGTTGTACATATGTCCATCCATCTGCCTTATGACTTTGTATTGAGGAAGGTGCTGTTCATTAGTTGCTTTATGTAAAAGTCTGCTTTTAATGTGTGTAAAGAAAAGGATTGCAGGCGATGGTGACACACTGAGCTAAAAAAACACGCGTTGGTGGCAAGATTAAGCACCTTAACTGTAGACACGCTTTTATCTGGGTAGAAAGAACCAGTGTTAAGACCAGGCATGTTCTTTTTCAATTTCTTTTCTGTCAGTCCTACAATTTTAATTTGTATCTAGAATACCTTTTTAGTTGTCAAAACAACTCTTTTCTTTGAGTGGGTTTGTCTATTTATCTTGCACAAGACACAGGAGTATTCTCATTGGAGGATGTAAAATGTTGCAACATGGCCTTCGTGTATTCTTATTGCAGCTAAATTGCAGTTTGTTTTGCCTTCACCTGGGAAGAATAGAAGTACCTGGATAAGGACGGAGTCGGTGTCCTGAGAACGTGTTGTTTATTAATTTTTACTATTTCTCTGTTTAGGAAGTTTCGGTCTTCCAGTCAGAGAGAAGACATACAGATATGTAAGACATGCAAGACGTGCAATTTGGTGTAACGCATTGTGCGTAGCAAATGACAGCTTTGAAGATGCATCAAATTCGACATTTTGTAAAATCTTTCTTACAGATGCCTGATAAACATGCATGGAATTGAGCTTGCAAATATATTCCAATTTCCAATGGTCAGTGAAAGAAAATAAATTTGCAGATAATCTTATTTTCCATTAATAATTCAGGCTTCTCTATATCAACTAGCTTGTTCCAGCAGCCTGAGAGGCCAAAGACATGAGCCAGTTTGCTGTATGTGGTGGTTTATTTCCAAGGTTTTTCACATAGGTGTGTGATTCAGCTTCAGTTCTGCAGTCCTTCATAGGAGAACATCTGAGCTGGAGCACAGATTTTAGCTATTTAACAGTCATTATTATCCAAGAAAAACTATGCTTTCTTCAGAAGATTTACCATTATGCCACATGCTTTTTAGAAACATAAAAGACAGGAAAAATATGTTGCATTAGCTCTTTCAGCACTCTCTGGTTGTTTGGTTGTAAACTGCTTTTGCAGCAGTGGAGAAGAGAAAAAACTCGTGGAAAGTGATGTTGCAGGTGGTTACCCTGCCTGCATCCTTCATGGTCTGGCACAAGTCTTTGTCTACATTTCTTTTAATGGGATGGTATTTGCTCTTATCTCTTATTCCCAGTGTTTCAAGATGACAAACTTCTTTAGTTGCTTATAAAATCTGTTTGTTGTCTGGTGGTATCTAGCTGGGTGGCTGGCTCATCCAGCTGTTTGTAATCTTCTCTGTGAAGATTTAGGCGTTTTAGGAAATTTAGTGTATTGCTTTAGGAAAATTGATAAAAAATTGATAAATTCTCCCTTTTTGCATAAGTATAGGTCGCTAACCTGTCTTCATTGCAGCCTCATGCCACTCTGTCCATCCAGGAAGATGTTTCTCTGTTGTTAATCATCTTTTATGTGGTGTGTGGTTTTCCCTTTGAAAAAAACAGAAGGGAGGAGGGGGAAAACAACAACAACAACAACAGAAACCCTCTCAAAGCTGTGCCAAGATGGTTAGCTTGGTTTTTGGAATGTTTTTTTTTTAGCTTTTATTCTTAATGGCTCCTCCAAATCTGTTATTTCTAGTAAAAAGAAGGAAGAAAATTTTATGTGATGGAATGGACTTTGCTAAATACAGTGTTAAATTTAGTAGAGGTACTAAATATACTGATGCTTTCCAGTGAAAGTCTGTGGATATCCTGATGGGAACAGACATTTCCTGACTCTGGCACCAATAAGATATCTACTACTTGTAACACTGCAGTCTTCTCCTCCATCAGATCAATTCCAAATGGATGTATGAATCTAAGGCAAATCCGTTGTAACAGGCAAGCTGCAGATAAAATGTGAAATGAGCATGCAGAATTGCCAGCAGTGGCATTTAAATATCACAAATTTGTCCACTTCTCCACCCACTCATCCCCAGAAGGAAATATTTGGCTGGAATACTGTAAGAATAGATGCCCTCCTCCCAGTCCTAAATTTATTAGTTTTTCTTTCAATTTACAGCAGTGATGGTTCATGTTGTTATTGATTTCTGTAGAGCAGGTGCTTTGGTTGGTCTGTGCTTCCCATTATTGACCAGGACTTCACCTGATTGTGAAGCAGAGGCAGCTGGCTCGAAGTCACAGCTTTGTGAACTGAGAAAGTTAAAGTGGACGTGGTGTCTTTAGGGACAACCAAAACAGTGAAATTTGTGCAGAATGCTTTTGCATTTGGTTCAGAGGAGCTTGAATTAAGTTGGAACATTAACACATTCATAAGCTGAATCTTACAGGGTAAAAGCACGTGTTGTAAGACTTGCGGCACGGCAAACCTATATAAAAATAGACAGCTGTGAGCCTGAAGCCCTAAAGCACGTCCCCAGGTGAGCACAAGCATCACTGATTTGTGCCCAGTGCAGCGGTCTGATTTCAGTGAACTGTGAAGCAAGGACTAAAGGTGGGGGATTTCATTTCCAAGAAGGACCTTACCAGTTTCCGGTATGGTACCTATTTTTGCATGGATTTCTGCTCTTCTCGCTTATTTTCCAAATGGCAGCTTAGAAAGTTGTCTTTTTTTTTTTTTTCCCCCCAGAGATTCTTTCTGAAAAGTGGAGAATTTCACATGGTGCAGAAGAGGAAAGAAAAACCAAGAAAACCTCATAAGCTCCCCAAAGCCAAGGCAATTGTTTGCTGCTCAGCACTAATTAGGCTAAAAAATAATAGTAATAGCGGTAATTTGAAATTAATTTCTGTGCGTACTCATGCATGTAAGTGGGAATCTATTTCCTGCCAACACTTCTGGTAAGATTTCAGAACTTGCACCTTTAGAGAGAAAAGAAATGGCCAAAATGAATTGATTTAAACATACAGATGTACAATTGCGACAGTCTTCCTGCATTACTTGCCTTTAATGAGAACAAACTGTCATTGGCACTGTTCCCAGGCAAATACCAAAGAATGCTTAACCTTATATAGGGCTCTCATGAACCACACAGTATGCCAGGTAAAGGATGTCTTTGCAATGAAACTAGCTCAAGAGATCATGTAGAAACTGTTTATTTAATCTTATTTTTAATTAGCATTTTGCCTGATTTCCTGAGCAATTATTTTTTTTGTCTAACACTTGCTTTACTTAACTAGTAGAATCAAGTAAATCCTATTTTTCACATTCTGGTTACAATATTTAATAAGCCAAGAAGCACTCTAAGCTACGGTGGTTACTAAGGGGTCATTTGGAAAGATTTTGACAGTTTCCGAGCATTCCCTCATAATGAAAGTGGAAGAGCCAGTAAGCAAAGTAGGATGGTAAATTTTAGAAGCTTCCATAGACACTGGAGCCTCATTATGCATCATGCGTACTGCAAATGCCTCTCTCTCTTAACAAACTATAGCTTAAATAAATAAGAGATTGATGGAGAAATGAGTGACACAACTTGCAACACACTACTCTTCTCCAACGTCCGTAACAGCATCTCATGAACTGAGGGAGGCTTCAAAAGTTAATCCAGACTGGCAGTGACTGAAATTAGTTTTCACTTATTTAATGAAAAAACCATATATGTGGTATTGAATATTAACTTGCTGCAAGTTTGGCAGCATCTTAAATCAATTTTTGTTGTTCTATTAGAATTTGATCATCAGCGTGTTTCCCATCCACACTTCTAAATGGTGCTTGATGACTAAACTGGCAAAAAAACTGAACCTTTCTTTGGCAATCCACCAGTTTACATTTTGTCATCACAATATTCTCTTTGAAAGCTCTTATTATTTAGTGTAAACAGCTGATAAAGCAATAAAATAACATTCAATGAAGAAATCCTATCCACTTTTTACAACCACAGTCTGAAGGTGATTTTCCCAACTTGGCCCACGGTTCTTTGAGTCTTGACGTAAACCCGTTGAGGAGTCACGGGAGAGGTACACACACTGGCTTTCACCAGTGCCAGGTATCACTTCACTGGGCCAAGAATGTCCTGTTTCTCTTGGTGGGTACTTGGTTTGAAAGCAGGGCACATGGGAATGGGGAAACTTTGTGGAGCCTGGCCACAGCATTTTATGCCAGTGGATTCCAATGTTAAAAATTCAGTGAAATATCTTCAATTTTTCATTATCAAAGTAAGCCTGGACGTGCCCCTTTATTTCAATTGTTAAAATGTGGGTTTCACATTTTTCTGATTCTCCTCCCCATCCCAGCTGGGGGCGGGGGGGAAGGAAAAGGAGTGAGCGGGGTGCTGTATGGTACTTAGTTGTCATGTGGGTTTAAACCATGATACAGTGATCATCTGGTCCCCAAACCCGTGGCTGAAGTTAGCCACCAAGCCATTGTAGCTTGGGCTAACACCCATTTACATGAAACCACTGCTGAGCTTGTTGTCTTTTTCCCTGTCATAAGGACTTGCTACACTAGGAAGACAAACAGGGTAACTGGTGAAGTAGTTAATATTCCAAAGTGGAAATCACCAACAGCACCAGCAAAAGCTCCAGTACATTTTCTTACCCAGTTCCCTCAGCCTCCAGAGGACATGGATGAAAAGTGGATAAAAGGGTCAAGAGAAGATATTCTTGTTGACTGTCAAGGTTGTTATACTAATTTACATTCTTTTCTAGCATGAGAAAATTTTCTGGTGGCAACAGGTCCCTCAGAACCTGAAGCCACAGAAGCCTTGCTCTCTTGATCTTTGCAGAGATTGACTTTGCTGAATTATCTATGCCAATACAGAGTCTTTTTTCTTCTAGCTAAAGAAATTCATGTAAGGCTGCACCTTGTAGCCCAAAGTGAGAAAGAGATTTGTGACTTTTCTGGTAATAATTCACACGGACTCCAAAACAAATGTGCTTCTGAGCAGTGGCTCTGTGAACAATAAAGCAAACACTCTTGACTACATACAAGCCCATCCATCTTTTTAAATCATGTCAGCAGACTTCAAATTGTTCACAAAGTTTTATTGTTTCATAGAGAAAGAAATAATTTGTGGTGAAATACACTGAGCCATTGAACTTTGCAATTGTTTATTACTTGGTCTTGATTTCTTGCACACTGTGCTTCATGATTTACCTGTCATTTGTTTTGGATGATGTGGTTTATCCTTTCTTCATAGCTATCTAGATTGCATAGGTAAATTTGTAAGTTGAACTGCTTAGGCTTTCTGGTGTAATAGCATCCGCCTACTGTCTGTAAAATTCACTACAGTGCTGTGTGTGCAGTTTCGTTGTAGACTAGATGTGAATTCTTCCTTTTATCAAGAAAAACACGTTTACCCAACCTGGTGTGAAGCTTGCTGGCAAGATGAGTCAGGCTTTTGTTTGAAGTGGATGGCTGATGAACAGACTTTATAGAAAGTGAGAAGGTATAGACAATGTAACAGACAGAAAGTGGTCAACATGGCAGGTAAGGTAGGCTTTGTGCCATAAACAACATCTTATAGTATATGGACCGCTTAGATACAGGTCATTTCTGTGATATGAGGGAAAAAGAGGTGACTGCATCTGAGCTGAGTCTGCTGTTATTTCTCCCGTGCTGTTATTGCTGCTATAAATGAGTGCCCTAATTAGAACCAAGGGAATTTATGGGCAGATATGAAAAAGTGGTTACTATAGCTACCAGGTGCTCCAGCTCAGTTGGGAAATGTCGCTAGTATAATGATAGCCCAAGGGTAAACACATGAGGCAAATGATGAACAAGCCCCGCTGCTCCAGGAGAAAATCTTTTTCTTCACACTTTGGTGGCTTGTTCAGCAAGCTGACATCTACCACTACAATTCCTTTTCTGTCCTTCCCTTTCAACAGACTGGGTTTGATTAGGCTATAAGGAGCTCTGGGGAGAAGAAAGTGCAAAAATGAAGTAGCATTTAGAGCAAGGATAAAGATCTATTTACCTGTCTTTCAAAAGTCTCTGTGTCCTGGGTTCAGCAGTAGCAGTCATTTTTCTCCTTCTTAGTAGCTGGTGCGGTGCTGTGGTTTTGAGTTTCAGCCTGGGAACCACGCTGATAACACCGATGATTTTAGTTGTTGCTAAGTCATGTTTACTCTGACTGAGCACTTTCTGAGTCTCATGCTCTGCCAGGGAGGAGGGGAAGCCGGGAGGAAGTAGAGACAGGACACCTGACCCAAACTGACCAAAGAGGTATTCCATACCACAGCACGTCATGCCCAGGATGTAAACTTGGGGCAGTTACCGGAAGGGCTAGATCGCTGTTCGGTCGGGCTGGGTATCGGTCGGCGGGTGGTGAGCAGTTGTATTCTCTTCCCTTGTTATTTCCCTTATCATTATTATTATTGGTGGTAGCAGTAGTGGTTTGTGTTATACCTTAGTTACTGGACTGTTCTTATCTCAACCCGTGGGAGTTACATTCTTTCAGTTCTCCTTCCCATCCCTCCAGGAGTGGGGGGGGGGGGGTGGGGTGGGGTGGGAGGAAGGAGGGGAGTGAGAGAGTGGCTGTGTGGCTGGGCTTAAACCACGACAGTCTGATAAAATCTCTCCCTACTTCTCCGTACATGGGCTAGAAACCAAGGTGAACTGTGTGCATTTCCACAAGTTCAGAAACAGAACTTTTATTGTGTTGGCATTTTTCTCTCCTGACCCTAATTCCAGCAGTGAACTTTGATGCCCACCTAAGGCTATGGATAAGGAAGGAGAAGAATGAGTAGGGATACTGTTGGCTCTCCTTTGCATCTGTTGGCTGAGACAGAGGACATCTTTGTGCCTTGCTGCTTCATATAACTGTTAATATTAGTTGCCAAGTGTGGGAGAATTGAATGAGAAAAAGCCTTTCAGATGTGGTTGGAGGGACTTCTTGCTCAGTGCTGCCTACAGGCAGGATCTACATAGTTTATTCCATTTGTTACAGTGAAAGGAGAATTGTGACGTCAGATTCATTTCTGCTGCAGTTTCTCTGAAGTCAACAAGGTGACACTACTGATTGCGTTGACACAGATTTTTCAGTCCTCAGTAATTACCTGGCCTCTTAGAAAAACTACAGAAGGAAACAGAAAATCAGAACAGTTGCTGCTAAGGGAATTGATTCCCTACCACCTTAAGTAGCGCTGACCATGAGTTGCTCTCTGGTTTTGGAGGAGGCATGCAACTGCAGAAAGAAGCTTGAAGCATCTATATCTTGCTCAACCAGAGACAGACTTCAATTATCCATCATGTTGCTTCCTGCTACTTATAGATGGGGACTGCAAAATTATTGCTCTGTGATTTCTTTTGTAAGTACAGGGCCAGACTCTGGTGGTGTATAGAAAAGCAGAGTCACAGCTGCAGCAATGAGAAGGTCAGTGTTAGTACTGTCTCTGGCCATGCAAACTCCAGCTCCTCTTTAGGGATCACTTCAGGCTGATCCTTGAGCTTTCTAAAACCAGAGAGCATTGCCTACACAATTTAGTCTCAGATACCTTGTTGAGGAGCTTTAATCAGACACCATATCCTTGGTCTCGACCCTTAGAGACAGGAGCTCCAGAGCAGTTCATTTCCCCCAAGTTCTGAAGCCTGGTGTCTCTGCCCATCTATTGGCAAAAGATGCAAAAAGGCTCTGAATGTGGTTGCTTCAGCTAGGCAAGCTAAGCTATTGCTTAGTCACAGTCATGGCTGTCTTGATGAACTTGGCCACCCTCACTGGGCTAAATTACTTTGGATGATGATTTTACTTCATTAGCAAGAAGGTGACATACCAGCTCTGTCACAAGCCTTCCTGCAGAAGGAGTTCTGAGGTGTAATGCCTGGATTTCAACATTAGTGGTGCTTTGTGAAATGAAGCAAAATGCGTGTGAAAAGGCATCTGATTAGGCAGTGCCTCGTTTCTGCAAACATTTTCTTTTCTACCCAGAGCTTTATGGATTGTTGTGCCAGTGCCAAATGTACTTGAATTAGGTTCTCAGTGGAATTAACTAGGCAGATGTTGCACATGGATCTGTGTCTGCATGTGAGCCTCTGCTTTACTACAGGCTACAGGCATCACTGTGGTTGCATAGGGCTCATCTGCTGTAGCCAGTCCTCCTACGCAGAGGAGAATACCAGGCTCATCCTCTCTGAAGATGGTCTTTCGCTAAGTGTCCTGGAGCGTGAGCATCAATGGTCTGTTGTTATAGTCTAGCTGCTATTCCTTGTTATCTGCTGTTTACAGTGAGGCATAGGTTGCCCTCTACAGCTCACTTTTTCAGCAGTGGGCCTACCACAGTTTGCCCAAATGGAAGAAGCAGAAAATATCTAGAAAAAAAAGACTTTAATAATGATTAGGAAAAGAAGGAGGGAGCAAAGAGGTGAGATATGCACTAGTGATGAGGATGAGGTTGCTTACACTTTTCCTGTGATACAAGAGATATCAATGATACTTAAAAGCCTCAGATGCCTGCTGTTGTAGTACTGCTTAGAACACTGGTCTGACCTAGTGTAGCATGTTTCTGTTTCGTTGATTTTAACAGCTGAAGGCTTCAGTGAACTGGAAATTTGGGTTTGTTGGTGTGGTGTTGCTGGGTTGGGCAGTCATAACCACAGTGGGACCGTTATGTTTCCCTGGTCAGTGAAAGGGTTCCAGGGAATAAGCAAAACAAGATTTTTGCACTTCAGCTGGTTCTCAGGATCCATCTTCTCTGGACTTTTCTTTCTTTGATGTCTCTATGGCTTAAGAAACAAATGAGAATTCCATCCTACCCACTTCTCTGTCTCTTTCTTCTGTGTATTTCCTACCCTATCCCTGTAGTAGTCACATGCTTCACAACTGGTATGTGCATTTGAATATTTAGTCAGGTTTAAAAATGTTCTGTTTTCCCACAGACTCAGAGTAAAGGAAATTGGTGTCTGGTTGTTTAGTCTGGGTTTCAATTTTTGCATATTTTAAAATGCACACTGAAGAGTTAATTTTATTTAAAAAAATATATATTTCAATCTGAAAAAAAAAACCATTAGCATTTCCTTGTGTAAAATCTTGACATTAACTCTTTTGAACTTCTTAGGATCTTGAGTCCGACTGAATTCAGCACGGACGTAAGTATTTTGTGGGAGAGATAGTGTGGGACAGAAATTCTTTAAAAATGTTCAAATAAAGAAATCGTGCTTGGCTGCACCAGAGAAATCCCATCTTCCTCACCTCATTAAGACCAAGGGCACCTGTTGTGTGCTGAATCCCTGGAAAAAATGTGAAACCTGGTGCTTCAGACTTCCTGTTCTTTGCTGAGTTGATTACATAGATCCCACCCACCCCTCCCCAAAATTAATACTCTTAAAGATGCTGTTTTAATTTTGCTGCAAGAATACAACACACAGCGTTTGCCTGGCAGTAAGCTTCTCCCTAATTGCCTAGGCCAGTTCCACTGTTTGAATTTTGGATGGGGCAGGTGTCATGAGCTAATTCTTTATGCTTTGGGGCTTTAGCGAGGCACAGATGCCAGACTGTGGGTGAGCTCTGAAAGCAGTATTCTGTGAAGCTCAGCTATTTATCTTGGCCACATCATTAATGCCAAAACAGTCTAGGAGCATCTAGCTCTCCTGTGTCTATCAGTCTTAAAATAGTGCTGTGGCTTAGACTGCAGAGCCAATAAAAGCAATTTTTTTCTGTACAGTGCCTATACATTTTGTTCTTGCAGAAGATTTTTGGAAGTGCAGTTTATGTGGCAGCCTGAACAGCAGTCTGTTTGTCTGTTTTCCCTCTTTGGAAGACAAAATTCAAGAACCCTTCAGTATGTTAGGACCCAGAAAATGGGGTTTTGCTCTGACAGCTGAACTGGTGTTCTAATACTGTGGACAAGGGTTGCTGTTAGAAGTCAGTAAGGCAGATTTGCAGCCTGCCAAGTTTTCTGGGTTAGCTTGGAGAACAGGCTGACAGACCTGATCACTAAGATTGGATAACTACATACCTCATTTTCACACCTTGTGTTAGCACCAGGATAAATAAGCCTGATTTAAAAAAACAATAAAGCTGTCTGGGGTATGATATCTCAGCTCTAAAAATGTTCAGGTTGTCAACACTTTGTCACTTATTTCAGCTGGAGCTAAGGACATGCAACTTCTTCTCTTATATGTCCTAACATCTGCTTTTTCTCATGTAGTTTGGGCCACATGGCTCCTTTAGCTGGAAGATGAAGCTGCCAGCAGCCAGCAGCTCTCACAAGAGCAGCAGATGAGGCTTGTGTGGGGCCAGGAGTAGTGGCAGCCACCTCCCACTCCCACAAAAGGCAGCCCTAGAGAGCACAAGTGACCGGGAGGACCACAAACAGAGTGTGGCATGTCAGCCAGGGCATGGTGCAGCAATTTATGCAGGACGGCACAAAGGGAAGAGCATCTCTTCGAAGGAGGGACATTCCACAGGCTGAGAGATTTGAAATACACATAACCCAGCAAACAAGCACTGTTGTGAGAGCATCTGCACAGAGCAGTTACCCAACCTGACCCTCAATGCCAATGACAAGTGGGCACTTGTCTAAGAGCAAAGGCCACACCTCTAGCTGGGGCATCTGCACCATCTACATCATTGATGGATGATGCCTCCAACTGGATGGAGCTGCTGCAGACGGAAGTTGCAGAACGGACCTCAGGCTTCAGGAGGTGCCTAGAGCTGTCTCCTGGGACAGGGACAGGCATCAGACCTGCCTGCAGATGGTGTGCCTGGGTAGAGGACATCCTGGAGCAGGTGGCTGAGCTGCAGGAAGCGGTAAGGAGGCTGAGGAACATCGGGGAGGCTGAGAAGGAGTTAGACAGTTGCTTACAAGCTAGACACTTGCTTCCAAGCACAGACTGCAGCCAAACAGCTAAAAACTCCCCCAGTGACACACACAGAACAGAGGGGCACCAGTAATGAAGGGGAATGAAGCTTGCAAAAGCAAAGACCTGCAGGAGGAAGAGATTTCCCTGAAGACTGAGGTGCCCTTGCAGAACATCCTTACCACTCTCCAGGCTGAAGAGGAAAGATGCTTCACAGCAGGACTGATCGAGCAGCAGAGTACAGTAGCCCAGTCTGCTCTTTGTATAACAAGTGTAATTAAAAAAAAGGTGATGGGTGACTGTAGTAGACAACTCTCTTCCAGGAGGTATGGAGGCACCATTCAGTGACTTGGTGCACTCTCTAGAAGGATTTCGGGTCTTGTTTGACAACAGGTTAACATGAACCAGTAATGTGCACTTGCAGCCCAGAAAGCCAACTATATGCTGGGCTGCATCCAAGGAAGTGTGACCAGCAGGTTAAGGGAAGTGATTCTCCCATTCTACTCCATTCTCGTGAGACCCCACCTGCAGCACTGATTCCAGCTCTGAGGCCCCCAGTGCAAGAGGGACATGGACCTGCTCTAGTGAGTCCAGAGGAGGACCACAAAGATGATCAGTTTCCATGAGACTCCTCGTGAAAAGGGAGTCCGATCTGATATCTGACCTCAACTTCCTCTTTCTTACCTATGTTACCCATTCAAATGCAGCTGAATGACTTGTGATATTGAGTTTAAACATACCAAAATGTTTTTCTTTCTGTTTGTTAGGATTACTGACTGCTTAGAGTCCTCTGTAAGCATTAGCCAGTGGTGTCTAGCTATATCGGTTTGCACCATTACTCTTTGGAACTACGAACAGCAAACTTTCCCCCCGTGTGCTAAGACTGGGTTAAAATACAGAAATCTAGAGGTATCTAGATGATCACAATAGCAGACATAACAGCAGCATCTCTTAAAAATATTACCCACCATGTCTGGAAAGTTGGGAACTGTGGAAAGGATTGGTAACTAGTTAGAGTTGTGTTTGGGGGTGATTTTACACAGAGTGTTAGAAGGGTAGGACATTCTAGGATGGTGATCCTTAAAGCATAAGACATCTTTTCAAGGATTCAGGTTGGAAAAACTAAATGGTGGATGGCATGTGAGTAAGTGAGCCCTGTCAGAGCTCCCATCAGCTGTGCACTACATCTGTGCTAGTAGATTAAACAGCAGAAAGCTGGTTTTGGTTTTCAGGCCAGCTGGAAGGACTTGACCTTGTCCATACTGTTAAACTCCTTCAGTTACACCACATGCACGCATGGAAACTGCCTCTTGGACATAGTTCCTGGGCTGTGCTAACAGCAGAATTTGAGAAATGCCTTGCTGGCATAGGCTGAAGCATGCAGCAGCTGATCTGCAGATGTAGCATAGCTGACTGTCAGGCTTCTGTGCCCAGAAGTGGTTTCTGTCACTGTTTTTGACTTGTGCAGCTTCAGCCCTCCTGTCCTCTGGATACTTGTATTTGCCAGTCTGTTATTTCAGAGTTCAGAATTGTCATATATGCAGAAATCTGGTGTGGAGCAAGAAGCACTTAGCATTTGGAAATACCTTGAACTCTTTCCTGACTTTCTGAACCTGAATTAGGCAAATCCTCATTAGACCTGTTAGTGACATGGGATTCCAATAGGACTGGGAAGTTGATTTGCAATAGCAGCAACTCCTGTTTTGTTTGTCAGACTCATGTCACAGATCTGTGGCCCTCCGGAGCTGACAGCTCCCTTGCCATCGGAAGACAGTAAATGCATTATGAAAACTTACAGGTAGTGTGTAGGAGCATTACCAAGCAGATGGTTTCTGGTTGCCCTGATCAAACAGTTGTCTTTCAAGATCTTAACCTACTGAACAAGAACACAGCAAATCAAATGGAAAACACATGGTTCGCTGCTCTCAGTTTTGATATCATCAGAAAGGTCAATGAAAGACTAATGGGTGTAACTATTTTCTAAGCCTATCTTTGGAAACCAAGATAATGCTTTTAGCTTGGTTTCAAAAGGAAATGCGGCGTATGTAGTAATCCTCTTCTGTTTTTTCCTTCCTAGTAGTTCTTACTCTGAACAAATCTGACAAGTATGTCAATTCTTACAAGTTTTGTCAAGCCAAGTATAGGAGAGTGTCTCTCTCAGTCCTTAATGAGGAAAGATGGTGTTTAAGCTTAGCAAAAGACAAGCAGAGCAATTCTGTAAATATCACAGCTGAAGAAAGAGCTTCATCCTGAGCTTTGTTCTCCATCAATGGAGTTTTATAAGAATATAGGGCTCAAAAACTTCCTCTTGGGTACTATCCATTGCACCTCCATCTCTTTTCCAGAGGAAACATGTTGCAAGTGGGACAAAATATTTAAAAGCTACTTAGGAAGATGAGGGCTGATGTCTGCAGCTCTGTCTTGGTAAATAAGGGCAGTAGTTGCTAGAAAAGGAGGGTAGCATCATCAGATTTTCCTCTCTAGAGCTAGCACTGCTTGACACAGCAAGCTGCCTGGTCCGCAAAATGCTGTGTGCTCAGAAAACTGTGCGTGCTGCAACTTGTTCACAGTGGCAACACATGAACAGAGAGTTGTGTTTTGCTCAGAATGGGAGATTTTAAGACACCATTTTTGAATGTGTCCTCTCACTTCTGTGAGCTTTCGTGTTTCATTTAGAATAACAGCTTAAACGTAAGGCCAGGTTAACAGAGTGCATGCAAAACCTTAGACAATTTTCAGGAAGGGAGAAGGCAGTAGTTAGAGGTATGGCTTGTTTTACAAATTTTCTCCTCTTCTGTTCATTTCCATGTGTATCTCAGCTTCCTCAGTGCCTCCGAACCATCTTCCATTTCTCTCTTCTTTTGCAAACTCCTTTGCTCCTCCCTTTATATTTTTTTCCACTCTCTCCCCATTATTTTGTTATTCCAGGTAAAACATATTTGTCTCTTTTGAGCCTTCTTGTTCCGTTTAACTCTTTGCTGAGACTTTTTTTTTTTTTTTGTGGTTATTGTTCTTATTCTCTCTTTATTTTGTCACCTTTGTCTCTGTTGATACTGCCTAAATTCAAACACTGTCACTCAGACTGCGGAGTCTGACACTGTGGACAGCAGACTTCCTTGAGTACTGAAGAGACCCTTCATTTGATGGGGTTTGACTAAGGACCAACCTTGAGCATCTGTAGTCTAACTGAATCAATATTATGTCTTTCCCTGACTTTTCTGCAGCCCTAAGGGGTGTGAAGAATTGCATGCCATAAGGACCAATTGTTTCTAACTGTAAGTAACAGAGCTGAACTCTGTCAGAGCAGAACTACAGTTACCCAGTATCATTAGACACACACATGTTTTTGCAATTTTGGTGAACCCAGGAATGCTAATGGTGCTCACATCCAAGAGACACAATGAAAATGAGAGCTTGCTCTCAGCTTTTTAAGTTTGCTATTATTTTGGGCCATTTGCTATGAATGAAGTTCAAGCCAAATTGAACACAGATCACCTAGAACTGCATGTAAAAGGTCTCAGATAAAATTAGCAGTAGAGCCACTAGCCTCATGCAGCTTAAGTGAGCCATCATTGCATTTCTGCCCCTAAATGTCAATACTGCTCTTCCTGCCTCCCTGCTGCTTCATGTTTGAGAGCACATAGCTTTGGCAATGCTTGATTGCCACTGCATGCTCGAACACTGGCTAAATGGATTGCCTTCCTGTATGGCATTTTGTGAGCATGCTGAGTAACCACTGAAGATTAATAGGATTTGTGACAGTGGGGACTGATGTTTGTTGTCTCCCCAGTGGTACACAGGCAGCAATGGGAAGGCTGTTCTGCATTGTCCTTCAGGTGACCTTTCCCCTTCGCACAGAAGGAAGGCTCATTCCATTGGCTGCTCATCAGCAACACAGGAGGGCTTTGAAATTACAGGCATTGGTGACAGGAGCTCCAACCAGTTTCTGGACTGGGGGAGGGGGGAACAGTAAAAAATGCAGGAGTCTGGGAAATGCTAGAGGACTAGATGGCTTCTCTTCCAGACCCTGGAGCTCTGTGGCTTAGTAATAAGGAGTAGGAAAGAGACATTTCTAACTTTATTTATTTTAAGAAATGGCTCTTTTTATGGGTGTATCTATCCACCGGGCAGGTTAATGCTACCAAAAGCTACTTCAGGTGTCTTGTGCAGCACTCAGATGAATGGGAGGAAAAGTGACTTGACTGCATAGCATTTATATGGCATTTATTCGTTGCCTCCTCCTTGAGACAGAAGTTAGTGTATTGCAGCATGATTGTGGCAGTGTGCTACACCACCAACACCAGCACCCCCCTCATCAGGCCATAACCACTAATTGGGGTTGTGATGCTGCATCCATCTTACTCTGGACTTTGGGGTATGGATGGCAACATGTCAGCCAAGGGCTGTCTGTAATAGTGACAATAATATCTTGTGGATATGCAAACATAAGTCAAGC
Organism: Lathamus discolor; assembly: GCF_037157495.1. Lineage (NCBI taxonomy): Eukaryota > Metazoa > Chordata > Aves > Psittaciformes > Psittacidae > Lathamus > Lathamus discolor. The sequence goes on from NC_088884.1 coordinate 107,655,353, forward strand.
ATTTTACTTTATAGAGGACAGCACAGCACTTCATTGCAATGGGCTGTACGCGAGGATCTCCCCTTGAGTAGGCACACCTCTTAAGGTTACTCCTATATAATGAGAGATTCCTTGCTGCAACAGATTCTTGGTAAGTGATTAATAACATGCTGAACTTTGAAATCTTAGCCAAGTGATATAGAGGATTGATTGTGCATACAGAATCCTTTAGACATAAATGACCAAGTCTGGGACTAGGAGTGGATCCATCTGCAACCTAGACTCCTGTCAGAGAAGGAGTTCAGAAAGTGAGGGGGTCTTTTCTGAAACTCATGACTCAACAGGAGCATCTCCCTGATACAGTTTTGCCTGACCCTGTCATCTGTGATGTAAGTAATCAAGTATACCTTACCACCAAATCTTGTTAAACTATAGTCACATTTACCATTGAACTTTGTTAACTTACTACTTTATATCAACAAAGTATATTGATGCTTCTTAGGAGTGAAGTGTGTAACTCCACCCGTGACTGATTCATGGCAACAGAATCTTACCCTAAATCAGAGAAAGCTTAGAAAGAAATTAAAATTTACTTCCTCAGGACACACGTACTTGTTTTCTTTCTGCTGCCTTTCCCTCACCACAGCGTTCTAGCATTGTTGGCACGTGCAACCTAACGGGTACAGGAGGGCTAGCAGTATGATGGATTTTAATGTCACAGAGTACAGAGTGAAGCACATAGAAAAAAGGAGAAAAGATCCTTGGACTTCATTGCACAAATAAATGTCAGAATGAAACAGGTCTGGCATGACTTCAACTCCCTGCTACCCAATGTCAGTCACACTGAAATGCTCATAAAAGCAAGAAATACTGTACTGCTATGGCACAGGGGAAATATGGGGTCTAGAACAAACCTTGTTGACCACTTAAACACTGCTTAAAATTGAGGAGTAGTTTTAGTAACACTTTAGTGGAGTCTGGGACTTTTAGCAAGGATAACCAGTACTGCAGGTTATTAAGTCTGGGTTGGAAGAGTGGGTCTGATGCTGTGCTGTGGGACCGCAATTGAACCTTCTCTCACCCCTTTTAAGTCCCATGCATTGAACCCGACAGGTGTGTGTCTTACACTGTGCCATCACCAGGTCTTAAGCCTGTGTTTTTGTGAAATACAGGTCTGTGTTTCCTAAGCATCCCCAGCACTGGGCATCCCCAGCTCTTGCAGCCAAGAACCAAGTGCAGGAGCACATCTTTCACAGACAAGGCAGAGGTCATCTGGTGCCTTGGTGTGATGCTGGCTGAGTTGGGGGTAAGGGTATGGTCATGGAAGGATTTAGCAATGTGTAGTGAATTCAAATCATACATAAGTCCACCTCCAGATTGTTGCCACTGCGTGACAGCATCACAGGTCAGCTCCATTCAGTAAAGATTTAGCTTGGACTTACTTGGCCCAGGAGACCAGCTGTTGCTGTTTAATGATTTTCACTAGAAATCCTGTGAGTAGAAAAAGGCTGGGCTTGTTTTGCTTTTTCTCTTTTCCCAGTTGCTTTCCACAGGCAGGCTCTTTTCCGAATCAGCGCAAAACACTGCATCCTTAGGGAATAAAAAAATTAATAATAATAAAAAGGCAAGATTTAGAAGTACAAGAAAGTCTGCCTTTGAAAAATAAATAGCCTTTAAGACCCATCAAAAATATTTTTGAGCTTTTAGTTAAAATACTGCTTGTTACTGCACAATCTCTTGTGATTGCAGTCTTTCCAGAATCTGCAGTTGTTGGAGGGCAGATAACTAGCAAAAGGAGCAGAGCAGCAAAATATTCATTAAATATCTGGCAAGGGTACACCTGTGGCCAGGTCTAGATCCCAAAGATATTTTTTTTTTCATTAGTATCTTCATTTCTGCAGGCATTAAAAAGGGGGCTTAGCATATCTACCTTGGTGTGTAAAGTCTAATCTTTATTTGACAGAACAATAGCTTAAAACTAGAAACTAGCCTAAGAGGCTTCATGTCAATTGAACAAATAATTGTAACCATTTCTGTGTCTCCTGCAAGGTTTTTATTATTTAAAAAATGATAATAAAAAAATGGAAAGAAAGCACTGCATCTTTGTGTAACCTGGTGAGTGCACAGACAATAAAATTGCTTTCTATGGGTCCCTCTCATACACTTGTTTTCTTCAAAGTATCGAAAGAGGAAGGCAATAAAAATAAATACTTTATAGCATGGTAACCTCTAAACTACACTGTTTTAAATGAGTAGCTGTATAATCTAACACAATATGATGGTGCTGTTTTCCACACTGATACCCAGCTGAAATGTAAGGTGAGGGCTTTTGAGCTCCTACTTGAAAATTTGATTTAGTTAATGTGGTACAGATGTCTGAAGTTACTTGTATGGTGATTGCCTTAGCAGTTGCTTCAATTAAAATACTATAGTATAAAATAAAATCATTAGTACAAAACCTTAATGTAAAACAAAACTATATAAATACTATGTTGTTTTTGTTTTTTTTTTACAGGCCAAGAAAGGAAAAAAAGTTAAATAAAACCTCTTGTTGTTCTTGCTTGGAAGAAAATATGACTCCAGTGTGTTGAAAGAATTTTATCTCACCTAAATCATTGAAATGTTGACTTTTAAACATAACATTTATCTTGAAGTTTAAATTCTATTTGCATTGAGTGGCTCTTTTCAGATATACATAAACAAACTGGGCACTCTCAATACTCACCCATTCCTCTTCTCCCACCCCCCACCCCCCCCCCACCCCCCCCCACCCCCCCCCCCCCCATTGGCTGTATGGGGCAGCCAAGAGAGCCTGGCTATTTTTGGGTAAATCATTGCATATCTCAGAAGATATCTTTTCAAAAGTGCTTGTGATCACCTGCCTGGTCATACTTAAAAAATCATTCTTTTCTCAGTTTCTTAAACTGTGCATTTAATCTTCTTGTTCTTTCCTTTGGAAGATAAATACCTATTAATAATCTGAACATGTTGTATGGGAACAGAGCAATAGCTTCCAACGAGGTCATTAAATCCTTCATAAAAGAGTTTGCCTTCAAGCTGTCTGATGTGCTTTGCTGGAATTACTCTTTGCTGTCTGGGTGAGTTTCTGCAGTCATTGCTGATGAACCCTGGGTGCCTCAAACGTGGCACTCTTGGACATGAGAGGTGAGGGGATATTTTATGTTGTTCTGGAAAATGTTCTGGTGTGAAAAGAAATGGGCCAGATTTACCCATCTCCACTATTTTATGATTCTATATGTAGTAAAAAGAGGCTGTTGATAGCACAGCTTAAGAGAAAAATATGTTTCTCAGTAGTGCAGCCCTTCAACATCAGACAGGAGTAGAATTGAGGTAATTTCCAGCAATGTGCTAACAACTTAGCTTCAGGGGAGAGACATGTTACACCCATGCTGCTGTTACTTACTACTGGAGAAATTTTCAGGCTTGAATTTTTTACTTTTTTTTTTTTACCCTAAATTTGGACAAAAGTACTGTGACATAAATAACAACCTGGAAAGAGTTTTTGGGTGGTCCGTTATGTTTCTTACATTTCCTGCAGAATTTTTTGCAGAGATGTCAGCTGCTGTGGCAATAAGCAGAAAGTTAGGACATGACAGTGCTTGATTTGCATCTGATCTCTTTTCTGATAATAACAGTCAGTAAGTTTTCACACATCTTTGGTTTTGTCAGGTGATTCTTAGTGTTCTGAAATACAGGTTGCGAACTAGTAGTACTCTAGCAATAAAGAGGTTCAGTTCACCCACTAGATGCAGCTCTAGTAATCTCTTTTTTGTGTTTACTTTTGTGACAAGATGGCATCTTCACCTGTGAAAAACAGTCTGGAAACTTTCCAGCAGGGTAGTGTAGAAAGATATCAAGTTTGCAGCTGGTACTTACGGCCAAGTGCCAGTTTAGCAACCTATGTCTTAGTGATGGCAAATGAAAAGTAAATATTGTGAGTGATGGGGTTGTTCTAAGGGCTGAAATGAAGCTTTGATCTGACACTTCAGCATGTTTTCATTTCCAGGCTTAGGAAACCTTTGCCCACCTTGAGACATGCACCAAGACCAATTTAGGAGATTGAAGGAAAGCCAGCCTTAGAACTGCAGTTTTGTGACTCACAGGTCCATCCCATTAAGAGGAAGGTAATCAGAAGGTGCTGATGGTGTTTGGTGGGATTGCTTGACGGTTTGCATCTTCTTCCCGCCTTTGCTGGGTCTAATGCCAATCTGTAGATGTTAGACTGTTACAAAGTTCTTCCAGCAGCACCAGAGCCATCTGAGTGGTTTTCAAAGGAGATGTGATAGAGTAATAGAGTCTTTGTTTGGCACATGTCTGTGGAACAGATTGCTTCTGCAACCAGATCATTTAATTTACTTGTTTTCAGTCCATGTTCTCATCTCTTTAAAATGGGCACTATAATGCTGTCTCATTATGCATAGGCTTTATGGGAGAGGTTCAGTAATCATTATGAAAAGGTCAGATGCTTCTGTGAAGGGCACCTATAAATGAATCTATAAATAAATAGTCTGGAAGCCTTTAGGAGAGGCTAACAACTTACTTATCTTTTACCCTGCTGGTTGCAGGGACTGTATAAAAGCACTAGCATACTGCTAATTGTTTTACTGCTCAAGTTTTGGTCTGGGGCCACTGAGACACTGCTGGGTGTAGCAATTGGCTCAATATGAGACCTGATCGTCATTGAGCTCATACCAATGCTGAATGTGGCTCCATGAGATCTGTGCTAAGCCTTGCTGAGGAAACATTTCTTAATTGGAAATGCATGTGTTTTATTGAGATGATGCTAGCTGCAAAATGTATCCTCAGCAACAGTGTGGCACCATTTTTTCCACTTGGCTTAGAGGAGAAAAGTGACCATTAGGAATGCTTTTTATTGACTAGTTTGAGTGCTGCTGTTTGGGTAGTGTTCAATAGAGTCAGGTCTGGGCTTGAAACACTCAACTGTTTAGCAAGAAGCTGGCTTCATTCCACACTCTAGTGGCGTTTAAGGCAGGTAGTAAGAAACACCTCATTTGCTTTGAGGTCATTCCACTTTTTATAGAAGAAGACATTCCTGATCTGCCTGTGTACCAATGGGATGGTTACTTTCATTTGCCATCTGCTTGTGCAACAGAGTTTGGCTGCCATAGAAAGGGTTGTGGTGGAGCACAAAGTCAGTCCCAGTTCTGTGACATGGCAAGAGATGGGGGAAGTCGTGGAGTGACTGGGGAGATGACTCTTAGCTGGCTCTTTTAGTGGTGTCTGTACTGCTTAGCTTTCTGTCACGTGAGATTCGGCACTTCCAGCTGCAGAGAAGCCAAAAATTCCAGTCTGGAAGGTTTTCAGAGCATCTGGCACCTGATCCTTAATTACACTGCTCCTTAGGAGACACCATCCAGCTCCTTGATCCCTGGCTTCAAACTGAAGCACAAAAATAGCACTTTACTTGAAGTGTAGGACATAGAGTGCCCCTTTCCTTTTCTCTCCAACCACGCAGAATGGTGTTACAAAAGGAATTCAGTCCCAAAGCATCCTGGTGCTTCTGAACCCATCCTACTCCAGGTTGCAAATATGCTTAGGCCTCTGACTGTTTCCTCTGTCACACAGTTTAATGCCAGGTAAAGAGAGAACATGGCAGTTACTCATTGTTGTACCTTTGTCAGTCTTCTGAATGCATTCAGCCAGGCTGGGTGTTTATTTTCAGTCTGGATTAAATAACTGAGTTAAAAGCTTGGCTTTTTTCTTTGACAACCTGATCCCATCTGTGTTTGCTTTTATCATCATTCTGAAGGAAACAGGGCTCAAACTTTCAGTTGCTTAATGACAGACAGGCTTTTTCTACCTGCAAAACTTGCATAAGATGGTACTGGGTGTTGTACTCTTCGCAGGTTGGATTTCAATGATTGCATCCTTTCTTCTGCTGCAGCCCTTACTTTCAGAGGGGTGGGAAATGCATGTGTGTCTATGAAGAGAAAGAGCAGGGACTACTTAAAAGGGACTTTTCCCTCTGGTTTTCAGTAGTCCTTAACTGTGTTTTTCAGGGTGCACAAGAAGTGAAGTAAAGAAGAGCCTATTTGTCAGTAGTGTCGAAACATCAGAGTACATGTATCTGAATGATTTGAATGAGTCTTTTGAAGTTAGAACTTGAAATTTGGATGTGAGCTCCCTTGTTTAAGATTTGGGTGTGAGGATGATCAGGGGGTGTCCTGGGTTTACCAGTAGCTGTTTTGCTCCTTCTTAGTAACTGGTGCAAGCTCTGTGTTTTGACTTCCAGCCTGGGCAGAGAGCTGATAACACCGATTGGTTTTAATTGTTGTTAAGTAATGTTTATTCTGGCCAAGGACTTTGTGAGTCTCATGCTCTGCCGGGGACGAGGGGAGGCCGGGAGGAAGCAGAGACAGGACACCTAACCCAAACTAGCCAAAGAGGTGTTCTATACCACAGCACGTCATGCCCAGGGAGGTAACTGGGAGTTACCCGGAAGGGCACACTCTCTCTTCGGGGGGGTATCGTGTTATCGGGTTATCGGATAGCGGTGGTATCGTGTTCTCTTGTTATTTTCTCTTATCAATATTATCATTGGTGGTAGCAGTAGTGATTTGTGTTATACCTTAGTTACTGGGCTGCTCTTATCTCAACCCGTGGGAGTTACATTCTCTTGATTCTCCTCCCCATCCTTCCGGGAGTGGGGATGGTCGGGGTGGGGGGAGGGTGAGCAAACGAGCTTTTGTGGTTGGGTTTAAACCACGACAGGGGGCTCAAGCACCTCCTGCATGAAAACAGGCTGAGAAAGTTGGGGCTGTTCAGCCTGGAGAAGAGAAGGCTACTGGGAGACCTCATAGCAGCCTTACAGTATCTAAAGGGAGCCTACAGGAAGCCGGGGAGGGACTCTTCATTACGGACTGTAGTGACAGCGCAAGGGGTAACAGGTTCAAACTTAAGCAGATGCAGTTTAAGTTAGATATAAAGAAGAAGTTCTTTCCTGTTAGGGTGGTGAGCCACTGGAATGGGTTGCCCAAAGAAGTGGTAAATGCTCCATCCCTGGCAGTGTTCAAGGCCAGGTTGAACAGAGTCTTGGGTGACACGGTTTACTGTGTGCTGTCCCTGCCCACGGCAGGGGGATCAGAACTTGATGATCTTAAGGTCCTTTCCAACCCAAACCATTCTATGATTCTATGACTTTTCATGTTGAAACTTAAATCAAGTGAATAATAAGATCATGCTGAAGAAACTTGTAGAAAGAGGCAAAGTTAAACCTGAAGTGTTGTTTTTTGTTTTGTTTGTTTTTTTTTTTTTTTAAGAAGAAATTACTCATTTCCTATCTCCTTGTTTTACAGGCATGTCAGTTTTAAATAAAATAAAATAGAATGGGTGCGGGAGGATGTGATTTCTTTCATGTATTGAGAAAAGTGCAAAATAATAGTGATCCTGTCTGTATAGTTACCACTATTAGTTCATAAACCAGAAGCTTTAGATTAAAATTAGTACTTATAAATTAAAGAAATTAATTTCTTTATTATCACTCTCTTTTTGGACGTTGCAGAATTTCAGGTTTTTGGTTGGTTGGTTTTGGTTTGTTCTCCCTTTTTGCGAAGGAAGCTGGCTAACTTGCGCAGTACAAATGCATCTCACTGAAGAGAGTAAACAAATAAAGAACTAATAACAGATGGTTCTTTATGAGTGTTTCTGTTATCAAGAATATACGTCTTGTTTTCCCAGGATTACTTCCATTCATTCTTTGTTTAACACTGGCTGTTTTTCTTCTTTTTCAGAAACAGGTTGTTGGTAAATTTAGCACAGTCTTGCCTATCCTGACCCTTAGGAGTCAACAGAAAAAGAAAATACCCTTTTCACTTTGGCTGGCCATAGGCACGATTCCCCTCTTTTTTTCATCATATGGGGAAACATTTGCTTCACAGTCTGGAAGTGTGACATAGTAGCTAACGTTGATTCACTGGGTTCCTGAATTAAATCTTGCAGTAGGCTTGTGTGATTTGAATACACTGTTTAGGCTGCAAGTCGGTTGCTTAAAGGCTTATGACCCTGACATGAAAAAGGACTCTGGGTTGTCCTTTCACAGAGAATCCAGCCTGTTTGTAAAGACTGGAAGTTTGCTTGCTGAAAGCATCATGTTGGGTTAGTTCCTTAACTCAGACCCACATTGTGAAATAGCGCCATAACAAAACTCTCTAAATTTTGCCCTGCAGTTAGGAAAAAATGTATCTGTCCTGAAGATGTAGTTGCTGGGATTTTGGTGGGGGAGGAAGATGCTGATGAAGCAAGTTCCAAGGGACAAAATAGTTTGCATTTGAAATATCAGCCCTTCAGAGGAATGAAGTCCCTTTGTGCAAAAGAGCTACTGAGGGACAGAACTGGTTTAGAGAAGAGGTCTGTAGAAAGTTTAGATCTTGAGGATTGTGTTTTGTACTTTGGAGAGGATTTGTCTAAAAGACAGTGGAAGAAACATCCAATGTATTCACTTGAACTCAGCAGTAAAAAGAGACAAAATACGCATTGTGAACCACATGAGAAACTGTCAGATGCCACCTCCTTTGCAGGTGAGAGGGGTCAGCCTGTGTCCAGGCCACACGTGCAAGGAAAGAATGGAGATGCAACTTCTACACAAGACAAGCAAAATTCAGAGCATGGAGATGTTGTTTCTTCTATGCATCAGAGTGAAGATGAAAGCAGCGTCATGGATGGTAATGCTGCAGTGTCCCAGAAACACGCTAAACGACAACAGATAAGTCCCAGACTGCTTTCAACACAATCAAAGTGGGATGTAAGCAATCAAAATCCAGAATGTAAAGCTGATTAATGTGAGGATGGGAAGAGAAGCTTTCTGGAAAACAAAGAGTTTTGTCTTCAGGCTACTGCTTCAAAGGGATGTAGACCAAAAAAGAAACAGTTGCAGGATAACTAGCAGAAGCTAGCAGCTCTGGGAGAGAGAGTTACAGAAGAAACTCATTCAAGGAGCCCTCTCCAATCTGGTAGTGAGACTCACAACTTCTGTCCCAATAGTATACAGTAAAAGAAACAGGGAATTAATAGGTGTGGTTTAAGATATTTTAAAAATAATATTCTGTAATTTTTGGTTATGTTTCCACTTTTCTTGTGAGTGTATAAAAAATGATGCGTACCTAATTCATGGAAAGTATCTAGAGTTGCAAGAGGAATAGTAGATTCCTCCTTTCATGTCATGGAAACATCTTTTAGATACTATGTATAACTGCAGCAAGTATTTGCTAAGTCTGACTTCAAAGTTTCACTCTTCCACAGGATAGCCAGCAGGCAGACAAGCATACACACGTGATATTCCATTCAGATGTGGAAAGTGAAGCTGAAGTAGATGAGATGTTGAAGAAAGGTGCCAGTTTCAGGAATATGCATGAGGACGTGATACTATGAATGAGTGCAATATTCTATAAGGCAATCTCATATGGGTATGACTGTGTTTCTTGTTCTGAAGATTGTTTTTCTTAGTGAAGTGACAGAAAAAAATAGTTAAGGTTTGAATTAACAGGAAGGATTCTTCTTTTTGGTAACATGAATAAGGTTTCAAAGATTTTAACCATGCATCTAATGTCAAAGGATGGGGAAGAGATTTGGCTTGAGGTACATAGAGGGACTCTGCTCTTTCCAACCCTGTGGATGAGGAATCTATATTAATGCTGTATGCTGTGTCGCCCTTTTTAAGTGGTGTTGGGGTGCAGGTAAGTTGTGTGGGACTTCCTCCACACAACGCACCTAACTGTGACCTTATTTAGCGGCCTTCTCAGTCTTTTATTGCAGTGCTTTCATCACATTTAAGTATACTTTTCTGGAAAAGAACTTGCATCATCATCTTTTTTTTTTTTTTTTAGTCACATCTCTACTAAAGGGTCAAACCACTGGGATTGTTTTTGTTGGTATTTAGTGTAAATGTAATAATATTTGGATCATTCTCATTATTTAATTAAACCCGTTTTTTCTTGTTTTTCCTTTGTTTTGCACTTCTTTCACACATATATCCCTTACCCTATATTTAGAATCCATGCCCTATATTTTCCTTTTTCTTTAAGAAAACCTTAATTTGATGGAAAATTGTTTCAAAGCCATGGAGCACTTACCTTTTACAATCATTGATATTTATCAGCTGAATTAAACTATGTCCTACAGTTTATACCATACCTGAGGCTTCTTCAGAAATGGTATAATTTGGCATGGATAGCTTTAAATTAATCCCCCTAACATAATCAGAAATTTGGATTGAAAGGGCTTTCTTCATGGTGAAGTGATGATCAAATCAACGATTGAAGGGAAATCAAAAGGTAAGCAAATGGTGATAAAGAAACTGTGTAATGGTAATAGAGTTGCAGAATCATTTAGGTTGAAGAAAGCCCTAAAGGTCATTGAGTCCAACCGTAAACATAACACTGTCAAGTTCACCAGGAAGCCATGGCTCTCAGGGATGTGTTTCCGGCCCCGCAGAGGTGTTCATTCCAAGTGGCATTTGCTCTCTCCCCTCCAGCATGCGTGCTGTGTCGCTGCACAGAGGCAGACCTGGATATGTGTGGGCTACATCTGGGCAATCAAGGGATCTCTGCCCACCTCTTTTGCCTGGTGAGTTCCTCTGGGGATGGCTGCAGCTTTGTAACAAGCCAGACCTGCTGCATACCCTCATCACCTCCTCGTCTCTCCTCTTCTGCAGTTTTTTGCCTCTGAGTTTCCTCAAGAAGAGACCGAATACGAAGGACGGATGAGATTTTCTCTTACATGATATTCAAAGTACAATTGAGCGGGCAGCCCACATGGTGAGGATCTGAGATGATCAGGGAGGTTTTTGTCAGAAGAGGTTTGCGGGAGCTTAGCCCAGACACCAAGAACAAAATCTCAGCCTTTCCAACCAGCTCTGGGACAAAAGTCTTGCTCCCAGCAGCTCTACAGAGGCTCCAGCACAGGAGCCCTCTCTGCCAGGCAGATCTGTGTCCTGTGACCCAGCAGCAGTCACATCCTGCACCCTGCCCTGAGGTGTGGGGCTGGCTGTGGAGGCCCTGAGGCTGCCGCTCATGGTGGCTGCTCTGCTCTTTCTAGGTCTGCCTCGTGTGTGGCAAGAGAGAGGCCACCGTCACCTGCTGGGAGATGGGCTGCGACCGCAGATTCCATCTCCCCTGTGCTATGGAGGACAGACGCGTCACTCATGATACCCTGCCATTCAGGTATCTGCTCTCCGCTGCTCACCGTCACTGGAAGGACCCAGCACTTCTCATCTCACCCATCTCTTACCCCTTCCCCCAGGTCCTACTGCTGGGAGCACTGCCCACAGCAGCAAGAGGAGGTGGCTCCAGAGAGCACCACCTGCCTCATCTGCCTGGACTCTGTGGAAGGCAGAACCAGCTATGGGACCATGGTGTGCCCAGCGTGCAGACATGCCTGGTTCCACCGGGCTGTGTCCAGGTAGGAGCCGTTCCCTCATCCCAGGCATAGCAGGCTCTCAGCATCACCAGAGCCTCACTCATGCTGCTTGTGTTTCTCCTGCAGCGACAGGCTATGTGCTCAGGCATTTTCTACTTACAGTGCCCTCTGTGAAGAAATCAGAATTGGTTTCCTGTGGAAATGTTCGACATAGGGATCTGAATCCCCATAAGGTTAGTGTCCTCCTGCCCTGCATTGTGCTACACCTGGACCTGTCCCAGCGGTCATGGCCGTCAGCTGTCCCCCGAGTCTGGGCTTTAGCTCCATGGAGGAGTTGGAAGGGGTGTGTGTGGGGGGGGGGGGGGGAGGAGTAGGGGGGTTTGCATCTGCCTTATGCCGGGGCAGCAGTGATTTATCAATTTTCCATTATCCATCAGACCTCCATCATGGGACGACAACAACGCCTGTGCGGAATTGAATGAGAGGCACAGACGCTGCGATGCTAGGGAGTGCCTTTGTCCAGGGGGCAGGAGGGTGGCAGAGAGAGACTGGTAAGTTGCCAAAGCTGCACCCCGGGGATCAGCACGGGATCTCTGTCTCAGCAAGGGCTCAAAGCAGAAGGGCTGAGAACAAGAGCTCTGCTGGATAAGAGCCGTGCTGTGGGCACTTTATCCTCAGAGATAGGAACCTATTTCTTTCCCCAGGCCCTGGCAGCTGTTTCTCTGCTGCTCCTGCACTGCTGAGGGTACGCATGAGCGCTGCTTGGCTTGAAGCACAGCCATTGGGCCAGATGGAAGTGTGACAGCTGCGCTGGCCTGGGCACCTGTAAGTGTCAAAGCACCTGGGTGCTCCTGGGCTGGGGCCAGGGGCCAGGCAAGGTCTGGCAGTGGGTGCCTGGTGTGGCCTTGGCAGAGCCTCTCTGTGCCAGGAGGGCTGGGGCACCGCTCCGGCCAATCCTGCCCCAGGCCTAGCAGCCATATCCTTGACTTTCCTGCTTCCCCTTGCAGTCTCTACTGCAAGCCCAGAGCTTGCTGGTCCCAGCACTGCTGGCCCAGGAGCACCGGGGCAGTCTCCTGCATCTCTGGAACTGGAATCCAGCAGCCCCAGCACCAGCAGCCAGGCACCTCAGAGCAGACTCTGGGGCCTCCAGCACAGGAGTCTAGCAGCCCCAGCATTAGCAGACAGATGCCATCAGGGCCATGGTAGAGCTTCATAGTCCCTGAGAGCGGCAGCTGCTCCAGCCGCCCTGGGCCCAACTGACGGTGAAACCAAACTCGGGGCAACTGTCAGACTCCCTACACATAGCCCACAAGACAGTGGGAGAGAAGCCAACAACCAGCTAGATGTGCTGAGCACAGCACCCACAGCCAAGCAGTGCTGAGGCTTTCCCAATGCTCCCCAGCATGTGAGACCTGCAGCCGATGCACCAGCAGGTGACAGCCATCAGCATCATCCCATGGCTGCGCAGCACAGGGGAGAACCAGGAGCTGCAGACCCACTGGGCCCGTGTGGGTGCAAGACCATTCCCACTTGCAATGTCAGGATCAAATTCCTTACACACAGCTCAGAAGACGCTGCGAGAGCAACCAAATGCCAGCAGCACGAGCAGAGAGGAGCCCCCACAGCCAGGCTGTGCCCAGTGCTCACCAGCACATGCGAGCTGCAAGCCCAGCAGCAGCAGACCGTGGCCATCGGCATCATCCTGTGGCTCCGCAGCTCTGGAAAGAAGCAGCAGCTCCAGATCCACTGGGCCCATGCAGGTGCAAGACCATTCCCCATTGGAACAACAGGACCAAACTCCCACCATACAGGGCAAAAGATGGCAGGAGAGCAGCCGCACGCCAGGACCACGTGGAAAGAGATGCATGCACAGGCTGTGTCGGGGCTATCCCAGTGGCCCCCAGCATGTGCTACCAGCAGCTCCAGCAGTGAGAGTCAGGAGTCATTGGGGTCCTCTGGCTCCCAGGAGTCAGAGAGCAGCAGCACCAGCACTGACAGCCAGGAGACATTATAACCATGACACAGTTCCCTGGCACCAGCAGCAGCTCTGGCACTGCAGCAATCGGGCCACGCCACAGCTCCCCAGTATGTGAGGGCAGTGGCAGCTCCAGCCCCCCAGGGCATGACCAAAGGCGAAACTGCTCCTGATTGAACTGATAGACCCAGGCTCCCTACACGTGGCCCGCAAGACAGCAGGAGAGAAGCCAACCACCAGCACTACATGGTGAGAGGAGCAAACACAGCCAGGCGGTGAGTGGCTATCCCACTGCTTGCCAATACCTGACACCAGCAGCCCCAGCACCAGCAGGCAGCAGCCATCGGCAGCATCCTCTGGCTCTGCAGCGCTGGAAAGTGGCAGGAGCTCCATCCCCACTAGGTCCACATGGGTGCAAGACAATTCCCACTTGCAACATCGGGCCCAAACTCCCAGCACACAGCCCGGACACCTCCATGGGACCAACCGTGCTTCATCTCTGAGTGACAGCTCTGATCCCCCTCCACCAGCACAAAAAAGGTGGCCCTTCATCTCTGGACTGCGAGATTCCAGGCTCGTTGGCTGGCTTCCTCCTCCTCTCCCTTTCCCGAGAGGCAGCGTCAGGGGCTGGGCCCAGAGAGCTGTTGTCTCCCCGGAGGTTGGCAGCCCCTTCCCCAGACCTCCCTCCTTGTGGGCTGCCCTTGGCTGGCTGATTTAAGGAGTTCCCCTTCCAGGAATGGACTAGGAAGAGAAAAAATTAAACTGCAAACTTTGTCTCTCACTGCAAGATGACATATCTTAGGAGGGAAAATTTGATAAATAGTTTATTTTGTCTTCATTGTCTCTTCTTATTACCTCAGAATACAAAATAGACTCCTACTTTGGCATTTGCACTGTGTCATTGGACCAATCATTTGAGACCAGACAAAAATTATTGTTCAAATTCCATCAACATCAACTACATGAATTCATCATTGCAGGGGGGTTGGAACTAAGTGATCTTAAGGTCTTTTCCAAACCTAGCCATTCTATGATTCTGTGATTCTACATTGCTGATTCATGAATTAATTCTTAATGTTTTATGGCTAACGATCCAAAATGCTCAATCAGTCACCTAATAAAGGAAGGGTTCTCAATTTCAAGGAGTTGCCTTGGATGGCATCCTGACCCAAGGGGAGAGTCCCCAGCTGCAGGCCTGCTGTGTGACAAGAGCTTCATGGGAAGTTTTTGTTAACTTTTGTCAGGTCTTTGTTAGAGTGGGTGCAAGTGACACACACTTCTTTGACCAGGCTGGAGAGAGCTGCTCCTTTCTCTGAAGGGGAACTGACCCAGCCCAAGGAGAATGCCCTTCAGCCCAAAAAGCAGGAGAACACCCACTCCAAAATTATAGAGGCAATAGGAGTAATAGCGAAAAGTAAACTGAAGACAGCCTGCATTCAAGAAAATTCCCACCCTGGTGCTAAAGGAAAGAATTAAACAGTATGTTATCACATTGCCAAGTTAGTCTAGCGTCTAGCTGGCCTTCCTGAGCACCCAGAGCAAGTGTGTGGTTGGGGTTCAATTTCTACAGACTGGCAAAGCTTGTATGTATTAATTCAGCAATGTGGGAGCTTTTCCAATAGCACATCCGGTAAAACTGCATTACCCTATATAAGATACAGCAATATGTTGGACTCTTCAGTTTGCTAGAAAAACACAGGGCTGACAGTCTGGGCCCCAACTCAGTGCTCAGTGCATGTTGCCTGTCAGTGAGATGAAGGACTTCCTTTTTAAAATGAGCTGGTCATTTGACTTTCTTTTTCCCTGGAGGTCTCCCCTTCTTCCATAATTTTTCTTTTTTTCCTCAAAAAAATCCCTTTCTCACAAGTGACCTCTGCTTTTTATTTAATGCTGGCCTTCTGAGAAGAGTCCAGACATGTAAGATGAGTTTGAACAAGCTGAAGAAGAGCATGGATACAGACACCATTCTGATTCTATGAAAGAAATCATCAGGTTCCTTAGAAGTTTACAGCAATCCTCTCTTTCTGACATGGATGTAGCCTCTTTCTCCTGGGGTTTATTTTTAATTCAGAACAAGGAGGTAACTTCTCTTTGCAACTTCAATCACCACTGGGGAGTGCTGGATCTTCCCTGAAAAGAAGCAACATATTTTGGCTAGCCAAGAAACAAAGTTCCCTGATGGTAACTGGGGTAGACTTTCCTTTCAACTAAAATGAAATGGCTTTGTCAACCTGAGGCTGCTTTGTTTTGGGAATCTTTAATAATGGGGTTTTAGTCCTTGCTACCTGAAATATTATCAGTCCTTCAGGTTCTCTTTTCAGACATCACTATGTATCTAAATAAGAGTTTTCCAGACCAAGCCTCACACCATATAAAAGCCTATGGAGTGGGGAGCTAGATGACACGCAGCTTTAGCTGAACTTTCATTCACAGTGTATTACGGTTGTAGGGATCGTTCATTCAAGACCCAATTTTTGCTATTTTTCATTACTGCCCATGAGCTCTCCTGGAAAATTTTCACCAAAAATTTCAACTAAAGAACTCAGGTTAAATGATTATCAACTTGCTGCTGGCTGACAGTTACACTTGCATCCTTTTCATTTTTTTAGGAAAGAGGGTATTTTACATTTGCTAAAGGAGCAGAAGTGGGGATATTTGTTCTTTAAATGCCTGCTCCAGACAGAATATTTCATCTCTACTTATATTCCTTATTTCTACAATGGGAGCTGTTATTTTTGTCTCATTATTCATAGACCTTCGGAGGATTAATAAAGCAATAATTGTTGGACAGGCCAGATTTCTTATTTAAAGGTTCCAGATCAACAAGGCAATGAATAAATAGGATAAACAGATTTAGCCAAGGCTTACAGTGTATTAACTTGATCTCATTTCTCATTAGTTTGGTATTGAGCTTGTCTCTTAGTCTGCTGGAGTTGCACTGTATATAAAAATCTTCTCTCAAAAGCAAGTTGGTAGTTTCTGGGATTTATAAATATTGATGGCTCAATGTGGCTTTTGCTTGTGTCATGACATTTCACACTGGTAAAGAAGAAAGTTGAAGCAGCTGTGCAGCCTCCCAAGATCCCTTGTCACCAGCCTTTTTTCCTGCACTCTTCAGTCTTCCTTTTCAACTCTCCTGAGGACAGAGACTTTTTTTTTCATGGCCTCAAACCTTCTTGGGAAATAAACCCTCTGTGTCCATAAAGACTAATAGCTAACTGTTAAGTTTATGCTACTTTTGTAAAAACCCTGTGTCTTACATGTGCCTTTATACTGTGCCCTCAGGTATGGTTGAAGGTTATGCTCTTCTGTGGCTGGACCAAGCTGTCAGATTCAATGATGTGAATTAGCTTCTAGAATTCTTTCTCAGGCCTGGAATTGAGCAATGAATATGCTATGTAGCTCTTAGGAAATCAAGTACACCTCTTTCTGTCTCTCTGCAAAGATCATCATATTTAAGAAAACAAAGCAAAAGATACTTGCATGTATCTTGCATACTTTTTGAGATAGAAGTGACACTGTTCTTAAAAGCTGGCATGCAGAGAACAATCCAGGCTATCGATTTTTGACCCAAGTATTTTTTGGTCCAAGGGAGAAGGCAATTCATCCTTACATTTAACTGTGGTTGCATTACACAATAAAAATTTGCATAGCAAATGACTGCCCTAAAACTTCATATGAGTCTGAATCCTCTCTATAAAATCCCTGTTGTAGCTACAAGAACTGGTGTCATCTTACCAGTTCTGAGCAGGAACTGTCCCAAAAAGGGATTTCTTGTGTGCTTCTTGCAAGCTTGTGCCCTGGAGAACAGCTGAACGCTGGTCACTGCCTGACAATTGCCTGTGCAACAGCTTTCTCCTGTAATGAGCAAGTCAGGACATTTCTGTGTTTATATACTTCTCTCTGCCTCAGTGGCTCTTGTAACAGTCTCACTGTGAAAACTTGTTGTTATGACAAATGCTGTAATAACTGCAGAGATCAGCTGGCTCAGGAAGGAGCTCCACTGTACCCTGACAAATAAAGAGAAGGCCTGTTTCATAGTGCTTTCAGGGGGAGAATAAGGAAGTCCTATTTTCCCCCATTGTCTATTTATGAAAAATGTTATCTTTTTCCTTTTTTTTTTTTTTTTTCCCTGACCACTGCACCACCAGAGCAGCGCAGTATTTTGGAAATTTTCCCAAAATGAATTGACACAATCAGCTGTTGTCTGCTAGTGTCCACAGCTGCTTTGCTGGTAAAGGAAAGGGATCAGGTCATTATCCAGTGATGGTTTGTTGAAAACTTAGAGCAAAGATACCTGTTTTTTTCCCCTTCACCTGACTCTTTAATATACTCCTCCAAGGAGAAAGCAAGCCTGTTTGGGAGATACAAAAATGATACGATAGGGTAGAGTCAGAATAATTCTTTTCTCTGCAATTCCATGGCAATGAAGGTAATTCAACCTTTACTGCAAGAGACATCTTCATACAGCTGGATATGAACAGTTTTCTTGCCCAAATACTGCTCAGTGGTATGGGGCACACAAGGTTAGAACCTGTGACTCTCTGCAAAGATGGTGGTTCAGTTTTGTCTCCTGGTGCCAGTGAAGGTCATAAAGAACACAGTCTGGATCCAGAGCTGAAGTGACTCAGTGGAGCAGGGTGTGTGGGACTTGGCTCCGCCATTTTTTTGGGATGCCTCAGAAAATATGCTGCCATTTCAAGTTTTACCTTCTGATCAAAATGGCGGACTGAACAAGGGCTGTCTTGGCTGCAGAGACCGTGTATTAGGGGGCTAGGGAGTCCTACTGGCACAACCCACCACACCTCGATGCCAGCCACGGACCCCCCTTTCCCCCTGGTCCTCCTCTGCTCCTGTTCCTGCACGGCAGATGGGGATCAGCTGCGGGTCGTGCCCACCGCAGGTACCCGGCGAGCAGCTGCAGGCTCAAGGGCTCGAAGTTCCTGGCCACACCCAGCAGCACTGACATCACCGAGAAGTGATTGGAATGAAATGGATCATGCGGAATGACTTGGCGAAATGGAGCCGTAAAAGAGCATCACTGAAGAACCCCTGTGTGCACCCACCACCGGCTGCTGCGGACCGTCAGCAGATCCATGGGACGCCGCAGGGTCCCAGGTGGCGACTGTTTCTACTATTAACCTCTTTTCCTCTCTTCTTCTCCTCCTCCGTACGTTAGATAATTACCCTCATGATTGTAACTAATAAAACGATGCGAGTTTAGGTTACTGATACCGTGCCTCAGTTGTGGTTTCAGACTGCCAACAAACCCAAATCAATTAGTCATGCAGCTTTACTTGCAACGCATGTTTTCCTGCTGCTCACAGGGAGAAGCCATTTTATGTTATCCCTAATTATTTTTGCATTCAGCTTTTCGTGCTGGTTAAGGCAGGCATTTCATTTTGTTTTGGAATTATATCCCAGGTAGTTCCTGGGCTTTTCAAATCTGCTCTAATCCACACTGGGTATCTGCACTGGTATTGGACACTGTGGTGTTGTCTAGCAAGCTTGAGGGGAAGGAGAGAGGGTGGCAATTGGTAGTCCTCCCCAAACCTTACTCTGTAGGGTAAGTAGAAGTCCACTTCTTCCTATAGCTAGATCTCCATCTGTCTTTCTTAGGATAAACTAGAACCTCAGAGTTCAGCTCAGAAAGCAGGAAAATGCGATTGCTTGGTTACATTGATTTTTGTAAATTGTTTTTATACATACTGGTGTATGCATATGTATTGTGTGTGCGTATTGCAACCTGTTGTATACGTAGAATCATAGAATAGTTAGGGTTGCAAAGGACCTCAAGATCATCAAGGTCCAACCCCCCTGCTGTGAACACAGACACTTCCCACTAAATCATGTCACCCAAGGCTTCGTCCAGCCCGGCCTTGAACACTGCCAGGGATGGAGCATTCACAACTTCCCTGGGCAACCCATTCCTGTGCCTCACCACCCTCACAGTAAAGAACTTCTTCCTTATATCCAATCTGAACTTCCCTTGTTTAAGTTTTAACCCGTTGCCCTTTGTCCTGTCACTACAGTCCCTAATGAAGAGTCTCTCCCCAGCATCCTTATAGGCACGTTGAATGGGAAGTGGGCTTAGCACCTGCAGGTGTTTTCCTCCTTTGGGTGCACTCAAAGTTTTTTCTCTCCTCCCTTTGACAAAATTTTCAGCTCTCAGATGCTGGCTTTTAGGTCCCAGCAGGAAGAGGTAACTCAGATCAGTGATCTGCGTTGGGATCATTGTTTAAGGCTTGTTGGTAGGCGCACATGTAGAACTTTTAAAACAGGGATCCTAGTCTAATGTAGTAGCTTGGCTTTTGAACTCAATTTCAAAACCTTCAATTTTTGCACCTTCTTTCTCTATTTCTGCTTCTGTAAGTAGGAAATACTGGTCTACAAGGGTCTCTGATTTATTGAGAGCACTGTCCACTCCACTGCTCACCATTTGCACCATGCGGCTTGCCAGGACAGTGTTAATGCTGCCGTTTACATCTGGCTTGGTCATTTTTACACTGTCTTGCATTGCTTCTTTAGTCTTGCCCATAACTCCAGTGATCATGCGAGCAAGTTTCCTTGGCACCAGACACAGTGGTTGTTACAGCTCTGGCTCCAACAATTACATCTTTGTCATTGGTGACACATTGGCAACAACCTTACCAGTGGGTTGATTCAGTATAGGCAGTCTCTCCTCAATTTTGTCTAGACCTATACATGCATACATGTTGGCAACAACAATTTGTCGTTCCAGGTTCTGGATGATAGGCATACCATTTGTCATGGCTCCTGTAGAATTTCATATGTGATCCAGGCATAAGAAAATGTTTTCTGTCCACTCAGAAAAAAATGCTCATGCTTTTTTTTAAAACTTAGCTCGAAAAACAAAGATGATGATCCTTTCCTACCACAACCCAAAGTGATCTGAATGACATGGTTGGTGCTACTTAGAAAATTAGACTTTTACAGGGAGCTACATGCCTGTTGCATGTTGTCCTGGTTTTTTTTTCTTACTAGCTGATGCAGTGCTGTGTTTTGGCTTTAGTCTGAGAACAATACTGATAACACACCAATGTTTCAGTTGTTGCTCAGGAGCATTTACCCTGCTCAAGGACTTCTCATTCTCTCATGCTCTGCCTGTGAGGAGGCTCACAAGAAGCTGGGAGGGAGCAGAGATAGGACACCTGACCCAAACTAACCTAAGGGTTACCACAGCATATCATGCCCAGTATATAAACTGTGGGAAGTCATCTGGAAGGCCTAAGTCACTGCTTGGTTATTGGTCGGCAGGTGGTGAGCAATTGTATTGTGCATCACTTGGGTTTATTGTTATCTTTTCTTTCCCCTTTTAGTTTTATGTTCTCCCCCCTTGTTATTTCCCTTATCATTATTATTAGTAGAAGTAGCAGTAGCTGTAGTAGCAGTAGTATATTGTGCTTTAGTTATAAAACTGTTCTTATCTCAACCCACGGGTTTTACATTCTTTCAGTTCTTCACCTCATTCCTTCCAGGGGAAAATGGCACAGGGTGAGTAAACACCTGCATGGTGCTGAGTTGCTGGCTGGGCTTAAACCATGACAATAGAGCAAAGTGTATTTGCAAAACAAACTGGCAGGTGATGGTCCTTCTAAATCTGGAGCAATCTCTCCTTTAAGGAGCTTTGTCAAGCTTCCACATCACAGGGCAGAGAACGGCCCTTGTTCAGTAGCTCATGATCATTTGCATCTGTGCTTGAGGAGAGAGCAACCATGTCCTTTATTTTAATCATTCAGCCAATAAAAAAATAACAGTCCTTTTAGTGTCATGAATCCTTTTGGCTGCTGTATATTTCATATTGGGAGAATTCCTAGATAGAGGGATTATATCACCCTTATTGGCAAGATTTATCTCTGATGCACTTTTACATACCTTAATGTTCAGCATTTTCTTTTGCTGTAAGAGCTCTTTTGCTGTGGTGTGGGGTGTGAGCTTCAAATCTGTGGCTGTTTAACAATGGGGTAGTTCAGTTGCTCCTCTTTGAGGAAGCAAGGCAAGGCTGGATGGTAATTCTCCAACAGTTATCCTGGCACTAAAATTTGGATAACCAAAGCAAATGTGGCTGTCTCTTGCAGACCATTGTCCTGCTAAGGAAAAATGTTATAGAGGAGAATGTTTCACATTATTTTGATATATTTTCCAAAAAACCCTCCCATTAGTTTCTTTATTTGCAAAAGTATGTGAATGCTTCTCAGTGCTGAAGGGGATGCTCCTTATTCTCACTTTCATCCATCCACTTGCTCCAGTTTTTCCTCATCTTTACCACCTCTTTTTTCTCTTGTCCTTATCTCCCTGCCCCTAATTCCATCCCTCTGCTGATGGTTGCCCAGGCAGGAGACAACACATTCTGAGGCTTACTCTGAACTGCCCAGTGGCTGCTCTCCTGCTTGGCAGGTTGTGTGTCATGGGGGATCACTGAACCCTTCTTATTTTGAACCAAATTTTCACAGTTTGCTGCAATTCATCTTTGAGATTTCTACCCTTCTTTCTAACTTGGTTGAAACCAGGTGAGCAGCTCAAATGCTGTTTGGAAAAGCTTTTCAGACAGCCACAGTGCAACCATGCAAATGCATGTCCTTAGAAAACCAGGGCCAGAAACATTCTGTTTTAGCTAAAGAGTAAGAACATAATAGGATGTTCTTACCACAGTGGAGTGTTTCATTGTGATCTGTGAGAGCAAAATTGGAAATACTGCCTCTGTCTTTGCCCTGTCTAGTAGCGGTCCTAGGAGTAGCCTGGAACCTGAGGTAATTTGGCAATTTCATACTTATGGCTTCAGTTTCCCTTAATGACCTTTGAAATTGATTTGCTTCATTTGCTTGGATTTTAAGAGATTTTGCTTAAGTAATGCTTTGCTGCGTTTGATGTTTTGTTGTATTGTAATTTACTGTGTAATGACTCTCTATTTTAAACAATAGTAACAACATCTGAAATTACCAAGCAACAAAAGATGGCAGATAATGCATGCTAAGTTATTTCTCTATTTTAAATAGTTTATCTCCCAGGTAACATAAGAAAAACGTTATACTGGAAAATTCTTCAGCTGATGTAAATCAGCTAATGTACAGCAGCTGAATTTCTGGCCTATTATGTTTTTCCATGAAAGATGTCTTTGCCTTTGGAGTATCAATTATCCATAATTCTTTTACTTTTCTTTTTTTCTGCCTTTGCAGGTGCTGCTAATTCTCCCAATTTCATCCAGAAATGGGAAAAATTTATCTATATTAGGAAATGTATTGTTGCTTTCATCAGTAAGCTACATTTTCATTTTTGGCATCCACATTTAAATCCTAATGCACATACACATATGAATGATGTGGGCTTTACTGCTGGCAGTTTTCAGTCCTACCATGTATCAGCTTCATAGAGCTTAACCCCTTCTTGCTTAGGCAGAAAAGCATATTTTTTTTCAAAAGAAGACTATGGCATACGCTTTGTGACACACTGCATAGAGGTCTCTGACAATGAACCCTCCCCATTTTCAAGTTCTGCTTCCCAAAATCAGTTAAGTCAGGTAATAAATGATGCACCAAGCCTGGTTACTGGAGGGGTGGATGAAAGCAAGGCTCAGAGCCTCTGATGCACCAAAAGCTCCTGCCCAAAGGAACATGGCTGCAGAGACCCCTTTCCCTGGCCTTGATGCCCCCTTCAGAAAAGCTCAGACTGAAGCCCACAATACCTAAGCCCTGCATAATTTTTCCACTGTTACACTTCAGAAGCATTTTGGGCAAGAGCGTGTTTTATGTCAGGACAAGGGGCATCCCATGCTGCTCTGGAGGAATTAATCACTGATGACCTGCATCTATCAGCTGCAGCATTGTCCCTGGTAGCTGCAGGGGCACATCTTGGACAGAGGATTAATACTGCTGTCTCTACTAGATTTTAATTGGAAGGGAATCAGTCTTTGACTTAATTTCCTGTCTTGTCTCAGCTGAAGTCTAGTGGATCAAAAGAAATGCAATTTGAAAGAGAGTATTTTGGATGTCCCTGACTTTCAAGTTGAACATGAATAATCTTTCACGCCTCTGACTTAATGTCTGTACCATTTTTCTCACAAAAGTCTTGAAACAACGAATATTTCCTTGTGTGACAAAAAGAATCTACTTTTCATCAAGAAAGGAAGCCTGAGTGGTGCTGTTGCCATATTAAAATGTAGCTATGAACTGCCTGATGTTATCAAACCTGACATTATCCTTTACATTAAAATACTGTATGTTTTATTTTATAATGAGAGGGCAAATACACAGTTACTATAAAGTATCAATGTACTGTATGTGGGTTGCCATTATATAGCAGGGGTTATTCACAAGGAAATTTAATCGACTGATTATTAGATAACTGGCTAATGCAGTTTAATATAAAATATTTTTCTTTTTGTTTCCTTTTCCTTTCACTGTTATTTTGAATTACAGCACTAAGAAAGTATTTTTCAAGTGGTTAACTTGAGTTTGCTTTCTAACATCTCTTTATTTGGGAAAAAATGAATTCAATTATTCTGTTTTCTTTCCAGTGCTTGTGAAAATGAAGGATAGTTGTGCTGGCACTACAAGAAGGGTGATTTAGGTAAGTGTCTCTGAGGGAATCTGAGTCGATTTACCTTAGACTTGCCCTGAAATGCTCTATTGCCTTGCTGCAAACCTTCCCAAGGGAAAAGATTTACTCTTGCTGAGCTGTATTGGAGTAGAGGGTGGTTTTGCTGGTTATAGCTGAAGAAAAAAAAGACATCAATGGGCAGAAGAAAATATTTAATTAATTTCTGTCCATGTATTCAATCTGGGGGTTATGGATATCAGGTGTGTCATCTGTAAAATTCACATCATCAGACTCATCCAGGAAATCTATGAGGTTTTATTTATTACAGGTCTCCTTATTGCTGATTTTCCAAGAGTTCATTTCCAGGTACACACCAGAGATTTTCCTGCGACAACTTTGACTGCAGATGATAGAGTCTAACATGTTGGCTGACATGTTGGTAGAATAAATGCCCAGCCCTCTTCTCACCCCTAGCCTGGGAAGACCCAAATGTAGAGGTGGAAAAAAACCCCAACACCTATCCTCTCTTCCATTCAAACCCTACTATCCTGAGCACTTACTCCAGATCTGCCCCATGGAATATATGGGAAAGCAAAGCCCTGAGCTAAAACAAAGGGAGAAAGTGCAAGGACAACTGATATTTTTTCCATTACCACAGCATTTCATTGTGGATTGAGAGGAATAACGTGTGCTTGCTTTCTGAACAAAGCCATTCCTTTGCTCATGCAGAGACATATCTCAGACCAGCTGTGCTATCTTGAGTTGCTTGTTAGCAACACTTAAAAGTGTAGGAAAAAGCAACAAAATCATGACAGTGATAAATACTGCTTCTTTACGTGCTTACACGATGCTAGCCCAGTTTGTGGTCCAAAAGCACCGCTGTGGTCTAGCTCCGAGTAAACAGAGTTATTAGCAATCACAGGAAGCCAACAGGTTGCAGGTTGGAGGTGGCCAGTTGTTACAGAAAAACAAGATTCCTTCTCTTTTTCTTTTTTGTTTTGTTTTGTTTTGTTTTGTTTTTTTTAGGGTTGAGGGTTTTTTGAGGGGAGGGGAGGCTGCTTTGGTTTTATGTTTTGTATTTTCTGAGCTCCTTTTATTACTGAATCTTTCACACTCCAGAGAAGAGCACTGCTGTTGTCTAGTGGCTAGAAGCAAAATCACATAAAGGGAGAGAAAAAAAAAAAGGATAATAAAACAAAGATGCCTCTCATTCCCAGCTCGATAACAAATGCGGCAAGTGATCTGCTAGGTGCACCAGGTACTACCCCCTGGCTGGCACAGTGCTCATCTGTTCCATCTGCTGAGTTTCAAACCTGCTTCCCATCCGGCAGAACCTCCTGCAGCCAGGTGCTGCTTTTCTGCTGAAATCACTGCAGCATGCACCCAGCCCAGTTTAGCAGTTTGATAGCATTTACTACACGAAAGAGAAAAAGGGGGGGAGCTATTTTTTGTAGTTATAATATCTGTTACAGTATTTCTCAGTGTAATTGGACATTTCTCCAACTGTTTACAACAGGTCAGGGCAAGAGCCCTACTTCCCATATGCCATCTCACTGGAAATGTGGGTGTTTGGCTATTTTTGTTTGCTGCATGCAAATGTAGATGGAGGCTAGTGAAACAGACACATTGGAATCATTGATGTGATTAGTGGGTTAGAGGAGAACAATAAATAAAGATATATTGTGTATATTACAAGATGCAGGACTCAAAATGATGGGCTGTTATATAAAATTGGGATTGAAATAGGAAATTGAGACCCAAAAAAAAGGCAGTAATAAAATGCTGAGCATTTTATTCCATGTCAGATGTTTTCTCTTCTATCTAAACTGGCATATTTCCTAAAACACTAACGTTTGAGGAAACAGCTGGTCTTTCAGAACGTTTTCCCTCTGCTGTGTATCATCTGCCCAGCATTTTGCTCCGATCAGAAAGGTAAAGAGCATGAGCACAGACTAAGGGTAGGCAGAAGAAAATTTCCATGCCCCTAAACAACAATGAAGCAACTCCAAGCAAAGTTATAGCAGTATAAGAGAAACCCACTGATAAATCAAGCATTGACATTTTCAGCAGGAGAAAATATGTCCCAAATCTCATAATTTTTTTCAGGGTTTATGTGCCAGATCATCAGTATTTCGGTTCCATAAGAATGTAAGAATAGTTTCTGAGATTACTGTAAAACCATCTGATTTTCCATAGCATGAGAGATTTCCAAGAAATTTTGTAAAATTCATAAAAGGCTGATCTAGAAGCCTTCCATGTGAACAGAATTATGTTGCTTTAGTCTTAAAATTGCAAACATAAGATGTGGTACAAGATAATTTTGAAATGCAATGTGATTCTCCCCATGAACGAGATGCTTTTAGAGAAAGCCTCTTCAGGGTTAGAGAAGTAGGATTTAGTTCAGCTTCTGCTGGTCTGTGTTAAAGAGGTCAATTTAGGAGCCCTTCGGCTTAAAACAATTACTAAAACATTTGGGGCAGTTCCCTATTTCTCCACAGAAGAGTTTAATGTCCAGTCTCATAAGCCTGGACTCTTCAGCGAGCTCTCCCTTCTGGCAAGCTATCTTTTTATCGATTTATTTTTTCTCCCTGCTTGCAAAGTTTGGAATCTTGGAACCATATCAAAATTAAAGCAAGGTGAACCAAAGAAGGGTTTTGCCAGGAATAGTACAAGTTTTGCATGATGGTACATTTAGACTGCTTTTATTTTAACCCAAACTTAAGAGCAGATTCATTTGCAAGAATAGCACATACACTGATACCTGATGTTGGGTTTGAAGTGTTAGGTAGACACCCTTAATAAATAGTGTGGTATTCAGAGAGGATGAGTACTGAGTGGCACCCAGTGAGTTATTAACCTTTACTTTGTTCATTTTATCTTCTACTTTCCTTGCTAAATTTCTTGTGATGTCAGACATAGATCCACTAGTTTAGATGATTTCCTTCTGCAGCAGCTCTGGTTGATTAAAACCAAGGTTTTCAAGGCAGACTTGCCAGATTCTCCAATTTGATCTCAAAGTCCAATACCCACATGTTTTCTGGAGTGGAAATGCTGGAACCTGAGTATCTTACAGCTGTCAGCTCTTTTCAAAACATAATGTCTTTATTGCCACCTCTGCTCAAAAGTCCTGAGATCATTTGAAAAATGCAATTCTAAATGTGTATGCTTAGGCTCCAGGTTCTTTTTGAAAACACATGTCTGAAACTCATTCAGATAAAGTTAAGGTAACCACTGCATCTCCTAAGCTCTAGTAGCTTTGTCCAGGTAGATGGGGGAAAAATGCCAGGTAGCCTTGCACTGCGACACTTAATTACATTTGACAAAAGCACAAATATTTGCTAAAAGCGTGTCTTCCAAAACACATGCAGATATAATTTTAGAAATGCTGAAATTAATTGCTTTGAGCTTTTTTTCTGTTGTTAAAATACAAGTCAATGCTTTTACATTTAAAAAAAAAAAAAAAAACATCATCTCAGTTTCAGGAGGTTTGTGGAAGCTCTAGACAGAAATACAGAACAGCTGTATTACACAAACACAGGAAGGAACCTCTCCATATTTTTCCCCAAAACAAATGGAGAAGGCAAAGTTTCTGGTCTTGGTACAGTTGATTTAGTGTAGTTTTAACTCGGCAGTCTAAAGTCATGTGTCAGAGGTTTTTATTGCTTTAGTGATAATAAAACTCTATCTATCTCTTATACAGCTTGGTATCAGCTGTCTTCACTTTTTTTTTCCAAAAGCAGGATGATGGGGTGAGGAGCCTCCCAACTCTGCCAGAATGGCAATGCTGCCCCAGCTTGACACCCAGCTGAGGCAGCAGCCCCAGGAAAGGGTGCTTAGGGTGTTTCATCAGCCTAGCTGCAGCTACAGGAATAGCCTGCTTCAACCCCAGAACTTGCTTTTGTGGATGGCCACAGTGCATTTGGAGGAGCTTTTTAAACAGCTGTGGGGCTTCAGACTCACAGGTGAATAATGGTGAAATTGGGATTACTTCTCTGTTCCAAGCAAAATTTCATTTTAGCATGACTTAAAGCATTCTGTTCAACCACCACCAAGTGTTTCAAGTTGCTCATTTAGGTGTTATGGTTTTAGGTTATGCTTTTTCAAGTGACATCCTCAAACATTTCTTTTTGGTTCCATTAGCATGCAGTGGTCCAGCATTTTTTCCTGCCTTTTTTCTAGGTAGAGCTGTTCAGCAGAAAAACAGGATTTTCAGTTTCCTTCCACCACAAGCTGGTCCTTGAGCTGGAAAAGTAGCTGCAAGGCTGCTGCTCTCCAAAGGAACACAGGAATTTATCACCACAGTACCAAGAGTTTGTTTACCCCTCTCTGGTAAGTACATGCAATGTGGGCACACCTGTAGCTTATTCACAGACTTTGTTTAGGTGAGCATGTAAGGGTCTTCTCCAAAGTCTCACTCCCTTGAGACTAAGTTGTGGCAGGTACATCTGCCCTGACAAAAGTTTTGATAAATCTCTGATCAAAACCTGCAGAAGCTTCCCCCTCACAGGAGAGCCTGTGCATGCACAGCTGTTCATCTCATCTGTATGGTGGTGGTCAGCAGGGACAGGGGCAGGAAGCTGGGTCCTAAGCCCATAAGGGCTATGTGATCATATTTAACCACAGCTCAGATTCAACCAGGGTATAAATGGAGCCCTATGAGAGTTGGTCCTTCTTGAAGCAGCAAGAGAAGAGCTCTCTCTTTTAGGTGAGTGACTATACATTTTGGATCACTGACCATAAAGTTTAAGAACCAGCAGTGTAGTGACAAGTCCATGTAACATCCCAAATCTTTAGTTGATGTTGGTGGAGCTTTAATTGGATTCAAACAATGAATTTCATTTAGCTTAAATTTACTGATTCCATGACATATGTGTTGGGTGAGTACATCCCATAACAGTTCTCGTACACTCTGGAAATGTTCATATAGTAAAAGCTGCTCAGAGTTTCTACTAGTTGTGCTGTGCGCATCACCGAGGGGTAGATGGTATCATGGAGAGCATGCAGCCTGAGCAAGGTTGTGTGGGGCAATTGGACTGACTTATTCTGTCAGAGTTGAATTACAGCTCAGAGCTGTGCACAGAATTAAATGTGGTTGAGATGACTGGAGGGCTTTTCCTGGTTGTTATAAACCCCTCTCACTAGACACAGGGAAGCTGGAATTGCTTTATGGCCCCCTGTACTGATACAACATAATTTCTAACATTTAAACAGTTTAATTTTTCTGGGGAGAAAATGTCTCTAAAATTTCTGGGGAGAAAGCAAAGCAAACCTTCAGAAAACTGCAGATGGAAAGCTTGTATTTATGTAAAATGGAAGCCTGCTGTGAATCATTGGAGAAAACCTATATTTTCTTGCCAATTATTACAATATTAGGTAGCACTGAAGGTTTCCAAGGCAACCTGGCCACGGGTGCATTCATGTGGAGTCTTTGTGACTACCTGCTTTGTCAAGCCAATGGATGGATGTCAGAAGGTGGTGTGGTGGGGGGGTACAAACCATTTCATCAATTTGCACTAGGAATGCTATTTAAAAGCAGAGAGTTTGGTTGTTGGGTTTTTTTCTGCAGTATGTCTGATTGTGCTGAGCGTCTCACCGCTTTTGTTTCTGGAACGGGTAAAGCAAATGTATGGGAGCCAGGCTGAAGGCAGCTGGCTGGTGCGGTATCGCACAGTTATAGGAGACTCTGGACAAGTTAGTGTTGAGTCTGCTCATGAGTTCGCTACTGGCTTACATAAATGTACAGCACTTTCCCTTAATAATTTTTCTTCTTCCTTTTGTGCCTAAACTGACATCAACCTGTATTTTCCAGGGTGCTAGAACAAAGGAATCCTTACAATACCTCAGGTTTCTTGCCCCCAGTTGAAGCACTTGGTACCATCTTGCCTTTGCTTGTCTGTCCTTATGCCTCTCCGCCATGTCTCTGTCTGGTGTATAAGAGCTTTCCCGGCCTCTCCGGCTTGTCCTGCAAAGAACAGAAAGTGCAACACACAAGGGGATCTCTTATATTTTGTTCTTCAGGCCACCATTTTTGTTCCCTCTGAAGAGTCATTATATTTAAATGTCACACTGTCAGTCCCCAGGAATTTACTGCCTTGTCTTTGACCCTCAAAAAACTTCCAAGAGTCACAGATGTGGTTGGTTTAGAAAAAATAAAAAAAAAAAAAAATCAGGGATGCAGAATGCCTGATAATGGGTGTCAGGAAATTAAAAATCCACCCCCTAGCCACCCAAGGGAACTGAGAAAAGAGTGTGGGGGACATTCATCAATCCTGACTGCTTTTTAGGTTACTGGGGCAGGTGTGACACAGCCATGACCTAGAGCAGCCTGTCCTGCATTCTGCCTGATCAGGTAAACTGAGCTTACAGGTCTGTGCTGACATCACAGCAGTGCAGGTCATCAGAGCATGCAGCCATAGGATGAGATTTGACTGAGTTTTTCCACTGTTTTTCAACATCAATCCCCTTTCCGAATTAGTTTTATTTCAGAAAAAGGCAGTGTGGATTTGCAATTATCTTTCTCTAAACCAAAACTATTTTAGTACTGAGCACACTGAAACTTTGCAGCTTCCCCTGAGAATTAACCAGTTACAGGAGGTGTTCAGTGAAGGGGTTATTCAGGTATTGAAAACTGCCTGCGCGATCCCATTCGACTCTGGCGTAAGGGCTCCAACCACATTAAAACTCTGGTAATGTGCAGAGCCACATCCCTTGCTCTGTGCTGCTTTTGGAGTAGCCATGGCGGCTGCTGTGTGTAATGAGTTTCAATCACACCCTGAGTACCCAGAAGTAAGCTTGAGTAAAAAATTAAGATTCTGGGCATTTGTATTTAAATTATTTTACCTAACCGTTGCTTTTACTGTGGATTACAAAATGTCCTCTGTGCATCCAGATGTGCTCACAGCTAGCTTGCACTCTAAGAGCTTGCAATTTTGTGCTTACAGCTGTGGTTCAGATGTGAATCTTGTCAGTGCCTTGTCCCTCTCCCTGCACGAATGTGTACAATGCCATTCAGAGGTGCCACAGGAGCATATGTGGGTACAGCTCAGCTAGCTCTCAGCTTACTGCCACTGTGCAAATAGCAATGAAACCACACTTGAAGAAAGGCTTTGCAGCAGGCAGCCTGGGACTCCCAGCACACACATACCTTACAGCCATGCTGCTTTTGCACCCAAAGCAGCCAAGCGATAACTGGTGCCATTAGGTTTGTGCACAGCACCCCAATCTCAGTGTGTACATCAGGGAGTCTGCAAATAGGATCCTTTTCACAAAGCAGATGTTCAAGCAACTGCCAAAGCCACAGAGGGAGGAAATAAAGAGGGGAGGATGCAGGTCAAGAGCCCACATAGCTGGCCATGCCAGGAAAATGTACTAGTCTATTATTTTCCACTACTTTGGCTGCACTGAAATTTTGGACATAAGCCCTTTTTTCTGCTTATGTGCAAGGAAAGAAGAGACTTGAAAACAGCCAGCCCTGATTTCAGAGTACGCATGTATGGGAAAGGGTAAACTTAGGCAGTTTGTGCTTAAGCTAGTGTAACCTGAAAGATAGGCACCGATTTCTGCCCCAGTGCAAGTGAGTATCCAGACTGCTGGGATATGCACCAGTTGTGTGTGTTGCAATTCACATGTGTTTCAAGAGAAGTTATCTGCTGGGTTATAGCGTGGGTGAGCTGTTCAGTCTGCTTAAGGCTTTTGAGATAGTTTTTAGTGATAGAAATATGAGCACCATATCCCTAAGACATCGATGGCAGGCACTTAAAGGTGGCAGTAGCTCTTAAGCATTGAGTATCTTGTAGAATATTTGGACCCAAGTGATTCAGGCACTCCTGACACTTAAGTCTTGTGTTTAGGGACCCCAACCAACTTGGGGTTCCACATTATTTGGCATTTTGGGTTCCAGTAAAAGGTATATCAAGCTCTTGTCTCTGGAGGCAAAATCAAACACAGCACTGAATTGCCTTTCTTTTGTACAATATGGGACACTTGACAGAGCTATAGAAATCCCATTTGAAAAACGATAGCTGTTGATTTTCTGCTTGCTGAGAATTATTAGTGTTTTTCTATCCTGCAAAACCAGCCATTAAATCAGCAAAATGCTTTGGCATTAGAGCCATTTGGAATGTAAAAATTCTGCTGCTTCTCGTTGAGCTGCAAATGTTCAGTTTCAAAGTTAAGGGAAAATCTAAAAGGACAAATAATGATCTTAATTTGGAAGACATTTTGCAAGTAAACATGCTGCAGTTGTAGCTACAAATCAGATAATTGCTGAACATTTTAACACCCAGGAGTATAAACTTAAAAACAAGAAAATCAACTGTAAGTGCAAACAAATAACGGGTATTTTTTAATTCATTTTTTTCATGGACCTTTTCTTTATCTTTGCAACCCCAAATATTGCACGGTGGTCTCTATTTCATTATCCAAGTCATAATATTTAAATGAGCAGGCACATTAACATAAAATGGTTTACAGTCGTTATTTCTATTACTGTATAAGAAATGTACTCATGAAACATAAAAAGGTCAAGCACTTTAATGAAATAACTTTTAAAAATAACACAGTTTTACAGCCATACATAATATATGTATTCTATTATGTCAAAGAATATGAAATAATATAGCTCAGCGTTAAGCAGCAACTTTTTCAAGGAGGATACATTATCTTTAAACTGGGATATATGATCACTGAAATATGTTATTTCTGCTTTGGACTTTACATTTCCAAGTGAAAAGGTTTTTTTCTCCCTACTTCCCATCTTTAGTTACTCTTTTCCTCCACTTGTACTGATTTCCCTAACAAGGTACTAATATGTCTTGTCACTATGTATTTAGTAATGTACAGTTAGGAACTGGGGGCTCTGCTGGACGCCCCACATGCTGTTCAAATCCATAGCCTAGCTCTGCCAGGCCAGGACAGCCCAGCTGCTCTGATCCATGTTTTGGGAAGGTACTAGCAGCTGGGTGGGGGAGCAAAGCTGAGGTGCAGCCATGATGCATATGGCAGACGGGTTCTGGATGTATCACCAGGTGGAATGGGACTTTGGCTGGGAGGAAGATGCAAGGAAACAATGCTTATGATAGTGCATATGGAAAATTGTTCATCAGAACTTCCTGAGAAGGTAGAAGGAAGGGGAGAAGAGAGTAAGAAAATATAGTTTGTATAGGCATCAGGTGCTCCTCTCCATCTGTGACAAAGAATGGCTCAGTCTAAGCTGATCTTGAGAGAACTTCCAAACTCCTGGGCAGGTTCTGCAGCTTCTGACAAATCTCTAGTAGATAAGACCTGCACCGAGCTGCAGCTAGTTCCTTCTGTACAGCCTCCCAGCATGTCCTGCTCAACTGTGGGATCCCATGAATACAGATTCCCAAAGCATCTGCTCTCACAGTTAACTGACATCTCTAGGCCACACCTGACCTAAATTTTATGCAAGTAATAAAAGGGTAAGTTTGTTTCTGAGGAGCAGCTGTTCACAGAGTTGGGAAAAAGAAGTAAGGTAAAAAGCATTTCCATTCCCTACACATCCTTCCTCTGAAGCAATCAATAAGTTTAATTAGAGTGGTTAGGAATTAACTATGAAAGCAGCAAAGTTTATGCCACAAAATTAGGGAAACACTGGGACAGAAGATAAACGAATGAAATTTCTAACAGAAATCTGATGTACATAATTTCCAGTGCTGCCTGTTATGCATCAGGACCTTGCAGCAATGGAAAGAAAGTCCATTATAATCCATCCATTTCCCACTGTAACCGCAGTATAGAGAAGTAATTGTTGGGGAGAGTGATATAGTACTCATTCCACTCTTCTTCCCCTTTGAGAAACATTGGTGTTCTCTTGCTTCCTAGCCCCTGAAGTCAATGGGTAGCATACAGGTTTGATACAATGCTAATCCTCCTGTTTGCAAGTCATTATACTTCTCATGTACACTTTGCTTTTCCCTAGTGTAGCAGGAAACTTGCTGAAACCATCTTTCCTGAGTACCACTTGGGACAAAAAGAGATCCCAAAAGACATGACACCCCTAGATTCATCCTGCTATTTCCTAGATGCGGTTAGAAGTCTAATTGGCACAGGAGAGCGAATGGTACTTCCAGCTGCCCACCTACAACTTCATTCCATGTTGGGGGTGCCTGTCCCTCTTAATTGACCATGAAGACCCTCCCAGAATAAGTGTGACAAATCTCAGCTAATCTTTCTATCAAGTTTCAAAGGTTATCTTGAGTAATTCAGCATAGCTGTCATCACTGGACTGAGTCATGCAAGATATCCCTGAGCCCTGGGTCATGCAAGATATCCCTGAGCCCTTTCCAGATTACATTAGTATTAGCATCAGCTCCACACACAGTTCAATGTGTCATGTCTCTTCCGTTCCCTCTTCCTGGTGTGCTGGACCATACTTCTCCATGGAGGCATGCTGACTGGGAATGCTTAAATATACATTTTTACGGAAACAGTCCTTCAGATGATGGACACACTTAGCTCTAAGGTGTGAGGGCTTTCACGGTAGGGGTAATTTCTATCTGCAAGCATTGGCTTCCTGGAGGATAAATTCTAAGAAGACACTTAATTTCTAAGTTGGATTAGGATGGGGGGAAGAAGGGGCAGAGGAGGAGATGCTGCTCATATTTTTGGAGATAGGCATGTTGTTAAGAGCTTTGTTCAGTTGGGGTGACAGAGCCAAGAGAAGCTTTCATAGCAAACATCTTTTTTAGAAAATGCTGTAGATCTGTCAATATCAGAATGTTTTCAAGCACATTCTTTTAGTTCTTTTGATGCATTAAAATTTCTTAAATTTTATCTGCGACACTGACATTATCTGAGGTACTGAATTTCAACCTTTTGTTTGCTGAAACGTCCAAACTTTCAGTTTAAATTATCTCCTCATGCAATTCTTTTTTTTTTTTTTTTTTTAATTCAGTTGGCACACATTGAAAAGCAAAACATTTTGGGAATTTTTTACTGTGAGAAAAGAGTTTATTTAGTTTGGAGAAGAGAATAAATTGGATTACTTGATTTGAAGGAGAGAACATGATGGAGGACACCTCTCCACATAAATAAAAGGCTGTTGCAGAGAGGAAGGCAATAAATCTGTTCTCTGTGTTCATGGTGGATAGAAGAAAAAGTAATGGGACTCCAGTTGCAGTGAAAAAAAAAAAATCATGCTAAGCATTAGGAAAATTTTCTACTAGTAGTGCTATATCTCTCGGAGAAGACTGCCTAACTGAGTATCTCCACCAAGATATTTTAAACTTGTTCTTGAGGACAAGCACCCTCAGGATAAGAAAAAGGACTTGTCCTGCCTGAGGGCTCTATCGTCTCTAGGGTCTCTCTAACCTTTAGTATTCGCTGATGTTGAGGGACGTTTTCTTAAAGATAAAACACTACTGATATGGAAACAGTCTGGTAAGAGATTGTAGGTGCAGCAAGCAGACTCTCAAGGAGTTTCCTCAGGCATTACCGGCTTTGGCAGGTTGGTGTGACTGTTCGCAGCTTTCATGTGTGCGTTGCCTGTACATGGTCTTCATGTGCACAGGCACAGATGGGGCTGGCAGAGGCAAAGCATTTCTTTTAATCCTTCTAAGAAATGACAAATTAAGATGTGATTATAGAACTGTTAAAAAGGAATTACCACAGAGGAATTTCCAGATGGTCATGCAGAATAACTATTGAAGAGTGACAGCAAGTTATCCAAGTACGGTTCTCTATTCTCTTTGTTTCCAGTTGGCAAGTCCTGTTCTGTCTTTCAGTATGTGTAAAAATTTCTTTTTCAGTTCAGCTACAGCTACCTTTCTGCCTGATAGTTCATTTTCTTCTGCAGTGCTGCTAATATTCTTTTAAACCTAATTCCTCAGGAACATAAAATGTATAGGATCAGTTTGTCTCCTGTGGAAAATAACTTGGGGATTTTTTTGGCTGGCATTAAGTCAGCCAACAGTGGATAGCGGGTAACAGATATTTCAATACTGTTCTGAGGAGCAGCATGCAATTCTCCATGATAGGGTATCAGAACAAATCACTGCTGATAACCTCCTAGGTTAATTACTGTGCAGTGAGTGACCTTCCACTTTAAAATCAACACATTAGTTTTAATCTAAGAACACACTGTGGCTACCTCTTTACAATGACTCTTTGGAAATTCCAACTGTTATTTACACATGATGGGTGACACTTGTTTCAGAGCCACCTAATGATTTAGATATAGCAGTTTAACAATTTGCAGGATCTCATCCCTGTAGCATAATGTACACTGCAAATGTTTCTACACATTCCAGCTAATGCCTAGATAATTCCCTACTCTCATTTCTCATCAAAGCTTATAAATCTTCATTTATTCTCTGTGCACTGGCTAGATTTTTTTTAAATGTTTTTTAAGCACTGAGCACTGCACAAGTTGCAGAGGTCACCATGAGATCCTGATGGAATTTGTCATCTAACTGGAGGTTTATGTATTTGATAGGGTGGACAAATGCTGTGTTTGTTCTAGATGGTTATCTGAGAGATAATCCCAGGGATAGAGGAAGGCGTAATTCAAATGAGAAGAATCTCATTGTCACTCCTTTGAGTCATGCCTTTAGAAACTGATCAGAAATCAAAAACCTCGAAAAGCATGGGATTTGTTGTTCCTGCTTAGAATTGGACTGGATTACAGTTTTACAAAGGAAGATTTCCCAAGGCATTTTACAGGAACTAGATCCACGTTCCTATTGAATTTTGCTGCAAATTAGCTTTTGCTACTTTTCCCTTTATGATCTAACTGAAGCAAGGCTGCTCTAGTCCTAAAAGGCACACTGCTAAGTCAAGCAAAGTCAAGTTTCCCTCGGTTAAAATAACACAGACTAACTAATATACTTAAGAGCAGAACTGAGCAGGTTCTTGTTCACAACTTCACTGGACAGGTCATGACACCAGGGGGACTCTGAAACATACTCAGTGCTTCTTCACTATCCATATTGCTTGGTTCTGTCTCCTTTTTCATTTGGTCTTGCACTTCCAAATCATAACACTGTTCACAACCAACTAAGTATTCTTGTCATGGAAGACTGCAAGAGAAGGTGGATTCCATTCCTCTTTTAATCTCTTTTCTGAGAAATAGTGCCTCTGCAGTGCTCTTTCATTTACTACTGTATCACACGCATTTTATATTGTCTCACACCTCTGTGTTTGCAGTATCCCATCCACAGTAATCAAAGGTGTGACTGAATTTATATCACATTGTAACGTGGGGAGTGGGGGAAGAAAGGAAGGAAGACAATGCTGTAATCACCCTGTTCATCTAAGCAAAATGAAGTCTGTGCACACAATACGAAGTTACTTCAGCTGTAGCAAAGCCCAAAGAAAATGCTGTTTTCTGACATTGCAGTCAGCTAGGAGCTATTACAAATTCCACTATCGGCATTCAAAGAAATCTTTGCTTGCAGATAGAGCAGTAAAAGTTTTCTTTGCAGGTTCAGAGAGTAGCTCTTAATCTACATCTTATATACGGAATCTGTGGAAGGAAAATGTATTGACTGTTTCATCAGAATGCTGATCTTTGTAATTTGTGATGCTTTTCATTGCTTCCTCATTGCTTTTAAAGTTAGCAGTGTGCTGACAGTGAATACTGCTAAAAGTTTTTTTTCCTCAATCCTTCTCCATCATGTGCTTAGACCTGCTGTCTAAGAGTGGCTTATAGCCTTTAAAGTTAGTTAGCCTTAAGTATCCATGAAAGCAATTTATTGGAGATGCAGCAGTGGTCTCCTTGTAAATTTTCTTTAAAATTTTAACATATTTTAAAAGAGGATTTAAACCAAAATATTATTTGAATTCATAAAGTACACCTTTTTAAAAGAAGGCATGAAGATCATAATGTACATAGACACAGGAGCAGACAGCTCTGGAAGTGAAATGCTCCCAACAGTCCTTCCTGTGCAGAATGACTCACCTGCTAAAGCCATATTTATCCACTTGTACAAATGAGCAGTTAAGGTTCAGTAAAATGCAGAATTTTTTTGATCGATTGCCAACATTTCCATGGAAGTGACAATGATTTTGCCACCTGGTCTATTTCTGTGTATCCTTTATGTGAGTACTATATACTCTTCAAGTTGTACTCATGTTGTGTGTGAAACATTACTGGCTGGAAATCATGATTTCTTGTTTGAGGAAGGTTTCTGTAGAGAACATCTGCTGATCCTGATTGAATCTTGGCATAGTATAGCTCTGTTGTTAAGTTTATATCTTAGTCTTGCTTACATTTTAGGCCAGAGCAGAGGATACTTACTCATAAAGGATAATTTGCATTGCAATCTGATGGGGAAAAACGAAAAATGGAAGGCTGGTATTCACTAGCAAATTAGGAATATCTTTCATTTGCAATGAAAGCTAATGTTGCCTTTATGTATAGAAGCATATACAATATATACTTTATTATCAGTGGTTTTCTTCTTGTACCCTGCACATTTCTCCATAGTTTCACCTACCCCTCTATTTTTATAGAACAGTCCTGCAAACATTTTCTGGTGATTATTAATTAATCTAGGAATCAGAGCTTGAGACTGGTCATTTAAAATTGTGGAATAGCATAGTGTGGTGCTGAGATTTTGTCTTCCATAGAGAGATACGAGCTGGTGAGTTTTGCTGCCAAAGTCAAAGCACTTCATTCTCTGGTCCAGCTTTTGTCTGCTGTCTCTTTGAAGTGTGTGTGTGTGTGTGTGTAGGTAGATAGTTGGGTGTGGCTGCATTCACACCAGGGTGTGAACACTGGACTGTACTGGTTAGTGCCATATGTTGTTGCTGCTGTAGTCAAATAGGCAAGAGCAGAAAATGCAATGCAAGGATTTCAGAAGTCCCTGGGCATTTTCCACATTCCCATTGTTGCAGGACCCTCACAAGGAATTCACTGCTAATCATGCAATATTCTCCCCTGCTTTTACTTGTAAGAAATCTTTGGTTTTTTTGAGGCAGATATGGTTAGAAAAATCCCAGAGGACAATGCAGCTGGCACTGCAGGTACAGAAAAGTTACTGTGCCCAATGATCACTGACAGCGCCCTCCACTTAGCTGAAATGATGATTATGCCTTTGCCTACCACAGTGTTGAGTGTTTCTGTAAGTTTTGGGACACAGCGAGCTACAAGGAACAGTCAAGAGATCCTCAAGGGCCCACATAGTTCATATTTATTCCCATTTTAGGCTAACCTTTCTCAGAGCTGATGCATGACCCTGTGTATGTGAACACCTGAGGGTATCTGTGGTATTGTAGATTGAATATCATGTTTGTCAGGCTGCTTTAGCAGTTGATATACTGTAGGACTTTGGTGTCTGCATTCCAGTTTAGAACAGTCTTGTGTCTTTTCTGACTCTCCCGGGACCTGACTTAATAGACATAACCTTCTTAGGAGGGAACAGATCTGGTTCACACTCAGATATCTCAGCTCCTCATTACATAATGTCTCTAAATGCAGCTTTATGGAGGTGGGAATGACCAGAAGAATAATCTAAATGAAACAAAGAACTGATAAAAGACAACAGCATTTGTCATGTATGGATGTGTCTTCAGAGGAATGACCTATAAAGAAACTGTGCAGTGAAAGGAGTATTTGATAGTAGCTAAAACTCACTAAGCAGTCAGATCCAATGAAGACATGCATTAGAAGTTAGCGGTGCTACATGAGAGAAAGGTGCAGAAACTTAGCACATTCCTCAATATAATAAATATTTTTAACAGAATAGGCATAAGATGTTGCTGCACAAGGACCAATCTTTTGTTGCTTGTGTCTTTTAATGAGAGCATAGCAACTACCTTTTGTCATGAATAAAAAGTGCTTTCCTTGAACATAAGTGCTGGTAGTTGCATAATATGAAACTTACTGATGCACATAATGGTAGCAATGGGCCGTCTGAGAACAATGTACGCTTTAAAATGAATCTCTGCACAGATCAGCAAACACATGCAGACTCTCCCATGTTGACAAGAGCAGTGTACTTCTTTTAGATAAGTCAAACTTTCAAAGCCTGGCAGCTGGAGTTTGCAAGCTTGTTGTTCCATTATTAACTTTGTAGGCCTTAGGGAAAGGGTAATGGATGTGATCCCATGTGGCCCCTTCCAGACCTACTTTGTTTAGTTTCATGGTTCCTAACCAAGCAAGCAATAAGTAAAAATGTTCTCTGAAATGAGCAAAGAGAAAGGGATATATATTAATTATGCACGATGCTCCATCCAGTTCAAAGCAACATATCTGGTGCTCGTCAGAGTTCAGCAAAGGACAGGTGAAAGGAGCTGCAAGAATGGTGTTTGCTATGGACCCTAGTGAGCCCCAGTGTTGTTGGGATGTACCTTGAAGAGGAACTGTGAGACTGTGAAGAATGGATTTTGAGGGAGTAAGTTTGCAAAGAAGACTCCTAGGGAAAAACTTTCCTGGAGACTAAAATGAACGGGCCTTGCCAACAAAGCTCATCAAAATCTCATTTCTTTTCAGCAAGAAGTGGTATTTGCTAGTGATACTGAAATCACTTAACCCATACTGTAAATACTGGGGATTTGAATCACAACAGCAGAAACTTACTGGATTTCTCTGTTGCTGACTTGTGGGCTGTGATCTTTCAGAAAGCATGAGACTTTCTAAAGGAGAAAGCATAAGACTTTTTGACAGTGAGGCAGAGGTGGAGTTCCGGAAGCAAGCCCAATGCTGCATCCAGGCAGGTTTGCTCAGAGCTTTGTCCAGTTGGCACTTGAAAACCCCTGAGGTCTGAGATCCTGCAGACCCTCTGAATCCTGTACCTGACTGTCCTCACAGCAAGTGAGGACAATTCAGGCAATTCAGTCCAAAAAGGAGGGCAAATCATAAAGGGCCAGCCCTGCACGAAGCAGATCAGGACTGGGGTTTTCAGAGGTTTGCCAAGCCTGGCAGGGTCAGACTGTAGCTGTAGCTCAGCTCTATAGAGACCTTTCTATGCTCCAGTTGTCATGTTCATTTGTCCCTTGCAGCTTTTTTTTAGGGAATGTTTCTTGCATATTTGGTAATTTCAAATAATATCTCCAATTCCTTTTGGAAGGAGAAGGAGGAGCACCTTTCTTTTGAATAAAATCTGCCCCAGTCTTTTCGTAATGCTTTGACTAGAGGGAAGCTACAACAATGCATTTGTTTGTTCCTACCTTTGCCTTCTTCCAATAAATCAAGCAAGCCCTCAGCTCACACTTTCAGTGGAATCCAGAAGATTTATAGGCATTTTTGTTAAGTATTGTAGAATATATGCAGGTTTGTCACCCAGGTCTAAATTTTCCTGTGTCTAAAAGGACTAGATATTCTTCCCCCATCACCTTTCAGGTGGTTTCTGGAATACATGCGAAAGACCCTCAGTGATTTAGGTACCTACTGAAAGTCAGTCGGGCAGAGGACCCTATCATGCTTTTAAAAATGTAACTTCAATGTCTTGACAATCCTAGCTGGGATAGCTGTAGTCAGAAAACAGTAAGTTGAACTGTGTGTTTTTCTAACATGGGATAATTTTTGTCTGTGTTCTGTCAGATTTACAATTCAGGAAAAAAAAGAGAAGAAAAGTCATTAAAAGATTAATTTGTAAGGATAAACAGAGTTGATAAATAAAGCTGCCTTTTGAAACTAGGCTGAAAAAGTAGCTCTTTCTGAAGAGGTAACGATAGGTTTGAAAGCTGAGCCTGTGCTCCCTAATGCCTACCCCATAATTCCTTACCCAATTAGATAGTTGTAAGGCAGCACCATCTTCCAATTCATAGAACCACTGAATGGTTTCGGTTGAAAGTGACCTTAAAAATCATCTAGTTACAACCTTCCTGCCATAGGCAGGGACACTTTCCATTAGACCATGTTTGTCAAAGACCCACCCAACCTGACCTTGAACACTTGCAGGGATGGGACATACAAAACTGCTCAAGGCATCCTGTACCAGTGTCTCACCATCTTCA
This sequence comes from Lathamus discolor, assembly GCF_037157495.1. Taxonomy (NCBI): domain Eukaryota; kingdom Metazoa; phylum Chordata; class Aves; order Psittaciformes; family Psittacidae; genus Lathamus; species Lathamus discolor. Next base: position 107,697,177 of record NC_088884.1, read on the forward strand.
GAGTAAAGAATTTCTTCCCAATATCTAATCTAAATCTATCCCCTTTAAGATTAAAGACATCCCCCCTTATCCAGGCTAAACAAGACCAACTCTCTCAGCCTGTCTTCACAGGAGAGATGCTCCAGCCCTCTGGTCATTTTTGTGGCCCTCCTCTGGACTCACTCCAAGAGGTTCATATCCTTTTTACTCGTCACATTACAGGCTTTATTCAAATGAGATACAAAGGGTAGAACAAACTGATACCACTGTTGTTACCTGAAAGGAAAACCTCCAAGCTGTCCAATACTATGGAGTAGAATTCTATTGTGTAAAACTACTTTCATATTTGGGAACAAATAAGAGGCAGGACATAAAATGGGAAAATCAGTTACGCTCACATGAGCAAAAATAAGTCATGCAATATAGTGAGATATCATTAGGGCTGATGAATCACAATTATAGTTGCAAAAATATCATATAATGCTTCAAAACTACCATCATGGTTGACTTCTTTGCTGATGAATATTTATGCAGTTTCTTTTGTTTCGTGTGTCTAACAGATACCAGGCGAAGTTCAATAGGCAAATTGCATCTCTGAACTGTCACAGCCTTGTCCTTGTTTTTTCAAGCAAACTGAAGTTAAATAGCAAAATGGAATAAATAAGCAGAGGTCAGAACCCTCATCTCCCTACAAGATTCAGTCAACTGATAAATAATCTGTGGAAGGATTCAGTTTAGATCAAAGGAGAAATGAAAGTTAAATCTTCTTTATTTGAAATGAACAGTGTGCTTATCTGTACTCTGAGGATCGTAAATTATTTAACCACTGTGTATATCATAATCTAATTGCTCATTTACCTCTACTAAATTTCTCGATATTCCTTGTGACTGTGCTCCTTACCTGCAATACAGGATGCTAGAATTATAAATATATGAGTTTTATTAGCAAATAAGGTTTTTAAACAAATAAAAAATTACAAGGAGGGCAATAAAGATGTTTAGGTAATGGTACCTGTGGGCACAGAAGCTGAGGTCAATATCATTTACAAGCTTTTTCAAGTGGCAGTAAATCAGTTCAATTAATTCAGTGTCTTAGCATAATCTTGTTCCAAACCAAACTTTTCTCATAGCATGGTACTATTTATGGAATGTGGGTTTCTGGTTTTTGGTTAGCTGGGTTTTGGGTGTTTTTTTTTTTTTTATTGTTTTTTTTTGTGGGGTTTGGGGTGTTTATTTTGGGTTTTTTTGTTTTGCTTTGTTTTTGGTTTTTTAGTGCGTGTGTGCCAGGGACCTCCAAATGTACAGTCCTATTGATTTGCTTTGCAAGTTTTCTGTAGAAGGGAGAATCAATGGTGCCCTGTCACCCAAACAACTCTGAAGCAGAATTTATGGATTTGAGGAAATGGCTTAATTGCTGGAATGATGCTTGCAGCTAAACCCAGCCACTTAAACTTGTGTGACTACTGTACATTATCCAAGGATCAGGCATAAAATACCTAAGAATATGTAAAAGTAACTGGAAGATAATGTAAGTATTTCTGGAATGTAACTGTTCTTATACTATTTAACTTACACAGGGGTACAATCTCTGAAATGTCTCCCTCATTCTGCCTACAGCAGTCTTGAGTCTCTTGACATCTTTTAAGATACACAAGGCTTCCCACAACTCACTTAGGCTGTATGAAGGCAGAGTTTGCCATTTAAAACCATGCCAGGCAGAGTTAGGTTAAGGATTTTCTCCTACCTTGGTACTAACGATTTTTTCCTGTTCTCGTGTGGAGATCCTCTGCTTGCAAAGGCAGTAAATGGAATTTGGTAGTGATTCAAAGGACTAAACAGGATTCTGAGAAGTCTTTAGCTTGGCATTGCTTGGCTAAGTGATACATTTGTAAACATCATGCAGGTAATAAGTAGAAACTCATGCAAAAATTGATTCTTCCTTGTCAGCCTAACTGTTCCAGTTCCTTCTCTTTTTCAACATAGGCAGTGCCCATCAACATAATTCCCACCAGTCATTGTGGTTACTCACAGTCCAGCCTCTTCTCAGAGGTCTTATAGTCCCTATGGTCCAACTTCTTCAAGTGAACTTGCTGATATTTAGCAGTGGCAAGACTGCAACCAAGCCGTGAGTGGTTTTTTTTGTGTCTGGTAATGTGACACCAAATATACACTATCCAGGCGACTGAGCAATGCAAAGCATCATATACATATTTTGTTGAACTTTGTTCCCTTTTCTGACAAGGCCATTGTGAGTCAGGCAGGAATGCCTCTTGTTTCAGGCCAAGATTTGAAATATTCAGCTAGAACCGAATCTTGCATATCTTCCCACAATCCTGTAGCAAGAAAGTGTAGCTGCTCTACATCTTTTGGGCATATTTACACAGGAAATTTTAATATCTTCATAGAAATCTCCACCTGCCATGCCTCCCTATACAAAAGGTACTGAGGCTTGCACTGAACACTTCCTAATTTTACTGTGCTTGGCCACTCCCAGGATGTTTTCCAGTGATGCTTTTGCCAATGGATCCAGTAGTGTGCAACCCCACGCTATTTGCTATCACTTCCAACTCCTGAAGAAAACATTAGGACTGGAATTTGGTAAGTGATTCACTTGCTTTACCAGTTTCTAATTGGTTATAATGAAGAACTGTGAAATACCTGTATACACCCCCTCTACCAGTTCTTAAATATTTCTTACATCTCTGATAAGACCAACAAGACCGTACATGTGGGGGGCTCTATGCAAATGATTATTCCACCCAGCTAATCAGGCTTAAGCACTGTTTCAGCACCCTTACGTTTTTGTTCACTCAGATTTACACATCACACTAGTCTCCGCAAGTACTACATGAGCATATTGGCCTCTTAGCACAAAGCAAATACATGGGCTATTAGTATCTATTACATATATATACCTTTTGCTAAAAAACAGCTCTTTGTTAAATGTATGGTATTTCTATTTAAAACTGTGAACATGGTCTGAACTGTCCAAGGTACACTGTGACCAGGTTGCCTAGACAACAAAATTCCTCAGATTGGGAGGGACTGTAACAGAATATGTTTAGATAACTTTAATTTTGGGGCATGGTTTCTAAAAATCTTGACTCTTTTCAAACATGTTTTATCCAGTGATAATACTACATTTCAAGTATCAACGAGTACAGCTTCGTCTACTGTCTCTCTGCTAGAAATTATAGCTATAAAGCATACAAAATAGAGACAGGTTAAAGGGTAATTTATTTCAGAATTTGGCAAGTATTTAGGTAGTTGAGCTTTGCTTGTTAGCTATTATAATTACTAAAACTTTTTCTTTGTACATGCAAAGCACCAAAAAGTACCTTCTTCAATTTGATTGCTGTGGGGCTACCAGATAAAAAATTCTTAACCTTGTTTTTATTAAGTTCTGTTTTTTTCTGTAATTGTTTCTATAAGTCTTCCTGTAGCACACTTGCTCACTACACATAATTTAGCACCGCACAGAGTGGCTCTCTCTAATTCTAGAAATGGTGCTGAACCCATTATTGAGGTTTTGTAGATAGTTTTGCCTTCCTTACTCTGCTTTTTGGATAAATGAAATGGGCCTTTTCATCAATTTTCATCTTAGTAGAGCAGTGTGTGCTTGCAGCCCAGAAAGGCAACCGTATCCTGGGCTGCATCAAAAGGAGTGTGACCAGCAGATCGAAGGAGGTGATCCTGCCCCTCTACTCTGCTCTCATGAGACCTCACTTGGAGTATTGTGTGCAGTTCTGGTGTCCTCAGCATCAAAAGGACATGGAGCTGTTGGAGCAAGTCCAGAGGAGGGCCACGAGGATGATCAGGGGCCTGGAGCACCTCCCGTATGAAGATAGGCTGAGAAAGTTGGGGCTGTTCAGCCTAAAGAAGAGAAGGCTGCATGGAGACCTCATAGCAGCCTTCCAGTATCTGAAGGGGGCCTATATGGATGCTGGGGAGGGACTCTTCATTAGGGACTGTAGTGATAGGACAAGGGGTAATGGGTTAAAACTTAAACAGGAGAAGTTTAGATTGTATATGAGGAAGATGTTCTTTACTGTGAGGTTGGTGAGGCATTGGAACGGGTTGCCCAGGGAAGTTGTGAATGCTCCATCCCTGGCAGTGTTCAAGGCCAGGTTAGACAGAGCCTTGGGTGACATGGTTTAGTGTGTGGTGTCCCTGCCCATAGCAGGGGGGTTGGAACTTGATGATCTTAATGTCCTTTCCAACCCTAACTATTCTATGATTCTATGACTGTGGCCTTGCTAATAATCCCTCCCCTCAGATGGATATGGGAGCAGGGCCATGTGTTAACGTGGCTTTGTATCAAGGCCCTGGGGCTCACTGTGGGGGAAGCCCCATGGAAGGGGCTGTGGATGTTGGTTCATTCACAACAGGACAGCTGTACTGTTGATAGGGCTGGATTTGGCTCTGCTGCAAACAGCGATGTTGCAGGGCATAGCTGTTACATCAACATGAAGGCTGTACATCTAGCTGGGGGATGCTGCAGCATGGAGATAATGGAGATAACCATTTCTGTGGTACTCCACCATCAGTTTCCCAAGAGTTAAGTGCCCACAACTGGAGGGAAAATGCCGAAAGGTTTATCTCCCATTAGTCAGTAGCTAACTGATGAGATAGTCTGAAACGTCCATTAGGTAACCTGTTGATCCCGTAGCACTGCAGGACTCTCTAAAACTAAGCTGGTCATGGTAGTACACGTACGATCTGCATGTCTGTGGCAGCTGACAAATTGCTTTCAGAGGGGGCTGTTGGCACAAAGTTGTCCCCATTCAGGGGATCCCTTGGGAACTAGGTTTGCTGTCGATATATGTGTTTTGAAATGAATGAAAATTAATAGGAAGTGAGCATTCAGATGTCTTAACAGTTTCAAAAGCACAGGGTTAATGTTTCTGTAGGTGATTTTTCCAAAGCACCTGAGAGATTTGAGAGCATGAGGCTCCCTACAAGGCAGCGAGACTGTCCTTTGAGAGAGAAGATTGTGGGTTGACTACCCAAAGACAGGTATGAAATGCCTTATAAAATACTTGCTTTTCAGCACTGTTTTCTGCAGCTGTTTTGTAAAAACCTGTGGTAAGTGTATCTTGAATGCACCATATGGAAACAGTTGTGAAGAGTTGTGCTTGTGTCTTTGCAAAATAAAAATTAAACTAGTTTAACACTGACTTGAGGAAATCTGATGAAAACGACCTGTCAGATGTTACCAAAGTGTCGGTGCCAAATGCAGGCAGTACGTTTTCTGCTCAGCTGACATTGGCTCACCTTCTTCTTGCTGAATGCCCATGCAGTCACTCTCCTGAAGACAAGATCTTTCTCTCTCACTAGGATTCCCTGAAAATACAGACAGCATTGTATGTTATTCTGTACTGACAGGTTTTGGCCTTTTCAAGATCAGTCTTGCTGCATCATTCTGAAAGTGTTACTGAATCTTGTGATTCTGTATTTTCATTCTTGATTGCCCATCAGTTTTTTGCATCTGAAAATCTCAGCCATTTAGACGAGAGAGATGTCAGATCTCTGTCTTTCTTAAAGAAACTGATATGATAGCAGTCTGTTAGTAGGATTTCTCAGTGACTCAAAACAAGCTGTTTTGTTCCTAGGTTTCCTTTTTCATGCAGCTTTGTGACATTTTTTGTGAAGGATACATCTTAGACAGATGTGCATTGCATGTCCTGTCTTGCTCTTAGAGTAAACAGGTGAGACTGAAATATATATAACTCATTGCCCAATCCTTTGGCAATGGCTCTTAATTCAATTGTGATCCTGTGAGTTGTTTAACCAGTTCTGCGTGGAAAAAGGTAGAGACACACAGCAGCTGGTACTGGGACTAGGGAGATGCTGAAGAATAACTAGAAGGACCTGTTACCCGCTAGCTATTTTAATCTAAAATTAAATTTCTACCTAGCTTGCTGGAGGTACCATGTAAAATAAGGGCTTCATTTAATGAAACTAGTGCGTAAAATTTATATATATATATTAGTGTAAAAAGAACAGAGAATTTAAATGGAAACAATGGGTTGTACTCTTCTGGATAATCTACTCCACCCAGTATCTCCTGTTTTATACCAGCCAAAAAACAATGCATAAGGAAGTGTATGGCACATATGTAATTTCCCCATGTAGTTGTATCCTCTGAGACTTGGAGGCTTACTGAACAAAATCAGTTCTTTCAGCCTATTTTAATCTGCTTTCTTTTAATTTTTTATGGTGCTCCCTTAGCCGTCGTATTAGAAGAGAGAGTGAATGATCTGTCCTTATGTACCCACTCCATGCTACTCAGGATTGAAAAGTAAGATAACCTCTGCTTCAGCCTGATGCAACACAAACACAAAATACTAAGTTTTAGTCAACTAAAATATTTTAGAGCAAATTTTCTTTGTTTGTTGGGTTTTTATTATTTGTTTGGGTTTTGGCCGAGGTTTTACGACATTTTAAAGTAAGATGGAAAGGGAATGAATACTCACTTGAAAACTAAAACCAAACCCAGCATACCAACCTGAGATGTCTAGATCATTTTAATCCTCTCTCTGATTCCCCCCTAGCCCCTCACTGACATGGTAAACTGAAATGTTCTTTTTCCAAAAAGTACTGTAGTATTAGCAGATCACCATTTTCCCCAAAAAAGCATTCTTTGATAGAAAACCAAATTATCTATTTTGTGCTTATCTAGGAGCATGGAACATCCATCTGAAGTTGCAGGTGAGCACAAGGACAACAGATCATCGGCAGTCAGCTAAAAGCAGCTTTAGAGTTAGCTCTGCACTTCAGTTGATGAAATCCTCTTCAACTGAAGGCAGCGGCAACACAGTCCTTTAAGAAAAGAACAAGAAAACTGATACCAATCTGTGGGGAATTTATTAAGTCATATAGCCGGAATTCATTCATACAGTACTTCAGTCAGTAAAATCTGCTTCTGGGAAATATATTTGAGAGCAAAAGTCCTTTCAATTTCTTACCATCATTTTACGTTGCTTTAATTTTCAAGTTAGATTTGGAATAGCTGAATCCTTTTTCTGAAATGTTGTAGTGCATAGAACCTAACAACTGGAAAACTGCAAGAAACCTAGAAATGGAGGTCAGAAGCATGTGGTGCATGGCTTACCTGAAAGCCAGGCACCTAATGCTGCTAAGATATATACTTCTTTGCTCTTATGGGTACTGGAAGTGGAAAATGCTAAGGATGCTCCCAATTATTTTTATGCCAAGTGAGGGGAAATTTATTTTGGCACATTATTTGACAGTATTGGATAGTTATGTTGAAATTTTAGCTTGTTTCCTGTCCCTGCAGTAGTAGATGGCCAATCTAGTTAAATCAGATTGCTGTTTCAAGTTTCCTGCTTGTATCCCTCTCCTTAGGACCTACAATGCCCACTGTGACAGGTTGATCCTCCTCCACTTCATCCCCATGCTGGCTTAAGTGCAGGCACAGATGTTTCTGCATGCAAAAGGGCCAAACCCAGTCTCTTCTCCCAACTTCATTTCTAGTGTCTGTTGCCACTGTTTTGTCAGAGAGCTTCTCTTTTATAACATGACACTGAAAGCATGACCTTAAAAAGTCCCACTGGGGCACTAATTCACCTTCACAGATGCTAAGGAAATGCTGTAATGGTACTCAGAGTTTCTTTTTAGCAATAAGCGTTCCCCACTCCTTTTTCAAGAACCCAGATCATTCAACAAGACCTGCCTATAGGCAATATTCACTTCTAGCAAATGCCTTCTTTCCTTTCACAGCTCTAGGAGACTAAGACAATTCTTTGGAATTTTAAAAAAGATGCCTGCAGGCTGGTAGACTGCAATGGTCCCAGCAGAGCACAAAAGAAGATGCCAGAGCCAAGGAGTTCTGTGAATCCATGCTGGAATCACTTGAATCATCTGCATCAAAGTCACCCACAGAACAATTTAGAAATTATTTTCTATGTTAGATATTTAGCTTGTAGCAATAGGTTGGGGAGGAACTATTTCAGAAGCTTTATGGTCAACAAAAAGGCCTGGCTGATTAGAGACGGGTGTCACCATCTCCATATGTAGCCAGCTCATAGAAATTAGGTCTACTCATCAAAGTGTCTTTGAAGCTCCTTGAAACTAAGGGAATTGACTGTGGTTCAGGCAGGTAAATCACGCCAAATGTTCCTTAAGGGAATGCCATTCTTGACTGGGAAGCCTAACTTGAAGCACATGGATCTGGGAATATTTGCAGTGTTGATCTGTTGGCTGAAGGGGAAAACTCACTTCTTGCATTTCAAGGATTTTCAGATTTTTTTAATGCATTTCTCGTAAGCTGCCTGAATCTTCTGAGGGCTAAGGTCACTTCATCCTGCTCAGCAGGATAAGGGACAGGGTTTTGTGACCTCTTGTGCCCCTGGTGGCATCTGTCCTCTTTCTTTTTAATCATTTTTCTTTCTTTCTCCATTTCTATGGCAACTTTTAACAATGACTGCTCTATTATGCAGTTCAGCGTAACTTGGAAAAGAAAACCTTTTACATTTTCATCAGGGTCAGATGTTAGGCTTTTTAGAATGAGAATGGAGATTTGGCTTGTGATGTTCATCTTGGCAAAATAGGGGGAACATTCCTTTGTGAAGAAGCTTTTTCAAAAATGTACAATATGGCCTGTAATTGTGGGTGATACGTCTCTGCATTGTATCCCCAGCATGAAGTAAAGTCAGGGTGACAACAGCAGAAGGGAATCGGATACCTTTCTGCACTACCTGCAACCTTTTAGGCAATTGCATGCACTTCTCTCATTTTGCTGTTTTGTGGGCTTCTCTGCAGGAACAAAGCAGTCCAACCCACTTGCTGGCCCTGTGACAAAGGGATAGGTTATAGTGAGGCTTTGCTTCTCATCTTGTTTTAATGAGAAGAATCCAGAGCTGCCCAACTGCTCTCACCCTCTCTTACTAACAGCGCGTCAATCCTGTACAGAAAAATGCAATGGGAAAACTCTCTATCTACATGGCACATGTTATGTTTATTTGTTCCTCAGCAATTACCATGATTCTCATAGTGAGCCACGCAGGCAGTCACTGCACAGGTATGAATGACAATATTTTAGCAAAAGTCTTGTAAAAGTCACCGGTATGGTGGTTAGTTCTCCACCACCTTAAGATGAAGCTACAGGCACCTTGAAAAGGTGGACCTTTCAGTATAGGACTAAAATACTGATGGGGGGCTTCCACAAGTCTGGCCCTGAGTAGGTTTGGCTCTCTAGAAATGAGATGACTTGAAGAGTCTCTGACCTTGCATTATGGTGAAAAAAGAAGGAAAGAAACCCTTCTTGCATGCCAAGCCTGTGAAGGAGTTCAAAGGGGGCTCAGAGATCAGAGCTTAACTGGACTTATGGGAGAAGAAAATATTGTCTGTTTTCAAAAACTCGGATATGTACGATGCAGACCAGCAACTTCAGAAGATGTTATGGTTATCACTCATACACTTAATTTTTTTTATCTTTTTTTTTTATTTTGTCTTCTGCCCTAAGAAATGACAGTTTGCTAAATGAATGTAGTGGAGAGGATGGACATGCCAATGAAGGCACCTGAAAACAAGTAGCTTCTCTCAGCTGAATGGAGGAACAAACGTGCATTGTTTACACACTGTTCATCATCCTCATAGTACTGAGAGGTGAGTGATAGGCTGAGATCTAGACTGTGCCTCCCCAGAGAAGAGAGCTGAAGTCTGTGCCTGGAGCATTTCTAGAAGGAGATGGCAACACATGCCTCCAGCCAACCCCCGTGAGTTGTGAGAAGCAGAGCGGTTGCACTGATGTAGCTCTCCCCTTTGTAGTTGTGGTGGTGTTTGGAGGAAGATAGAAATGTGGCAGGTGTTATATTGAAACAGTCTCTCCCTCCATTGCTTTGAGGAAAGCAGAGCAGCTGTCAGGATGAATATCCCTATTCCATATGGCTGCTCCATGTAAATATAGCACTGTAAACAAAGACCTGCCTGGGAATTAATCACAAGGTGACTAAAAATACATGCATATGTTTCTGCTGGCTCTTCTGCTACGTAGCACAACACTTTTCCCAGTCATAACTGATAGATATTTCCAGTCCCAAGCATAAATACAGGCTGAGTGGAGACTACATTGAGAACAGCCCTGAGGAGAAGGACTTGGGGGTGTGCTTGCAGCCCAGAAAGCCAACTCTATGCTTGGCTGCATCAAAAAGAGCATGTCCTGCAGGTCAAGGTAGGTGATTCTCCCCCTCTACTCCACTCTCATGAGAGCCCACCTGCAGTACTGCATTCAGCTCTGGGGCCCCAACACAAGAGCTATATGGACCTGCTCAACTATGTCCAGAGGAGGGCAACAAAGATAATGAGATGGCTGGAGCACCTCTCCCATTAACACAGGCTGAAGGGTCAGGATTGTTCAGCCTGGACAAGAGAAGGCTCTGGGGAAACCTTCTTACAGCTTTCCAATATATAAAGGGGGCCTACAAGAAATCTGGAAAGCGACTTTTTACAAGAGCTTGTAGTTAAAAGCCAAAGAGGAATGGCTTTAAACTGAAAGGGTATAGATTTAGATTAGATATTGGGAAAAAGTTCTTTACTCTGAGGGCGTTGAGGCACTGGCACAGTTTGACCAGAGGGGTTATGGCTGCCCCATCCCTGCAAGTGTTGAAGATCAGGTTGGACAGGGCTTTGAGGAACATACTTAGTAGAAGGTGTCCCTGCTCATGGCAGGGGTGTTGGAACTGGATGATCTTTAAGGTCACTTCCAACCCAAACCATTCTATGATTAATGCACTCACAAGCAGTTCAAAGAGTTGCTAGCAGAACAGGCTCTGACTTTCAAGTGTCACTATCCTGAAGACACTTTGTTTCTCCTATGGGGAGAAAAGAAGTCATGTCCATGTTTGTGTGCCACGTGACTGTAGGCTAAAGTCACAAAAAAACCCCAAACAAACCAAAACAGAACAAAACAAAAAACCCCAACCCAATAAACCCCAAAAAACACCAACAACCAACCAAACCCAAAATACAAACGACCAAAAAAACCACAAGAAACAGAGACGGGAATAAACCTCAAAAAATGTAAGTGATGTTGAGAAACGGAAAAGTCCTTGATTTAGAGTAAGCACTACTCAGCAACAACTAAAACATCAGTGTATTATCAGCATTATTCTCACACCAAATCCAAAACGCAGCACTGTGCTAGCTATTATGAAGAAAATTAACTCTAGCCCAGGTGAAGCCATGACACATGCCATGGTTGCATACTGCCTGGTTTTGGATGCCATCCTGCCTCCTTAATTACCCAGCCCTTAGGAGCAATTTCTCCCTGCCTAGCTGCGTCAGTCATTTTTCCCCCAAAGAGTCCACAGGAAGAGAATTGAGGAATAGAGATTGGATTATCTGTTTCAAAGAGATTCCTTTATATTTTGCTTGAAGGTTTTCCTGCTTTTGTAAAAAACAAACCTCCTTCCCCTCCTCATTTGAAATCACAACCATATTCTGCTGCTTCTAGAGGTCTGCATTTTTTTCAGTGATTTGAAATAAATTTTATATTCAAATAACCCCTTCCTCACTCAGGAACTCCTGAATTTTGAAAACTAAGGAGAACTTAAAGGTGTTGGCAAGTGCATTATCCAGAATGGTCCCATGGTCCAGATTTGGAAATATTTATGAGCTGTTTCAATAATTGTTCCAATGAGCTACTTTATAACTCTGGGTTCCAAAATACTTCCCTGACTCTGGACCAAGTCACTTGAAGAATGGAATTTAGGCACTTAAATTATTAGGAGAAAAAATTCCTACCAATACTCCCTTTTAGGAGTATGACTCCATGTCTTTGACAGCAAGCCCATAGAACCACAGACAACAAAGCAGGTTTTGCTAACAAAAAAATCCCCTCAACTTAAAGAATTAAACTGCCATGACACCTTACAAGTCAGATGCTTTTTGCAGCAGCCTATCATCAAAGGTCAACATCTTGTTCAGGTCTCGCATGTTGGAAAACAGTTGCCTACGTAAATCAGAAACCACACAGGTATCCCTCAGGAAAGAGGGGTAATTTCTTCTGTTACATCTCCTATAAGAAAATCAAGAAAGGAATTTAAAGTGGTACACAAAAAAGCAAAAATAATAGGTGTAGACAGCTTAGATGACCTACTTATTTACATAGTAAACAGGTAATGTCTTTGTATGCACACACAGGAAAATACAGATCCTGACTGCATCTTCAATGGAAGAGCATAGTCAGTTGGTTTCTGCCTGACAGGGTCAAATCTCACAATCGGTCAGACAACTGCAAATGTGTCGTCTCCTAGTTGTGTGTGTGCCCTGCGTTAAGGTTGCACTTAGAAATAGTTTAGACATTCATTTTATCTAAGCCTGGATGTCTCTTGTAGTAGTTAGCTGCACGTAGACAAACAGTGAAATACAAAGCAGGCAGGATGTTTGGTTTTTCTAAGTTTTGAAGAATGACATCAGTAACTTTGCACATCTTTGTTATGGCAAGGTAGCTACAGGGATTTTTTTTTTTTTGGGGGGGGGGGTGGGAGGATAGCTAAGCTTAAATGGCAATAAACATTTAAGAAACAAGGTTCTGACTAGCTCCTTGAGTTTTACTTTGGGGATTTTATTTTAAGGTAGTAAAAATAAGAAATCTTGCTAGAGTTAGTGTAGCCCACAAGGAGGTGCTATGAAGACAGGGTGATGGATGTGTTTGACTGTTTCAAGTATTTCTTGGAGCTGAAATGCTCAACCTAAATATGTGTGAAAGAAGGCAGAGTCCATCTGACTACAGCCCAAAAGACAGGAGAATTGAGAAGTCCATTTGTTGACTAATACCTGGGCATTTCACCTAAAAATGTTCTGTCTCCCCCATAAAGTTTTCCCTGAACTCAAGTGTTAGTTACCTGAGGCCCTCAAAGCAAAGTATGGGGCAAATCAGCATGAACTTCTCATTTGCAGTCTAATGGGCTGTGCCTACGTCCACCACTCCATCTACTTAACCTTCACAGGAAACTGATGTTCATCTTTGGGCTCCAGTGGATGGTTTTGTTTTTCCAAGACAAAAACCTGGCACAGTAGTACTCACAGGGCTGCCGAACAAAAATGCAATTCAGAAATGTTGCAATTGTTCTCATAATCAACAGTCTTCTTTGAAATACTCTTGACACTTCCTTCACAAAATTTACTTGAGAAATATTTTTATATGCAGTTTTTAGGAGTTTTTCCTGATCCTGACAGTTTGAGGATTGTCTTTTATGTGCAGAAAGATGGAGGGAGCTCCTGAGAAAGCAGTCTATAGAAATTCTCGGTTTTAGTGATTTTATTATATTCAAAATAGGCATTATGCAGGTGAAGGCTTTCTGGTTTGTTTCCATTTTGTTTTTGTTGTTGTTGTTTACTTATAGTTCGTCTGAACACTAAAAGGAAATTTCTTCAGACCCAGACAGGAGTGAGTCCTGCTTCAGTTCATGTTCTTCAGGTACTACCTGCTAATCCTGGAAGTTTGGTAGTGGCATGAGAAAGTTTGATTTATGTGGGATTTCCCATCAGGCTTATGAGGTCTTAATATTTGGGTTTCTGTACTGCTGGGGACTCAATGTACCAAATACAGAAGATTCATTCTTGCTTTAGGGGTAAATTTTTTGTTCAATGTTTTCTAGCCTGTGTCAGCCATACTCAGGTTCCTCCAACCATATCATTCTTACTTTAGACGTCTTAGAAAAGAGGGTCATATACACACAAAACAGACCTGAACACATGCTGTTAAAGAGATCTTTGTAAACTGAAAGCCAAGTACTCAGGTGTTTGAAAAGCATCTTAGTTTCATCTGGCCCTGCTCAATCTCCTTATTGCTTTTTCTCACCTACAAGGCTAATAGTGTTGTCTGAAGGAAGCATGCTTGATCAGCACAGAAGTTGCAGCACTAATTGGCTGTTAAGCTCTGTGCAGGTGCATTGCTGGGAAGTACTTATTGGCTACCTAAGCGACTGTTAGCTACTAGCTTATCTTCTAAGCTCTATTTCCCCCCTTCCATAAGGGTCTAAACTCTTAATACTAGCCCAGAAGAAATGATAATTCAGACATTAAGGACAATACTAGTAGGCATGCAGCCCTCAGGATCTGCCAGTGCAAAGTGATGAAACTCAAGGGAAGAGCCACAGCACATGGTACAGGTCAAAGCCCTGCACAGCTCTCCAGTGGGAATGACCCTAGCACAGCATGCTGTGGACATGCCCTGGACACAGCTCTGACAGCAACCAGCATTGCAGCCCACCCCCCTGTTCTTGCCCACTGATAAGGTGAAAGCTTGCACTGTACACATGCAGTAGCCCAGATGCAGTAACACAACCATTCGCATACACTTCACACTACAGCAGATGTTAGTGAGAGTTGATAACAGGGTACAAGACCAAGTGCAAGAGGCATGAATGAGTTGCACTACTTGTGTAACCTCTGGGAAGTTACCATGTCTTGTAATTGAGAGACTGTACAGAGTAACATTTTGGTGTGGTGGATAACCCAGGCAAACCTGTTAGAAGCAATTTTAGCCTGCAGTGCTGGCTGCTCCCCTTCTGTCCACAGATTCCCACAGGCTCAGTTGCTGATGGAGTCTCTTTACTACAGGCACATTGTGGGTAGCAACTTCAGACTGTGGTCTTATACTGCAAAGATAACACACTACCTCTTTTACTGACTATCTTGCTCAAAGGATTTAAATGGAAAAATAGCTAACATTCAAAAAAGGAATATAGTAACTTTATGTTTTTATAATTACTTGGTTAGCCATTTGACAACACTTTCCTGTAAAGTTACATTTCTATGTTCTACAGATTTATTTTTTTGAAATCTCTAATTGAGGAAGATCTTCTATCTGCCAAGTACGATATTTAACCTAATTTTGATCTACTCTTTTTTACCTATTCAGGGACTACCAATTCCTTTAATGGTTTTCTCAAAGACAAGGAAGTATAGTTCTCACTGCCAAAGTTGCCGAGATAGCTTAATCATAAAAAATTATACTTTACCAGATTGCATGTGGGAAACATCTGGACTTAATTGAATCACTTGTTACTACCAAATCAGATATCATTTGCAAATAAATATCATTATATCTATGCAGACTTTTATATACACTTCACAATTTATATTCATGATCAGGTAATTCTGATCATAGTGGGAGGGAAACAGAATTTCTCTTGCTTGGACTTTGAGACACCCTTGAATTTGCACCATGGATTCCTTGTTTTCATCATTTTATACCTTCAGTCCTGGCCCTGAGTTAGGTGTTACATCTTTTCCTTCTCATATAAATATGTAATGATGGAAAATAATTAAAGCAAAGTTAAGCAGCAGGTACTTACTAGTATCTAGGGGGTGGAAAGAACAGCTTGCTCTTCTGTGATTCTTATGGAAGACATTTAAAAATAACATAAAGATGTTGTTAGTTATTGTCTTAGTTACTCAGGCTAGAACATCTTCCTCCATAGGAGTCAGATGTTAACAGCCTTGCCAGCAGACTTCTTATTCTTTTTTTATTCAGTTTAATATCTATTATTCTAAAAAAAACCAAACAGATTTTTTTGCTATTTCTTGGTTCCATTTTTTGCCTATAACAAAGAGATAAAGCTTATAATTTCAAGTTGCAGTTGCTACATTTAGGCATAGATTTTCACCATCTTTTTTCTTTCACAGGAAAGGTTTTAACCTGTGACTTACAATTATGTGCCCCAGTGTCAGCTTCAGGAAACATGAAATGCAACAGTTAAGCCTCAGTTATAAACAGGTATGATTGTCCTTTACTATTTTAATGGTTTTAGCAGGATAGATTTACTTTTCTTCATAGTAGCTTTTATAGGTCTACATTTTTTATTTGTGATGAAAACAGTGTTTATGTGTAATGAAAATACAGGGATGTTTTCGTTATTGCGGAGCAGTGCTTACGCAACGCAGAGGCTTTTTCTGCTTCTCACGCTGCCCTGTCAGCGAGTAGGCTGGGGGTGCAGAAGCTGGAAGGAGACACAGCTGGGACAGATGACCAAATGTTACATGGTGTCATACTCAGCAATAAAAGCTGGGAGAAGAAAGAGGAAGGGAGGACATTCAGCATTTGTTTTCCCTGTTGCCTGTGATGGAGCCCTGTTCTGGAGATGTCTGAACACCTGCCTGACACTGGGAAATAGTGAATTAATTCCTTATTTTGATTTGCTTGTGTGTGCAACTTTTGCTTTGCCTATTAAACTGTCTTTATACAAACCCATGAGTTTTCTCACCTTTATCCTTCCAATTCTGCAGCTGCGGGGAGCTGAGTTCCTGGCCAGGGTTAAGCCACAACAACTGTTTTCCTTCAATGTTACTCCTACTCTGGAAGAATCAACCTTTTACTATTCATTATTCTCCCCTTTGAGAATTCTCTCATACTTGCACACAGTTGCTTGAAAGAGCATGACCGAAATCAATAGCTTCAGCTGCTTCTTTTTCTATGTTGTCTGGTAGAGGATTAGCCTGTAGAACAAACCAGAGAGCCCCACCAAGGCCATGAAGATGCTTGAGTTTGGATCATTTTCCTAGCGATTGATGGAAACTTGGAGAATCACTTTTTTAAACAATCTATTCTTGAAGTATGGACTTTTTGTCAGAGTCTTCATTTGCTTCATGATTTGAGTAGCCATCTCTTGTTCCTTTTGGTTTATGGTAGGTTTTTGAGGTGGTGGTTTGGCTTTTGTTGTTTGGGTTTGTTATATTTTTTTCCAATTAAAGATACTATTTCTTGACCTTGCAGTCTTTTCCTACTTTTTAACTGAGATTTCTGGGCCGCTTTCTGATTCTCATTTTTTGTGATTAGCCTCTGCAGCAGGCCATCATTACTAATTAGTATTTTCACAGGAGCTTTGATGTATTCTGCTTACATATTCAGCTTCGCCCTCTTAGTTATACCTGTAAAAATGTTGTAGCACTTTATCTTGTATTTGAGGAGTGATTTGAATGGCATTCCTTATGGCCCGAACCTCCCTAAGGTTCCTATATTATGTTAAGGGATGCATCAGTATCTTATACTACCCTAGAAGTCTCAGTTTAAGTCATCTTTGAGGTTTATTAAACTTGAAACTGCAAACTGAAAAGCTGAGAAGTAACAGATTAATTTGAATTCATAGAGTTACTGTTATTCCTTCTTTTCTTCCTAATCATTATCTTATTTATAGCAACAATGGAAAGCCACACTTTGTGGGTGCCATGTAGCACCTTCATATCTAGGAACTAATGCTTCTGAGGGCAAAAAACAGAGTAAAAACCACCATAACAATGGTTCCACATCTAGGGCGTGGGTTGCCTCTGTGCCTTGTACCCCTTCCTTACCAGCTGCTGCTCTGCCCTTGTGCCTGATGCTGATTTCTGAGTCTTCTGGGGTTATAGGTGTGTGATGCCACAGGTGTGGGATCAGCACCTCTAGGATCAGCTAAGTGGTTCCTGGGTTTGCCTGTGACCTTTCTCCTGCCTCTTGCACTTACAGGAAGAAATTGTGAGCAATCCAGCTCTCCTGGTATGACTTCGGGGCTTCTGATGGGGGACTTGCTGGCCACATCCTACAAGTGGGTAGGGGCTTGCTTTGTCTGCCTCGAATTTAAGGTGGCCCTGACAAGCCTGATCTTCCATGCCTGAAGACACCAAGACAATGCAGGGGCGTACTCTGCTAACAGGAGGGATGTGGGAAGAGACAAGATGCTCTAATGGTTTCTTATACCCACCCTGTTAATCCTCCGTCTTCCTGCTCACACCAGGAGGAATCCCTAGGGGAAGCCATTGAGTTTGCCCTCCCCACAACATCTCCCTGTGGACAGCCAGTGGCTGAGGGTACGTACCAGCAGGTCTTAAATGCCCTTGAGCAGTCAGTCATGCCTGGTACCTCCTAGGCTTTATTTCTGAAGTAGAGAAATGGCTCTAAACGGTGACAGGATTTGGCAAGGGCTTGGGTGTGCTGTGCCCTGGGAAGCCTGGATAGCTGCCCTGGGCTCTGTGTCAAGTCAGCCTGGGCTGTCGCAGCTTTGAAAGCCTCAGTTAATCCTAGTCTGGCCTTAAAGGCTCTTTCCTCCACTGAGTTGAGCAGCTAGTTTCATGAACTTTTGAGTTTGAGGGATTTTTTGGACTAACATATACTTGTTTGCTTATCTTGCCTGTGCAAGTCCTGCATAACAATCCCCACAGTGCTCTTAAATTGGGTGCTCCAGCATCTCCGTGTGCGCTTAGGGCAGTGCTCATATCCATAGAATCATAGAATAGTTAGGGTTAGAAAGGACCTTAAGATCATCTGGTTCCAACCCCCCTGCCATGGGCAGGGATTCATTAACTCACTCAGCGCTGTTGTCAGAGTACAAGTTTTGCAGATAAGCAAATATGAGGGGAAAAGCTTCTAGATCCATTAGCTGCACAAAATATAAAGCCCCTGTACATACTTCAAAGGGCTTGTTTTCTGCCATCCTCTGACTGCCAAACCAACAGTCCCTTTGTTTTTCTGATGAGCTGGAACAGGACTTACGTTGCTTCTTATGATTGCTCTCCAGATGGTGAAGGCTTCCCTCTACAAGGACAGGCCACTGACTTGATGCCTAATGTCCTGCATAACTTGCTGTGTATCAGACCAACAGTGTGAGGGACCGGATGATCACCTTTCTGGTGGAATGCAGAAGTGAATACTACAGGAGAGAAGATGCCTTTTTCTTATTTTTCTCTTTGACTCTGGATTTTTAATTCCCTGATGGTGAAAAAGGTTTTGTTGACATGCCTGGTTGTTGTTGGCAAAGGGCTCTGCATGTCATGCAAAAGTGGAGAGATGTGGGCAGCTTGATTTAGTGTAAACGTTCCTCTGACCTCAGGTGTGTTAGGATACATGGATTACAAGATAATGGAAATTAGCTTTAAGATGGCCTTTCCAGTGGTCCAGGAGGCAAATTCTGCTTTTGGGAGCTACTGCAGTTCCTGACGTAGAATGTCTTGTTATGGGAGCAGCTGGGACTTTTGGTAGCTTTGGCCAAGTTTGGAAAGTCTTGCATGCCACAACCAGCAGCTGAGGTGACAATTAGTATGTGGGACTCCAATTCATCAGCTGGGGAAGGGATTTTATGAGCATGTAGTGCTCACTCCTGGTAGCCTTTTGCTGGCACTCTCTTTTTCACTGTCCCAGAACTTTATGTGAGGGGAAGGTAAAAGCATGGTTCTTGAAAAAGCCCCATGTGACAGGTATTTTCATGCTGTTACTGAGGCTGTGGAATAATGTAACTACTGAAGCTTTGGAGCAGTGAAACTTCCAAAGATGCAGCTTGTCTGCAGACCAAAAGCCATATCAGTTATTTCAGAATTAAGGTAGGACATGTTTTAGATGACACAAGCACAGGGCTTTTGACAGCCAGAAAGCTTACATTTGAGTCTGACGATAAAATCGCTTCAACTTACAAGTGGTTGTTGTAACTTTCACTGAAGAATTTAATATCTAGCAAAGGCTCTTGCAAAACCTTTAAGGTGACCTGTAATGAAAACAAAATTGCAGTTCTATTGTTGGAAATAACTTGATCAGTTAAGAGGTCTATTTCTTGCTTGATTTCCTACCTTCCTCTTTGTCCTTAAAGAAAACCTGAATGACAGTCCTCCTTATGAGAAGAACTCTTTCCACCTTTAAGACCAAAAGGTACAAGTATCTTTTAAGTATGTACTTAAGAAGGTGATGCTTGCATGAGCTGGGTTTTCATAGCTTTGAAACGAGGATGAGAAGTACAGTATCTTATTTGCTGGGGATTTTTCTCGCATGTTTGAACTACAAAACAAGTAGTTCAAATTAGTAGTTTTTGAAACTGTTCCATAATGGGAAGGGAACATGACTGGAAGAATGAAGTGCTGTGTATGTCGGTCTGACAGAAGAGTTCTTGCTTTAAGTCAGCGCAGCCTCCTTACATGCACTGCTGAGAGCATTTGTGTGAAGCTTAGCTTGGGTAGGCACTGATCAGACTGGAAGTGCTAAATAAACCTTGACAAGTCATATGGGTACTTCTTTTGGTTGCTTATGCTGGCAACTGAGCTTGAATCCAAGATATGTTGTTGCTGAAGTCTGTAGAGGTATTGTCTGTGCTGCCCTGCTTATGAGTGCGAAATAGCATCATGCTAAAGAGCTGGTGATCAGAACAGACATGGCCAATGGGATGCCGAAGGCATAACTGTAGAGACTAAGGAAATAAATGTTTTTATTGGTGCTTTTCAGCATTAATAACAGCCCAATCCAGTGATCTCCCATACATACCTGGAAGTACTATACCAAGTGCCCCCATTATCCTGGATGTGTCAGAGCGAGAGGGGCATTGAAAGATACAGGTATGCAAGAGGTTTGCTTGAAGCTATGCTGCTCGCTGGATCCTGGCTGTGTGGCCAACCTGCAGAATACTTTCCTGTCTGCAAAAGTGCAATATTAAATGCTGAGTGGACAACTAATAATGTAGCATGTAATTTATAGTGTTTTCACATCCCTTAGTTTTAGGTTCATATAAAATGTCTTGTTTATTTTCCTGATTATTCATTTCAGCTGAACATATGATTAAAAATAATGAATGGTTATTAATTTTTATCGTTAGTACTGTCATTACACCTACTCATATCCTTTGATATTATTGCAAAAATTATCTTTAATAGTTTTAATAGGAGCTATTCCCCCATGCTAATGAGGATATAAATCAAAGTATTAAACAAGATTGAAAGTACAGTTTTGGACTATATTCTGAAATTGAATCCCCTCTGTAGAATGGATACCTTCAGGTTTTTCTCAGAAAAATAATAATATATGTCTCTTCCATGTACTTACGCAAGAAGGGGTTTAACAACTTGACAGGCATCAATTAAACTGTGCAGTAGGGAGACAAATTCAACGGTAGGAGAAAGAGCAGCTAGGATGTTGCATTACTGAACTCTGTCCTTACTTAGGTTAAGAGGTTTTATGCCACTTGCTGCAATGAGGTTGGCTATACTAGTTACTCTGGGGAATCCCACCTGAAGGACTCCAGCATAGAGTGCAGGACAAGAAGCCTGTGTTCTGATATCGAGTATATACAAGTCCATACATTCATGCAATAGAATTCCCTGTTTATTTACTGGTATACCATCTATGGCAAAAAAGAATCAATAATCTCTCGGGTAATCTTCCAAGGATGTCTTCTAAACATGTCCTCTTATTATCCTCTGTTGCTTTGCTGCTTGTAAGAGAGCAAAGCCTAGAAAGGTTATGGTGCTAGAAATGGATCAGAAAGTCAGGCTGGCTTTCTGTGCTTTCTTGTTTTATTGGGTGTTTCACCCAGCTCTAGTTAAAATGACATTAATTTTTGCAAACCTTTCTTTTTTTTTTTTCTTTTTTTTTTTTTTTTTTATTTCCCTCTGTGAATATTGAACTAAAGCTCACTTCACAGAGCACAACACTCTTGCCAATATGAGCAAAAGCAATACAGCAGGGTAATACTCTGGCATGTTTTCTGTATTCCTAACATTTCCCATTCAGAACTGAGATCCCTGCTTTAAGAGGATTGCAGGCTATTTGCTTCAGATCCTGCTAATGAAAGGGCTTCAGATACCTAGTTTGATCTAATCGTTGCTAGTATTGTCATGGTTCTTCAGGACAAGGACATTGCTTTGCTAGAAAGCAGAAGTAAAGAAGTGCAAAGGAAACAGTTGTGCACCTAGCCTATTGCTGGGCAGATACTCTGAGCAATTGTGGGGTTTCATGATTTCAGTTGGAGTCTGCTGGCTGCACCTGTAAGGTATTGGCTTTCTCCTCCATCCTGTGGTTAAACTCTGTCCTGGGAGAACAACAGTGATGGCTAGTGTTTAGTGCCATAGCTCGTAACTAGACAGTGGGTTTGCTCCTGTATATGTGGTGGAGAGTAAGAGCTGTTTAGAAACTTCTCACAGGAAGAAAATAAGGCAGCAAATGAAGTCATTGTGTTTAAAGTTTAAAACTGTTTTTCCCTTGCAGTGCTAAATTAACCTGGGGACCTCACTGCCAGAGAATGCTATGGGGGGTATTAGTAAAACTTCATAAAGGTTTAGAAAAGTTAATGCACATGTTGAATATCCATGAATGCAGTTAGTGCTCTAGATAAAATCTTTCTTGGGAACACTCATCTCTTATCTGTCAAAGTGGAAGGAGGTAGTGGTGTCGAGATCTGTATTGACTTTTGTTCTAAATAATTGATATATAGAAGACACCAGTTAGCTAGACTTCAGTCTGATCCTGAACAGGTCCTCATAGTTTCCTGTTCCCAGGCTGTGAGGACAACTTGTTGTTCAACAAGTTCGGTACCAGCCTTTAGGTAGGTCACCTAAAATAGCCCTGAGACTGGAAAACTGGAGTTGGGTCCTACATAGAACTGTTACCAGCAGTGCTAGGAGGCACGAGGCTATTGTAGGGTGGGAGTCCAGAGTTAACTGACTTGACAAAGGTTATACTGCAACCCTGCAGCAGTCAGTTTGAACATGGGTCCGTGATACCCTGAGACAGCACTGGATGTGCCCATCAGTCCCTTTCAGTCTGCAACCCACTCTGTTGGTCCCTGGTAAGTGTTCTCTTTACAATAATATGAGGCACATCTGTGGATAAATGCTCTCAAATCTATTTGGCTTTGCTAATGGACTGTGATTGAGCCAGGCTTGAAAAACTTCTTTTAAATGTTTTGCAACACTTCTGCATTACTGTTGGTGATTTTTTGTGAGAGATGATAAAAACTATACAAGCAAATAGGGGGGATTACAGATGCATTTTCTCTTTGACCTTAGTAAATGAGGTCTTCAGTGCCAGTCATCTTTCAAACTACTTGATTATATATCATCATCTGTCCGTCTGAGAGCATCTCTCATTTGAATAGCAACAGCTCCCTCTGTCTGCCCGGAATAAACAGTGGGCTGTTGCACATCAACAGATGTTATTTTCTTGTTTCCTGACAGTGAAATTCACGATCTCTAGATACATTGGCAGCTTAAATGCACTAACTTTGAGATGGTTTTAGACTTTCCTCATATATTTTTAGAAGTGGTCATAAAATTTTTGCTATTACTTCAACTTCCAGTTTATGAATGGAACAACTGCTTAAAAAAAAAAAGGGGGGGGGGGGAAGGCTTGCATTAGTACAAGAGTCTATTTTCTGTTGAAAGTGAGCTTTGAACAACCCATGAATAACTGTCACATTGAACATGCCTCTGGAGATTTCAAAGTTTTATACCTTCTTCCAAAGTGCTGCTATTGTCTGTGTAACAAATGTGAACTGAACTGTTCTGTTAAAAGTAAGTCATGCACACTTAAGAACATAATAGTAGCTCTGCGTTAACAATGCTGTTACATTCATTTCAGCAAACTTATTGTAGTACAACTGAAGCTTTTGCAAGCAGTTTGCCTTGTGATAAAGAGCCAGTGTGCGATTAAAGGCATTTTAACATTTCTTAGCTCTTTTCTCACTTTGACATTTGTCCTATATTAGGGTTTTCAAACACAATCTGAGTAGTGGACTTCACTATGCATAGCACTTGAAAGTTTCACAGGGCTGCCTGTAAATGGTATATCATATCTCATCTTGGTTTTGCTGCAATAGGTGAAGGAGAAAAGAAAGCCTGGCTGAAGTTTGTTTTGGCATAGAATATCTTGCCCAAGACCCTCCTTTCTTTGTCAGTATTTTTTTTTTTTTTAATATAAAACTAGCTAGGGCTCTATCTCCAAAGTACAACACGGATGATGGCTTGATGCAGCTCTACTACTAGGAAGGTGTTTGGAATGCATTAGGCTACAGGTCGTGTTCAGATGACAAGCCAAAAATTGTTATTCTCCACCACAGGAAGAAAGCTTGGCGGGATTTATAGGAGAAATAGTCTAGTACTGGTGCACTGGATTTAGGCAGCACACACCATCTTTTAGGATGGCTATAGTTCCTGTGAGGTTTAGCTGCCGTCTTTCTGAATAAGTCTTTCAGTTCTAGTGTTTCAATCTTTGAGGGATTTTCCTCTCAACTTAGAATTCCTGGCTGGATGCGGGAATGTGTTTTTCTGTTAGGTTATTGCTGCCTCCTTAGTGAATAGGAATAAGATGATAACTTCAAGTGTTCTCCCCAAGCAACCAGATTTAAAAAAACAAAAAAAAAAAAACCAAACAAAAAAACCCCAAAAAACCTGAAACAAACAAACCAACAAAAAAAAAAAAACAAAACAAACAAAAAAAAAAACCCAACCACCAAAACCCAGTGAAACCAACAATGTCAGTTTGCTGCTATTCATGAGTTCTGCTTCTGGAGTGGAGATGCCAAGGTTGTCTTTGCATCTATGTGCATGGTCAGAGATATAAGAAAAGTTGCAGTGAATGTGGCATTGAGTTTTGTGGCACGGCTCAAACAAGTGTGTATGCCTATGCTTTAGAAAAATCCTGTATAAGAGCAGCCATTTGTACAGTCGTCTGATCTTTCATGTTTCATAACCAGGCCTGAGGGATGGGTTTTAGAGGCATGCAACTTGTGGGAGACAAAAGTAAAAGCTTTGACAGAGTTAGACTATGCTCACAAAAACTGTTTTAGCACCCAAGTCTCCTCAGAGGTGACAATCTCACTGTGGATTGTTGGATGTCCCCTTTTGGATTTAACTCCTATACTTTAGGATATCTCTACACATATAAAATAAGACCACTTTATATTTGAAAGGTCACTTTAAATTCATGCTATATTTTTCTGCTGTTAATAAAATACTAAATTATTTCACATGATGAAATATTTTATGATTTTTCTTTTAATTAAGTAAATGTTGCTAAATTCAAGAATCATTTTTGAATGAAAAACCGGTATCTCCTGTAGGAGGAAGAAAGCTCAAACAGCTGAAGCTGTACAGCTCACTGACAGTCCACTCAGCTCTAGGGTACATGGATAAATTACTAATTCAGTCACTGCTGACTATTCAGTCAGTGGTGAAGGCCTGGCCCTTCAAATGCCTTGGCTCTTTTTATTTTTTTGAGGCCCTCTGTTCAGCCCATGCTTCTGCTTGCCAGGAGGATGACTGCAGCCCAGCTGGTGGCTAGCTGCGGTCACGTCATCCTGATCATCCCAAAGTCGCAGTGGAAGGCTGCTGGTTTCTGCTCCCTATGTGCCAGCTTGAGCTGAGCCTGAATCTGGTATTGTACCCATTAGCCAAGTCTAGTGTAGCACTATCTATGCTCCATTTCTCTTTCTATCAGGGACAGAGGTGTCTCAAACTGTTCTCTATAGTCAAAATATTCTTTTCACTGGAAATCTTTCCTGGATCTGCACAATTTCTCCCAGTGAAACTCTCCTTAATAAAAACTCTGTCTGTAGAGAGCTTGTTTGGATGAAATAATGCTTTCTATTTTTTGTTGGTTTTGTTTTTTTTGGGGGGGTTCAGGTTTTTTGCATATATATATATATATATATATAAATAATCCTAACTAGCCTTATTAGGAAGGGAAGTGCTATTGTCTTAAAAGAATTATGCTCCTATGAAACTCAGTTATGTTTCACTCTACTAAAAGTTGTAATGTAAACTTGCCTGAAGAAAAGCACCATGTGGTGACTGCAAAGACAGTATGCTACTATGTAAGAAATCATCCTGTTAATATTGATAACAGACCAGCAGGAGGAATTAGATGAACAACACCTTATTAATGAAATAATGAGGACTGTTGGACTTCGTGAGCTATTCTGTGGTTAGTTGCATGTTTTCAAAGCAGATGATTCAGTGTTACATGTTATTTTGTGCAAAAGAACTAGGTCTATGCTGAGGTCTGTTCTTTTTTCTGTTTGCAGACAATCCCATGCTAGTCACAGCAACGGCTGTGTCAGGCTTCATATGTTTTGGGGGCAATGAGCACAAGCTATAGCCAGGCAGATACTTTGCTGATGGGTACCAGTTAAGTGAATCTAGCTAAATAGATTGGATAGATGAATGTAGGAGACAACCATGTTCTCTTCCCTGTACTACTAAGCCAGATGTCTGGCAGCTCCTTCCTGCTACTTTGGCAGTGCTTGCATGAGCACCCGCTTGTTATCAATGCCAGCTGGCCACAGGGAATCCTCTGATCTGCTGTTTGAGTTTACTACTCCCAGAGCACAGCCTTGCTTTCAAAATCTGGAGAGCCAGTCAAGAGGCATTGTAGTCTGTGTGCTTGGGCCAAGGGTGTCTGAGGCAGTCTTTAAAGCCCAAGGGTATAGTTTCAAATTTAATTAGTATTTTGGATCTTCCATGGAGTATTTGGGTAACAGAAGGTGTACTGTGCATGTTTCTGTGATAATAGTGGGAGAAGGTTGGATTGGTTTGTATTGCAGATTAGTGAAGGACTGTATTGCCAGTCCAAGGGGAAGTGAATGAATTTCCCACCTGGTTTGATGCTCAGAGTTATAATCATAGAATCATAAAATAGTTAAGGTTGGGAAGGACCTTAAGATCAAGTTCCAACCCCCCTGCCATGGGCAGGGACACTTCCCATTAAACCATGTCACACAAGGCTCTGTCCAACCCGGCTTTGAACACTGCCGGGGGTGGAGCATTTACAAACTCGCTGGGCAACTGGTGGGCAGTGCCTCACCACCCTCACAGTAAAGAACTTCCTCCTTATATCCAATCTAAACTTCCCCTGTTTAAGTTTTAATCCCTTACCCCTTGTCCTATCACTACAGTCCCTAATGAAGAGTCCCTCCCCAGCATCCATATAGGCCCCTTCAGATACTGGAAGGCTGCTATGAGGTCCCCACGCAGCCTTCTCTTCTCCAGGCTGAACAGCCCCTACTTTCTCAGCCTATCTTCATACGGGAGGTGCTCCAGTCCCCTGATCATCATCCTAGCCTCCTCTGGACTTGTTCCAACAGTTCCATGTCCTTCTTATGTTGAGGACACCAGAACTGCGCACAATGCTCCAAGTGAGGACTCATGAGAGCAGAGTAGAGGGGCAGGGTCACCTCTTTCAACCTGCTGGTCACACTCCTTTTGATGCAGCCCAGGATACGGTTGGCTTTCTGGGCTGTGAGCACACACTGAAGCCGGCCCATGTTCATTTTCTCATCAACCAGCACCACCAAGTCCTTCTCCGCAGGGCTGCTCTGAATCTCTTCTTTGCCCAGTCTGTAGTTGTGCCTGGGATTGCTCTGACCCAGGTGTAGGACCTTGCACTTGGCATGGTTAAACTTCATAAGGTTGGCATCAGCACACCTCACAAGCGTGTCAAGGTCCCTCTGGATGTCATTCCTTCCCTCCAGCATATCAACCAGACCACACATCTTGGTGTCATCTGCAAACTTGCTGAGGGAGCACTCAATCCCACTGTCCATGTCATTGACAAAGATGTTGAACAAGACCGGTCCTGACACCAATGTCTGAGGGACACCACTCGTTACTGGTCTACAGCCGGACATTGAACCATTGACCACAACTCTTTGTGTGTGGCCATCCAGCCGGTTTTTTATCCACCGAGTGGTCCACCTATCAAATTGATGTCTCTCCAATTTAGAGACAAGGCTGTTGCGTGGGACAGTGTTGAATGCTTTGCGCAAGTCCAGGTAGATGACATCAACTGCTCTACCCCTGTCCATCAGTTTGTAGCCCCATCATAGAAGGCCACCAAATTGATCAGGCAGGATTTCCCCTTAGTGAAGCCATGCTGGCTGTCACCATTGTGACACCATCAAACAAAAACCTTGTTGTTTTTCATGTGCCTTAGCATGCCATCCAGGAGAATGTGCTCCAAGATTTTGCCAGGCACAGAGGTGAGACGGACTGCTCTGTAATTCCCTGGGTCGTCCATTTTCCCCTTCTTGAAAACGGGGGTTATAGTTCCCTTTTTCCAGTTGTTGAGAACTTCACCTGACTGCCATGAGTCTTCAAATATGATGGCCAGTGGCTTAGCAACTTCATTCGCCAGCTCCTTCAGGACCCACAGATGGATTTCATCAGATCCCATGGACTTGTGCACATTCAGGTTCTTAAGATGGTCTTGAGCTCTATCCTCTCCTACAGTGGGCCCAAGGTCTTCATTCTCACAGTCCCTGCATCTGCCTTCCAAGACTTGGTTGGTGTGGTTAGAGCATTTGCCAGTGAAGACTGAGGCAAAAAAGTCGTTAAGAACCTCAGCCTTCTCCAAATCCAGGGTAGCCAGTTCTCCTGATAGCTTCCAGAGAGGGCCCACGTTGTCCCCAGTCTGTCCCTTCCTGTTATCTTTCACATCCCTAGCCAAGTTTAATTCTAACTGGGCCTCAGCTTTCCTAACCTGGTCCCTAGGTTCCCGGAAAACATCCCTGTATTCTTCCCAGGCCGCCTGCCCTTGCTTCCGCCTTTTATAAGCCTCTTTTTTCCCTCTAAGATTCCTCAGCAGCTCCTTATCCATCCAACGAGGTCTCCTGGCCCTCTTGCTGCACTTCTTTCTAGTCAGGATGCAACACTCCTGGGCTTGTAGGATAAGGGTAATTTCTGTCAGCTGCAGTGACAAAGGGTCACCGAGTCCTTCCCATGTACGCTGGACTTGTGTTGAGGGACTTAAATTCTCCATGCATGCAGGGAAACTAGGAATAGATGTTGCTTCAACAGTGTATCTTCTGTCTGAAGGACCGAGGGGAAAAATCCTTCCCATATCCTCATTTGATGGTGAACATAAGGGAGCCAGGGTGAATCCACCTGTCCAAAAGACTTTTGCAGTGAGTGAGGACCAAGAACACTAGAAGGTCAAGGAGGTGTGTCCAGGCACAATGCCTGAGCCGACCTCTAAGAGCACCTTCTGGCTGGTGCCGCCACCACCACCAGGGCCTCTGGCACACAGGTGGCAGGCAGCAATCCAGGCTTGTCCATCACTGCAGCTATCACATGGAGGAGCTGTCCTAGCACATAGCCTGTGTCTTGTCTTCCACCTTTGGGAAACACCAAGCTTTTGACTTCCAGCCATATGTAATGGAGTTCTCATACATGATGGGAGCGCAATGTGAGGCACAAACCCCACGTGATGTCTAAACCGAAGCAATAGCCAGATGCCTTAACCAGTCCCTGGTTACTCCGCAGATGCTGCCATTGTCCCTGGTTTTCTGTCTACTCATCTACACATGCGGGGTTGAAAACCGTAAAGAAATCCTGTTCAGTCTGACACAAAATTTACAGCTGGGCTTTGTGTGCACAGAGGGCTTTATAAAGGTCATGAATTGAGCTATTGTGCCAAAGTTTTTGTGGTTTACTTCTCATTGTTTCTAATTCTCCAAGAATTCCTCCTCTGAATTTCCATCTGTTAGTTTTTTTTTACAGGGAATTGTGTAGCAGGTTTTCTATTAGTGCATGTCTTAATGCCTTTGTTCATGAAAACTGAATCACTGTGGAGTTCTGCCTCTGCCTCCCTGTGCTGCTAAACCTACTGGGGTAACTCTGGAGTTGTTTTTTGGAGGTGGAAGAGCAACTAGCTCCAAATAGTCTGCAGCAATGGGTGTAACGTAATCTCTGGGACAGCAAGGAAATCCAGGGTGTAAGAGAGACTGTTGAATCAAACACAGATTAATTTGTTTTTACAATCAGTTTTGTGTCTTAGGTGTGAGGGGTTAATTCAGAGTCATTCATAAGTCTTCTGTTACCTGTTTTGAGCATGTTTTGAGCCACTTTCATTCCAATTATGTGAAAAAGGATTAGGTAAAAAAAAAAAAAAACCTGCTACAAAGATGCTTCTTTTTGTCACTTGTTATTACCCAGGTTTACTGCTGTGCTCAGTCCTGAAGATAGCTGATATAATAGACTGACAGCTCGATGTTCAAGTGGAGATCAGTGGTGTTCTTCAGGGGTTGGTATTGGGAAAGGAGCCATTCAATATCTTTGTCAGCGACATGGACAGTGGGATTGAGTGCGCCTTCAGCAAGTTTTCCAACAACACTGAGCTGTGTGGCTTGGTTGATATGCTGGAGGGAAGGGATGGGATCCAGAGGGACACTGACACGCTCGAGAGCTGGCCAATATCAACCTCATGAAATACAGTAAGGCCAAGTGGAATGTCCTGCACTGGGTCGGGGCAATCCCAATCACAGCTGCAGGACAAACAGTGAATGGCTGAGAGCAGCCCTGTGGAGAAGGATTTGGGGTTTTGCTCGATGAGAAGCTGAACATGACCCAGCAGTGTGTGCTCACAGCCCAGAAAGCCAACAGTATGGTGGGCTGCATCAACAAAAGCATGTCCAGCAGGTCAAGGGAGGTGATTCTCCCCCTCTGCTCCACTCTCATGTGAGCCCACCTGCAGTACTGTGTTCAGCCTTGGGGCCTCTAACACAAGAGGAATGTGGACCTGCTCAAGTGAGCCCAGAGGAGGGCAACAAAGATGATGAGGTGGCTGGAGCACCTCTCCCATGAACACAGGCTGAGAGAGTCGGGCTTATTCAGCCTGGACAAGAGAAGGCTCCAGGAAGACCTTGTAACAGCCTTCCAGTACATAAAGGGGGTCTACAAGAAGTCTGGAGAGGGGCTTTTTACAAGGGCTTGTAGTGACAGGACAACAGGCTTTAAGCGTAAAGAGGGTAGATTACCACTCTGAGGGTGGTGAGACACTGGCACAGTTTGCCTAGAGAAGCTGTAGCTGCCCCATCCCTGCAAGTGTTCAGGGCCAGGCTGGAGGGGTCTTAGAGCAGCCTGGCCTAGTGAAAGGTGTCCCTGCCCATGGCAGAGCTGTTAGAAGTGGATGATCTTTAAGGCCGCTTCCAAACCAAAGCATTCTATAATGCTATGACATAGTTCTGTTTCTCACTTCAGTAACAAACACTATAAAATGTTCAGGGTGTTTTTGCTTCGTAATGAACATAGTTATGACACGTGTTTCGTGTTTATTTCTTTCAGAATAATGAAGGTCACACTATCGGCATTAAAAATTCTTTATAATTCTACTCTTGGGAGAAGCCAGTGTCTCCTCCTGTGCAAAAGAGTGATGGAAACT
This sequence comes from Lathamus discolor, assembly GCF_037157495.1. Taxonomy (NCBI): domain Eukaryota; kingdom Metazoa; phylum Chordata; class Aves; order Psittaciformes; family Psittacidae; genus Lathamus; species Lathamus discolor. Next base: position 107,728,066 of record NC_088884.1, read on the forward strand.
TCTTGGGTTAACACTCAGACAGGTAATGTTTCAATGTTTCTGTTTGGGAGCTGAAATGTGTCAGTTGTAAATAGAGGATTGTTGCTACTGCTTTGTGGTTTCAACTATGGCAGTAAAGCAAAGGCTAGGATATGCAAAATGGGAATCCCGGGGAAGGATTAATTTGTCCACCTGTGGGCAAGTGTCCAAGTGATGGCTTAAGCTCCCTCTGATATGATAAAGTGGGTTGTATGTGAGAGGCATTGGATTTCTTTAAAATAACTAGCTTAGCCTAGATGCCTGACTTTTGGCCACTCAGTGTTGGGTAAGATGATTTTTTCTTGCATATCTATATTAAGAAAGAAGCTGTTGATTCTTTTAATTTTTCCAGTCTTAATAACTGCAAGATTTCAAAAGATATCCTAGCAAAAATAGAAACTGGGGTGGGTTGTGTGTGCTCCCCTATCCCTTCCTAATGCCAAACTCATTTTGCAGATGAAAGGCTGAGATCAGTGAGTTCTGGGTTATGCTGCACCCTGAGAAAATACTGAATGTCAATATACTTTAAATGCAAGACAGAAGCATTATTAAATAATGACAGGTGTCTGCACAAGATAATTGGTGATCCTCAGGGAAAACGTACTGCATCCCTTAAATGTCAATAGACCCCTCTTGATCTGTGGAGGTTTGAGGAATCAATAAAACCCAGCATCTGCTTTACTTTCATTCTGACAGGTGAAATCTTATCTAGTGCCTCCCCTGAAAGAGTCAGCCCCCTTTGCCTTTTGTATCACCTGGGGTCTCTGAACTCCAGTTTGTTCCTAGTTTCCTAGTGCAGATGTATTTTCAGACATGAGTTAATCTGATGCTCCTTGGTCACCCAGAGGTCTAAATTAGAGTCCTTCAGATTTATTTTCCAAAAGGTAAGCTCATTCTCAGAAAGCTGTGTTCAGCTAGGGGAGAGAACTGTAATCTGGAAGTGGTATTTGCAGTTAGGCACTCTCGTATCATAGAAAATTGGAGGAGCAATTATAATGAATTAGCTGCCATCTGAATATCCTATCTTTAAAATTAAGGACTTGTAAAAACATCTTGAAAAGTGAGAAGGAATTGAAAGGTGGTATGGAAAAATTCTAGGTTGCCTTTTTCTCTTGCGCAGGTTTGCTGTTGTGGTTTAAGCCCAGCCGGTAACTCAGACCCACGTAGCCGCTTGCTCATTCTCTCTCTTCTTCCTCCTTCCTCTCCCGGAGGGATGGGGAGGAGAATCGAAAGAATGTAACTAACTCCCATGGGCGGAGATAAGAGCAGCCCGGTAACTAAGGTGTAACAAAAACCACTACTGCTACTGCCAATAATAATAATGATAAGGGAAATAACAAGGGAAGGGAATACAACCGCTCACCACCTGCTAACCAATACCCAGCCCGACCTGAGCAGCAATCTGGGACTTGCCAGAAATCTTTCTTACCCAGAAATCCAACAAAAATAAAATTACAGGGGAACTATGAAGGTTTCTGCTGACATTAGTAAGCTTGATGTGGTTTAAAATGAGCAAGAGCAGCCCACCACAGCCTTGAGATCTCCCGTTTTAAAATTAATAGAACACAGTAGATAGGTTGGAACAATATAACCCTATAAATAATAAAAGTTTAGCTGCAATGGTTGAGACAGATTAAATGGTGTTTTGTGGACAAATAAAGCCACAATAAAGACGTTTCACCTCTTGGGTTTGGGGTAGGTTTTCCAGCTGCTTTGTCTTCTTCTGGTTAAGACTGCCTCATTCTTCTGGATTCATGAAAACTGAAGCTGAATCAAGACCTTGCTGGGTCCCCAGTATCAGCCTAGAACTATAAGTTGTTGCTGACTGTGCAGGACTTTCTATACCAATTTTAACACTGGTTAATCACAGCTTCACCATCACAGTTTAAACTCTTTTCACTTTCCAAGGCAGATAAGCTTTGCGGGGCTCAGGCTTTAATGCATTATGCAACCTTCAAAGTCCAAAATAAGCATGCAGAAATCAAAGGCTTGACATAAAATTATTTAATTCTGCAAATAACAATGCAGTAGGTTCTTCCATTGAAGAGGCTTTATTGCCTTTAGGATTTACTGTAATCGAGACTATCACTTGCTGGATATTGATAATTTAGCTGCTGCCACTCTGGAAAAGGTAATTCACTAGGCACTGTATAACAATTTTCTCACAAGTTGTTCCCCAGCTGGCTACATGAATTTCTCAAAGGTTTTCTTCTTTCAGTTTTACATATATTAATATATATTATTTTTTCTTTGCATAAGATCCCCAACAGCAAGTGGAGTTCTCATGCTGGAAAGCAGTATTTCCATTTTAAATAGTCACAAATCCACTTCTGGGGAGAAGGCAAAGGAGCATAGTACTACTTGTATAGCTAGACCACTGACTAGACATCTTTCTATGCTTGCTGAGCAAGACTGACTGGCAGCAGAGTGACAACATGGGGCTGATGATAGGCAGAGCTGCCTGCCTCAGAAAAAGAAGTCCTGGGGTTAGCAATTATGATACAACCTTCCTAAATCCCTGTAACTAAGGACTGGCTTTTACACGTCAAAGTCTGAGAATTTCCAGCCCCATCAGAATTTTTATTTTAATGTTGTTTTCTAGCATTTCTGTGCCAGATGTATCACAGTATCTGTCAGATTGTCTCTTGATTCCAATTTTGTCAGCTATAATCTTGTTCCACAGGTTCAGGGATAAGTACCAGCCCTGCAGCATACAAGTTTACAACTCAAACAGGAATTGATTGTTGTAACGTGGCTTTCTAGTCTGACAAGTCCAGCTGGCTCCTAAAGGGCTAGTTTGGCCATGCTTATCTTAAAGCATTTCTTGAACATGTTCTATTGTCTCCAATGGTAACTGTTCTTCTAGGGGCACTGTGGGGCCCAAGTGAAGCCATGGCATGCTGCTTTCTTGGTGTACCTCTTCTCCCATTGCCAGCAGTCCATAGAGGCATCTAAGAAAGATCTACTTGTTGCAAAATACTCCCTGCTGGGGAAACCTGCATTTTGTTAGCAAGCCTTTCTCACGCAGCGTGTGGGTTGGTTGCTATGGGTAGGAGGACTTTCTGTGCTGAGCTGCCAGGGGGTTGTTTCTTTGGTTGCAGTGCTCTTTCAAGTGCTGGGCCCTGATGAAAGACAAAGGTCCCCAGCTGCTAGGCATCATCATTTTTTTTGATGCCACATCTTCAGTATTTGCATGATTCCTGGAAGGAATAGAAAGCTGGACTGGCACAGTAGTAAATAGGCAAGATCCAGGCACTGCAGCAGTGGGGAGTGCTGGAGTAAGTCTTGCAGAGAATAGGCAAGTTTTTGCAGACCTGAGGTGCACCTAGTAAAGCTGAAAATGGCTCCATAGAAACTCAGTGGACTGGCTATACTAAGTTTAAAAGGGATCCATGTTCCTCCTTGCAATTGACATGTACCTTTGGTGTCCTGCCTGGGAGAAAAGATGAGAGAGACATATACCTGCTGATAGTCAGGAATTCCTCTCCTTTCTCAGGTGCATGAATTCATGGCTTTGAGAGACATGGTAAGGTGGAGTCCTAAGTCAGTTATAAATCACTTATGCTTTCTCAGTCCTGTGCTTCCCAGACCTTGAATATGTCACCGTTCCAGCTGAACAGAAGTTCTACCTTGTTAAAATCAGGGAGTGCCACTGATGGCAGCAGTCTTCTGTCCTCATTTTCTGCTAGAACCATAATGAATGTTTTATCTCAGTGTGTTGCAAAGAATCAACTACTTGTTTCTTTTGCCTGTAATGAAATATGTGCCATTTGATCTGATTGCTCAGCATTTGTATTTGGATTTTTTTTTTTTTTTGCCATTTCTATTTTGGATTGTAAACCCACTTAAAGAGGTGTATTGTAATTCTGGAAAATGTAATATTCCCCCTGTTGTCCCTCTTTATTTTTAATGAACCAATTTCACTATTTCTAATGCACATCAGCTTTTGTGCTTTTACCACCCATCCATACTAGGACTCAAGTTTATTGATTCTAAATATAATGTTCCACTAGTTTTCATGCTTATTGTCAAAAGCCAAAGCAGCCAGATACATCTCTGTTCTACAGGCCTAGCTTTTCATGGAGATAGCACTTTAAAAATCAAATCTCCTCTCTCTATTCGTGGTCTAGAGAAGATTCTTCATGGATGTAAATTGCTGCAGCTCCATGAGCTATTCAAATAAGGACACCAACAGGGGCTGTGGTCTTCCAGAACCACACATTTTCTGACATATCTATATATTGGAGTCACGCAAGCCAAACAGTACTTAAATAATTCACGAGTGTGGAAACACTGGGCCCATCGATTTGCCCTCTTTCTTAAAGTTATTTGTAATAAATTTTTCTTCCAGTGTTCTTTTTGGGTTGAAATAGTGTAAGCAAAATAAGATGGAAAATGAGTTGTATGGAAACATCTTCTACAGGAGGCTTGATTGCTTTCATGCCAAAAGCAGCTATCTTAATTTACTAATGTATTATTCACTTCAAAATGACCTTGTAATTTTATCTTGTAAATTCAATACTTGCTACTAAATATTGCATAAGCAATACTGCTAGTTTGGAGAACAAAACTTGCCATAATAGCTATATCCACTATATGCTTGTTTGGATAGTTTGAAAGTCTAGTGGATTTCTTGCAGCAGCATTACAGATGCATTGTTGACTGACTTGCTGCAGTGTGGTTTGTCACAGATTAACTCTTCAGATAACTGAGGCTCAGATTTTACAAGTGGTTCTGAAAAGCCCAATGACTGTGTAAACATTATTCTGCAGCTCACTTGAATCTTCCTGTCTTCAGGAAAGGTTACAAAACTGAAGTGGTCAGAGTTTCTTACTTGTTAACACACCTCCCCAGGACAGTGACTTGCTAGTCTGTTATTTTGATTCTCTGCCCTTATTGAAATACTGTCTCATAAGCTGATGTGCTTTAAGGCCAATAAGTGTTTGTGAATCTTTTTAGTCACAGTGGTGTGAGTTTTGTTCAGTGCAACTCACCTGCTGTCCGTATAACTTCCCTTGGCATTAAGGATGCTTTTTTAGAAATGTGCAGCTGATGCAATGCTGAGCTGATGCATGTTTTTCCATCACTTACATTCAGATAGTACAGATGACCTTAGAGGTATCTGCTCATTTTATGGGCACCCTACCTTTGAAGTCATTAGTGCTTAATTTGCACTGCTGCTTGCACTCAACAACATTAGTACTAGCTTCATGAATTAATAATGTGGTGTTTAAAGGTGAAAACTAAAGACCTCATCAAATTCTGGATATTAGCATATATACTGAAGATAATTAAGTATCTGAGAGGTAATGCTTTTTTCTTCTCTCCCTTTTTGATATGTGATAAGGAGTCCATTGAATATATTTTTGCTGCTGAGGATTAAACTTTGTTTAATGCTGTCCAGTCCTATATGGTATATCATATTCTACCTGGACTTGTGCAAAGCGTTCAACACTGTCCCACGCAACATCCTTGTCTCTAAATTGGAGAGACATCAATTTGATGGATGGATCACTGTGGATAAAGAACTGGCTGGATGGCCACACACAAAGAGTTGTGGTCAATGGCTCAACGTCTGGCTGGAGACCAGTAACGAGTGGTGTCCCTCAGGCATTGGTGTCGGGACCGGTCTTGTTCAACATCTTTGTTGGTGACATGGACAGTGGGATTGAGTGCGCCCTCAGCAAGTTTGCCAATGACACCAAGCTGTGTGGTCAGGTTGATACGCTGGAGGGAAGGGATGCCATCCAGAGGGACCTTGACACGCTTGTGAGGTGGGCTGATGCCAACCTTATGAAGTTCAACCATGCCAAGTGCAAGGTCCTACACCTGGGTCGGAGCAATCCCAGGCACAGCTACAGACTGGGCAAAGAAGAGATTCAGAGCGGCCCTGCGGAGAAGGACTTGGGGGGTGTTGGTCAATGAGAAACTGAACATGAGCCGGCTTCAGTGTGTGCTTGCAGCCCAGAAAGGCAACCGTATCCTGGGCTGCATCAAAAGGAGTGTGACCAGCAGGTCGAAGGAGGTGATCCTGCCCCTCTACTCTGCTGTCGTGAGACCTCACTTGGAGCATTGTGCGCAGTTCTGGTGTCCTCAACATAAGAAGGACATGGAACTGTTGGAACAAGTCCAGAGGAGGCTAGGATGATGATCAGGGGACTGGAGCACCTCCCGTATGAAGATAGGCTGAGAAAATTCAGCCTGGAGAAGGCTGCATGGAGACCTCATAGCCTTCCAGTATGTGAAGAGGGCCTATAAGTATGCTGGGGAGGGACTCTTCATCAGGCACTGTAGTGATAGGACAAGGGATAATGGGTTAAAACTTAAACAGGGGAAGTTTAGATTGGATATAGGAGGAAGTTCTTTACTGTGAGGGTGGTAAGGCACTGGAATGGGTTGCCCAGGGAAGCTGTGAATGTTTTACCCCTGGCAGTGTTCACAGCCAGGTTGGACAGAGCCTTGTGTGGCATGGTTTAGTGTGAGGTGTCCCTGCTCATGGCAGGGGGGTTGGAACTTGATGATCTTAAGGTCCTTTCCAACCCTAACTATTCTATGATTCTATGATTCTATGATATGCTACATTAACCCTCATTTGCAAAGCAGCTTCTTGGATTCTGTTGTGTTTACACTGGCAAGCTCAAAGAGGTAATTACAGAGCTCCTCTGTTAGAAGTTAAGTGCTGCAGATGAAGTCTTCTCCAGCAGATCAGAAATCACATACACAGTTTAGTTTAAGAACTTGGGGAGACCATCTTTTTCATTTCCCTCTGAAATTATTCTCCAACAAATCAAAAGCAGTTCTTCGAACCATCAAAGTGTGTACTTAATATTGCACTCCTGAATTCACTAAGACACTTCTGCCTTTACTAAACAAGCATGTCTTTAAGCAAAGCACTTAAACACATGCTTAATTAATTATTGAGACAAGAGTTATAGTGAATGTATACTGCTCACATTTAAAGAGGGTTTTTTTTTTCCCCAGTATGTATGAGCTCTTTAAAGCAGAAAACATGCTTCTAGTTTGAGTAATGACTCTTTTCTTTTTCAACAGCATTTCAATTCAGTGTAAGAATAGGTCCAAGTTTTAAATACCTGTTTTGCCAAATCCCTTTTGAAATCCAGTTCAGACTTACAGCTACTTTGAAATAAATAATCGTGTGAGATGCAATGTTCATCAGGAAACTGGTTTTAGTATCACCTGCATAAACCAAATCACAGATGCTTCAATCAAGGGTGATTTTTTTTTTAAAGAAAGGCTTTTAATTGTCTACTCTGCAGTATCACATGCTTACCTGTAATTTAGTGCCTTATCCAGTGGAGTGTAACAGGGATTAGCTTTTTCTGGGATGTAAAAGGGATTAGCTTCTTCTGGGATGTAAAAATTATTAGAAGATTAAAAATCTATATACAATTCCCTGATTTTTATGCAGAATACTAAAAATTTCTGAAAAATGTTTAAATTATTATAATTCTGATAATGATGCTCTAGACATTCTTTCTGCCTTCTGTTGTACAATGTATTTTTTTTTCCTTTTTTTTTAAAACCAAAACAATGAGTTAAACTTTGGATTATATATTTTGTTGTTTTTTTTTTTTTTTTTTTATTGCTCTTTGTTTATTAAAAAGGAGATGGGTCAAACTGACATTGTGAGCAGAGGTGTACTGCCACTCTGGCAAGCCTGAGTGCTCTACACAGTATTACTTGAAAGAGGAGCCTCAAGGTATTTTAACTCTTGTACATCTGTGTCATTTTCTTTAGGAATAGCACTGTCATGTTCTTCATCTTTCCAGTGACAGGTAACATCACGCACATGGCATGAGACTTTCAAAAGACGTTATTCTGTTCTAACTATTATGGTGGGACATAACCATCAGTTGACTTGGTGGGATTAGAGTAGGAAAAGTCTGGTGTCAGTGTAACTAAACCACTTCTTATTTAAAAATTACTTCAAACTGTCTGTTTTGACAGTGCTAGTGTGTACAACTCGCTGCAGTTTCTTTTGTTGGTGTTCTCTGCTGTTGGTGCCTTGTGTCATGGACCAAGACAGCCCATGCCTTCTGTTACTAGAACAACTATATGTAGTGAAGCATAGAGCTTTTGGTTATGCAGGAGGGAGGTAAATTAACATAGCAGCTACAGCATCTGGAAGAATCATGTTGAGGGCACTTCTGTTGGTTCTAGGGCCATTAACAATTTCAACATTAGGGCCATTAACAATTTTCAACATTAACAAAATAATGGTGTGTTAGTGAAAGGACTTGTGTTTTGTGTGAAGGCAGGAGTGTGTGTCATTACCAGAGCCCTTCAGGAAATTGGTGAATGGCAGTCTGGTTTGCCATAGACCATCTGGAGGTGTGGAGATCCAGGATGCTATTTCTACAGATGATACCACTCTGCCTGTAATATTGCTGATATTAGTCAGCAGTTTTCAACTGATGGATGTCTAAGAGTTTTCTCTTTGTTCCAAGCACATTTGTAAAGTTCATGTGCACTAGGTACACATTATAGTCACCATTTATGGGTGCTAATGTCATGGTAAAAATCACTGTTAGTAAGAAAAGCATTGCATCCTGAGTAAAACTGATTGTTCAGCACTTCATTAGATACTGGTCTGACCTGCATTTATTTATAACAAATGACAGAGAGAAAATTCTCATATGCAGGTACCCATTTACCTGACTGTGTTTGTTGATACAGACTGAATCATGTGCTCCTGACTGCCTAACTGCAAAATTCAGACTTCATCACAAATTTAGGGGCGTTGATTGCCAGTGTTGAATGGACATCATGCTTCATTTGAAAGTGTTTCATCCTCTAATTCATCTAGCTGTGACTAAACTGTGAGAGAGAGTCATAGGGGTCTTGAATGTCCTTTTATCTAGTTAAAAAACTATTCTGAAAATAAAGCCTGCTGCATATTTGCAACAGTGCTTGTGGAGGTACAAATGGAGTGATACTGGGAGTGTAAGCTCCATTAAATTCAGAGGTATTCATGTTTCTACATAGTTGCACCTCATGACTAATAGGTAACAGGAACAAAGGTCTGTTGCTCCTCCAAAAGATATATTGTGCATTTTCATTGTTATTGTTGTAAGACACACAAATATCAGTGTACATTATAGACAAATTATATTACTAAAAGAGGTAATTAGCTGGAAATACTGCGTTCTTACATAGAAGTTGTCATAACAACTTCATCGTTAAGTGAATGCTTAACTATTAATTTTCCTCCTTCCAATTTACATAGAACTTTCTAAAGTACCTTGTAGCTTGAAGCAGAAGGAATGATTTGTCTCCTATTAATATGGGGATGTAGGTCTGTGTTTGGCAAGACTTTCTTTTGTGATGCAATCAAGACAATTCAATCCTATTAAAATATTAGTTTTGGGAGATAGCAGTTGGCTATGCTTTCCTTTCGCATTCTTGTATTCCTCAGGATAGCATCTGCAGATGCAAAGATGACCTGCCACCTCTTTCTAGGAGGCTGCAAGATCTTCAGTTACTAGGGTCTGTGCCTCTTGCAGCATCTTTGGAAAGCAAAGGAGTGCCATTATCCTCAATCTTTTATTCAAGATAGCAGAGGAGGTGAGTGGCAAAGCAGTACTTGAACCCATGCCAACACTTATCTCTCTGCCCTATCACTGCCTTCTCTTTAATGACTTTGAAGACTAATAGCAAAACCTTTGGAGCACTGCTTTTCTGCAGAGGATCTGTCTAGTGTCCAGTGTTCAAACCACCTACTTGTACACAATGCCACAATACCTAAAAAGTTCTTGATTGTAATGTGTGGTGATTGTAAACACTGAAATCAATGGACTATAAACACCTGTTCAATGTGTAATGGTAAGCACAAGCTTAAATGTAGCTTTGCATAGCAGTGAATGGTGGCAAAAGCTGCCAGGTTCTGGTGTGTTTAGCAGCAAGAAGTTTAAATATCAGGAAGAATAAATAGTTTTCATTTTTGCAAATGTGGCTGTGTTGTGACATCAGGGAATGTCTTGAGAAGTTCTGCTTAACCAGCTGTCTAGCTCCTACCCTTACTCTTTGCTTTGATAATGAACTAAAAAAAAAAAATCGGTCTCAGGAGATTTAAGTTTGTACATTTAACATGAAATTTACTTAAACTGCCATAGAGAGTGTTGGAGGAGGAGAAATTAAAATCTCAGCTCCAATCTTATTTTTCAAAGGGTCATATCAGCATCCAGTAAGTATTTTCATCATATTCAAGTTATCAAGATGTCAAGATCATTATCTACCTAGCAATAGACATCTGACTTTATATAGGCAATTGTAAAATAACTTGATCCTTAACCAGTGTGATGTGATGTACAGGCATCTAGACACCTGACCTTTACAAAAGCAGCCTTAAAAGTCAAATGTCATCCTTTTCCTAGCTTCTATTCTTCTGCAACCAGGCTACCCTTCACTTGGTCTTTTCCTTGTCTGATCTTCATCGAAATATTTTGGCATACATCAGAGATGCTTTTCTGGTTTATACTAAGACCAGATCTGGCTTTAAACTTCAAAGCTTGCAATAAAGATCTTGCAAATTTACCTTCATCACCCCAGAAACCCCCCAAAAGACATTAGGATTTCTATGTCTCAGTTCCCATATTAGCGATGCCATTCACCAACTTGAATCAAACCTGTGAGTGGATATATTTATGGATTCAGGCTAGGCTTGGAGGCAAAGCCCACCTTGTCTCCAGCCTTTAAGAGACACCTACCTACCAGTGGAAGTCTGCAGGGGAAGAGAAGGGTGGAGTAACTATCCCATCAAACTTATTTTTTTCTAAACCTTACCTAAACAGGTTCAGGCTACTCAAAATTTTACAACCTTTCAAAACCCTAGAAGCCAGCTGTAAAATAAGAGCTACCCTTGTTTAATAGCCAGAAAATCAAGGTGTGAAGCTAAGGACAAGCAGTAGCAAGAGAGATAAGAAATGTGCCTCTACTGCTGCATTTATGTTTAGTAAGAGGATGCCTAAAAGCTTCAGCTTTCTGTTATCTTTTACAAAGATTTACCAGAACGAGTGGTATTAAGCCTTTAATGCTCTTCCTTTACATATACAAAAATGGTAATTTTTGTTTCCATTTTCAATCAGCCTTATTTGAATTTATTTTTATGTTGAATAGCAGTCTCTCATTTTTGAGGTTATTTTTTTTTTGAGATGCCAAGCAGTACTGATTATATCAATGGAGTACACTGATTATTTTTCCCTCCTTGTGTTTGCCCTATATAGCCAGTAAGCATGATATTTGACATGATTAGTTTCTCTTTTCATCTCCAATTCTTTGTGGAAATAATCAGAATTACATTGAAACCAGCATCAGAACTTCATTGCGGCAAATCTCCTGTGCTTGTTCAATCTAATGCAAAATGTACAATGTGGAACTTAAAAGCTTTTATCTGATTTCAGGGTCTGTTTATGCCATACTAACTTGATGCCTTTTCCTCTGTCGTGTGGTTTCATGATAGATGATGCTCTGCAAACTCCGAGTTTTGGAGGTGAGTTGCAGCAAGTGATGGTCAAGATATCCTTTCTTGTGTTTGTCTCAAAACAAGTCAAAAGACAGAAGGTGCTGACAGCTGGTTATCGCTTGGGAAAACAGCATGGGGGGGCATAGCAGGGCTTCTTCTCCACAAAGGTGGGGATGCTCCCTGTGTTGTCTGCCCTGAGGCCGCGAAGAGCAACTGCCCCAGCAACAAACTGCCCGGAAACAACGGCACAGACACTGGGGCGCCTGGTGGGTCACAACGGGAACTAGGTCTAGAGCTCCCCAGATCCCCTGCAGATGATTCTGACCTATGGGAGGTGTCCAAGAGAGCCGTACTTCAGTTGTGTGGTGCATCCCTCCGCCCTGGATTCCAGCAGACTCACTGACCACAAGGATCACAAGGACTTAACTACAACTGAAAACCGAAAGGACTACAACTGAAAGAATTTCGACTCACTGACAGAGGAGATGTTGCTGGATCCAAGGGTTGGTTATCCTATTTCTGTTTTCTTTCGTTATTTCCTTTCTTCTTTTCTTCTTCTACTTCATGTCTTTTATGAAAATAACTGACCAAGAATTTTGTTTGTCCCGGCACAGTTTTAGAGAAGTTTATAATAAAATTAATCGTTGTTTCATTTTTCATGGAGAGACTGTTTTCTCCTGTGAACCTGTGAAGAATATTGTAAACGATCAGCTTTTCCCTATAAACAATTTCTGTAAGCCTTTGGTGCTGGTACAGGTCTATGGTAAAGCAAGGGCAGTTGATTAGAGGATGGAACTGGGTCACCCTGGATTTGTGGTATTCCTTTGCCATATGCTGGGACCAGTGACTGTAGATGTAAGGGGAAGAATGGCATTATATATCGCCATTCTTTCTTATGTCAACTTTTACAATGGGCTGCCATGATTCTGGTTAGTGTATATCACGATGATCTATTTGAGTGATGGTAACTTATTCATATATCAGCATGGTGCAACTTGAGTTTTAAAGCCAGTTCTCTAGATCCGTCTGTTATACTGCTTGTGAGATGTGCTAAAACCCATCAGTTTCCATTCCTGACCAGAACTGCTATTTCTGGCACAAACACATCAAAATTCTTTTTATTCTGTGACAGCATTCCTGCCCTCTTGTGTCTGAAATGTGATTTGTTCATGAGGATTGACAAAACTGGTTGGAGCCAGGCTACAGGAGTTTGTGTGGGAAGTATTGTCTCCCACCCAGAAGCCAAAGTAGCGCTTCCTTCTATGTAAATTAAACAGCTAAGAAGATTCTGATTTTTATTTTAATTTGTTTTTATTTACTGGAGAGAAGAAAAACAAAAAGAAAACCCCAAAACCAACACCTCACCTCCCCCCAAAATTAATTGTTCCTGCACTGCACAAAGAGAGTGATTAATCTCCTGCATACAGAAGCATTTGTCTACTGCTCCTGCTTGAATTCCTCAAAGGCTAAGAGTGTTTCTAATGGTCATTTAAATAATAAATACCACCACACTCATTAGAGGTGTATCACTCCTTCCTTTTCAGCTCTGGTGCTTGTTGTATTCTATTAATATTTATTGAATTCAAGGAAATACATCCTGAGCAGGAGGTCCACATTTCTTTTCAAGGTCGTCAAATATAAATATTTTATTTATCTAATTTAGAAAAACGACATTAGTTGTGATGCAGCAAACATGACAAGAGTATGGATTAGTGGAAAGCTTCTCTCAGGAAAATGTATTCAGGTACCAGTAATGGATAATTATAAGTCCAATAGCTTCTCTCTTAGCAGGTAATAAAAATACATAATGGCAGTACAAACCCTCACCTGAAAGTGTGCATATGGCAATAGCAGAGAGTAGTAAAATAGGCTATTTACTATGAAGGCAGTGGAAGGATCCAAATCTCTTTCTGATACTTGGGTCCTTAGTAGGCTTATTAGAGCTTCAGCTTCAAACTTTTTCATGGATATGCATGTAGGCTATATAGCAGATTTTCAGCAGTCCTTTGGGAACGAATATGCCTAAATCCATTAGGTATTGGATGCTGTGTCTTATGTTGGCTCAGAGGAGCTGGCTAATAACCATGCTAGTAGCAATCCTATGAGTGGCCAGAGTAGTTCATCACAAGTACTGCACAGTGTTTTCTTACCCCTGGCAGTCTACCGTTCTCCTACTTCAAACAGGGCTGCATTACCTATTGCTGCACATGTGTAGCCCAGGAAGGTCGTATTTCGTTCCCACCAGTATGAGATGAAGAGAAGATCCTGCTGAGATGCTGTGTTCTGAATGTTTATGTAGGTTAAGCCTCCCTTGCCTTTTTCTGCTGTACGTTCAACTTCTGCACACTTGGAGCCTGTTGTCTATTTGTTCTTTGGAGGTGTAGAAATTATTCTTCTATGATGATTTCATTCTGAACAAGCACCATCTTTTCTTTATATTCATCCCGTCCTCTCCAAAAAGAAGGCAAGATGATAAGGGCTACATTTTAAAAATTAATAATTGCATTCTTGCAAATGCTGGCTATAAGAAAACAATGCTTCAAAAAGGGAAAAGCCAGTAGATTGTGTTTACCTCCTTAAAACATTCACCAAGGAACAATTCCCCCAGACTGAGTTTTAAGCTGTCAAGAATCAAAGAAAACAAATGAAGTGGCACTTAATTTAATTGAAAATTGTGCTTATGGGGTTTTGTGTCTGCATTCAATTTTTAGCACATGTAGTCTTTTGATATTGCTAAGGTTAAAATTAAAATTATGTATTTATTGCTATTGTCTGGAAATATTGCAGACAGTGCAGGCTCTAAAGAAGTGGTGTTGAATAACTTTTGTCTTTGTAGCAGTTCTGTTTTTAAATAATATGCAGTATTTAAGGGAAGATGTTACAGGAGAATAGGCTGTAAAAATGAAAGGTAGTAACTCCAGAGCTTTGATTGAATTGGTGTGTGACCTGTGCTGCGTCCTGACAGAAGCCTGTCTGATAGAGCCAATGCCAGCCAGCTCCAAGATGGACTCACCACTGGCCGAGCCCATCAGAGATGGTGGTAGCACCTCTGGGATACCATTTTAAGAGGAAAAAAAAGGAAACCTCTCTGCAATTGCAGCTGGAGAGAGGAGTCAGGATATGTGAGCGGAATAAGTCTGCGGTCACCAAGGTCAGTGAAGAAGGAGGGAAGAAGGTTTTCCAGGTACCAGGTGAAGGCCATTGTGAGGTAGGCTGTTCCCGTGCAACCCATGGAGATCCACAGTGCATCAGATCTCCACCTATAGCACTTGAAGGACCACACACAGGAGAGGAAGATGCCTGAAGGAGGCTGTGACCCCATGGGAAGCCTATGGTGAAGCAGGCTTCTGGCAGGACCTGTGTCCTCGTGGAGAGAGGAGCCCACGGTGGAGCAGGTTTGCTGGCAGGAATTGTGACCCCACTGGGCGTGAGGAGGTAGGAAAAAATCAGGAGTAAAGTTAAGCCTAGGAAGAAAGGAGGGTTAGGGGAAAGGTGGTTTTGAGATTTAGTTTTATTTGTCGGTATCCTACTCTGATTTGACTGGTAACAAATTAAACTAATATTTCCCCAAGCTGAGTGTGTTAGGCCTATGATGGTAACTGGTGAATGATTTCTCCCTGTCCTTATCTTGACTCACAAGTTTGTTGAGATATTCTTCTCTCTCCTGTCCAGATGAGGAAGGGAAGCGATAGAGTGGCTTTGGTAGGACCCTAGTTTCCCACCAAGGTCAACCTACCACACGTCTTCTGACCTATAGAACTGAAGATTTTACTGCCCCGTCTCACTGTTGACGTTACTAGTACTGAGTTACTAGTACTAGTACCACTAATTCACACTCACTGATATACTCAGTAGTAAGGTGTTGATGAGAACAGGCATAAGGAATAAATCACTCCATTTCCTCTCTTGCAAAGCTTGCTTCATTTTGTAGGGAGCAGGTCTGATCTGCTGACTCTCGGCAGAAACCATGTCAGATGGCATCCATGGAGTAAAACAGAGGAGAAATAAGGCACCTGTAGAGTCAGGGGAAGAAGCAAAGCCCTGATAGAGAGCTGAGTTGCTGAAGTGTTATAAGCATAGAGGCTCATATGACTCTAACCCTGAGTAATGGTGATGGATAGGAGGAAACAGGAGCACAAGATGCCTGGAGAAGGAGGGCGAAGACTGAGAAAACTGAGGTAGTAGGAGTAACGGAACTAAATGGAAGAAGCAGATACCTCTGGAGCTGCATGTGTAATCAAAACATGAGATCAATGACTGGCTGACCTTTGTCATGAATAAAATAGATCCCTGTGTACAGGGACACAGAGCAGAAAGCATAGAGACACCTGAAGAATAGCAACACTCACCCTAAAATGAAAGGGTAAGTGTGACAGGAAGCTGAAAAACCTGTGTGGCAGAGCAGGACCAGTGAACTTATGACAGGGGTGCAGGGAGAAAAGGAGTCTTCTGGGGCCTGCCAGCGGAGCAAGCGAGGAGAGCAGAGCAGCAGCAGCTTGTTGAGTGGATCTGAGCTGGAACTAGCTCTGGAGATGGACTTATTATTGCAAGAGCTTGAGAGTGTTATGCTGGAGAGGGAGGAGGAGTTTCATGTGTTTGGCAAACAGCCATAGTAAGGCTCTGAGTTTTATCACATGGTTGAGCAGAGCAAAAATAATCGTGGCGTCTTCATTGTTGCTCTCCTCTAGAATTATACCAGAAGTTAGGCCTCTGCATTAATGTATGTATCCTTATGTGATACTCCACATTTTTCCTTTATTTCATACCAACATAAAAAATGTGTATGGCAAAAATATCCTTAGCAGCAAGCTGAAGAAGTTCTAGCATGACAAGCTCCTAAGTAAATACTGAACAGTTGCTAAAGCTAAGTGCATAGTCTCTCATTTTTCAATTAACATGCTCAATATATCGTGATGCCTTAATTATTTTTAATAAATATGGTTAGAAGAAATCTCTAAGTCTGGAGGAGAACTTTACAAGGTAGATGGTTCTTTCTGTTTTCAGTGGTGGGGTGAAGGTAGGTTTAACTGAAATTGAAGAGAGGCTTATAAAAATGTGTCATTGTCTGAAAAACTTCGCTGTTAGATAACTTTAGCTCTTCCTGTCATCTTCCATTTAGCTTCACTTTAATCTCAGATGAGCCTTTTTCAAGCAATTGCTTGTCCCTTAACTAACTTTGGTGACAACTAGTCTGCAAGAGAGCATGGGGACAACTAGTCTGCAAGAAAGCACGTCTGCAAGAGATAGTTCTGCTGATTACCCACACAGTGATCCACGTTCCCTGCGGTGAGCTGTGGAGGTGCTACAACATTTTGTTTAAACCGGGCAGCTGCCCTCCTGTAGCTGATGCAGAGAAGGCTGAATAGCCCCATCATGAGATCAGTGTTTGATAGATGAGATGAATTGCCCTCTACAGGTGTCTGCTGTCACCTGGGGGCGAATAAGGTAACTCCCTCGAACAGGTCACCTAATAATCAGATATACAAAGGCAAGTGGAAGTGGGGAGATGCCCATGGCTTACCTGATGTCTGGTCTCCCAGCTATCTAATAGCTTGCTGCAAGCCTGTTCCCATGGCAGCACCTGTAATGGCCATTTGTACAAAACCTTCTGTTTCAAAAAATATACAGCTATGCAACTTTGGGATAATGGTTTAAATCCATCAGTGCTGGAATTTTCCAAAAGCACTTAGCATCTGAACTTCTCAGGATGATCTCAAATATTTTTAATCATAAAATGCCATCTTATTGAAGGCAAAGTTTGGGGACAAAGGTCTGTTTGCAAGATGTTGACAACAAAATTAGGAAAAAAAAAATTTAGATTTAATATGTTTTCACAGCAGCATGTGCAGACTGAAAAGCTTCTGTCTTCTAGCCTAAAAAATATATAAAAGCTTCTGTTTGGTGATTTTTGTTTCGATAACTGATCAAATTTAGACCAAGACATATGATGTATTAAACTGACTTGAGCTGACACTGTGCATTTAGTTTAGGGTGTGGTTTTGCAATTTCAGTATTAGTGTCAAATTGATATGGGGATTTTTTTTTTCCAGATTTTTTTAATTTTCTTAGGCAGGTAAAATAATATTCTATCTGTCTCTACCAAGTGCTGGTCTAAATGGATTCCATTTTAGTAAAAGGGTGATTCCTTTCTGAGGTCCAGTAGGAGAAATGTCAGGAGAACTCAGAACACCTTTGAAAAGACCTTCCTATATGTTGCAGTGAGAATCCTACTACGTTTAGGGTTTTAATGTGAGGAAGTGTATTTCCCTTTAAAAATGAGAGCTATGAAGTTGTCTTCTCTTTGGAGAGACTGAGGAAATGGGGACACATGTCTTGGAGGATTGACATTGCTTTCTACTGGTAAGAAACAGGCTGCCACTAAACCATGAAATTCAAACCTCAAACCAAACTAATTGGGCTGACAATTGCTCTAGCAGTTGGCTGCTAATTCTGAAAAATAATCTACCACCTGTTGTTTAGTCTGTAGGATTAGAGATGGTTTTAATGTTTGAGGCAAGGGAAATTTATTGCTCCAGATGGAGCAAAATTTCTTTAAAAAAAATACAACACGGGCATGGATCAGCATTCAGTGCAGTAGTCTCCTGCTTTAAAAAATGCAGCTTGATACAAATCACAGCACTTTTAATAGCAGCCTATGGACAGAGCTGTTTTCCACCTTCAGAAATTGTTTTCTCTATTTGGAAGTCGTCACAGATGAGTTTATCACAGTTCTTGAACAGATACGCTGTGCAATTGTCACTTTTCTCCCTGTGTCCATCAGATTTTAATAAGAAGTGATAATTTTATTGTCCCACTGAGAATGTAATCAAAGATGTGTTTGATACACAGGATAAATAGTTGATGGAGATGGAAATGCTTAAATTCAAGGGTTATTTTGTGTGTTTGCTATTTATGGACCATCTGGAAGCAAGCAATGCTGTCAATGAGACTTTCAGAAATCAGCAGTATGAAATAGATGAGAAGACAGGGTAAGGTAAATCTGCTGGTTGGACAGACCAGATGATATTGCTGGGAATGTTTCTGCTCAGCAAAAAGCAGACAACACTTTTTTGATAGACATATAATTTTTGTCACAAAAGTGTTTTCAGGAAATATTTCCCAGTTTGGAGAGGAAGGGATGGGGGGATACTCTCTGGTAGGGTGAGAAGAGGGGATTTTACTCTGACACAGGACCTGGGGAATTTACACAGAAAGGGAGATGAGGGTTCTATACCTGCTCTGGCTCAGCCTAGGATAGGAATTTGAACTAATTGCATCCCACACATAACAGATGTGTGGCTGTTTAATTTGTGGCTGTTTAACTTGGGACAGTTTGGGAAGGCTGGATTTTAATAACTTGTTATTAGGGCATTTGGTGGGAATAGTGGAAACTTGGGCAACATCATGCAGGGTGTATGCTATCACACAAGCCGTGCTGGTGTACAGCATGTTGCAGAGGTGACAGTCCTCTGGAGCTGATTGCCAGAATGTGCAACAGGATCCCTTGACACATGCACTGACTCATCCTTGGAACAGGTTTGAGGATATATTGAGTGGAAAGGGGAAGATGAGACACCCTGTATTGGATAGAACTCATCAGCAAACTTGCCCTACTTCTGGTCAGGCTTTGTGTTGAGCCTTTTTTCCTGGCTTGTGATTTTAGCTTCTTCCATTTTCCCCTCTGTAGTATTTTATTTCCCTTGGCTTCTATCGTCTTCTCCTTCCTTTTTCCCTCTTTGGCTGTATAAATGTCAGGACTGTTGGATGAAGTAAATTAATTTTCAGAAAGTAAATCTCCGATTTGCCCACAGAGCCCTTTTAGGGCAGGTTGTTTATTCCAATTCAGGAGTTTTCTGGAGCATCCCAGGGGGTTCCATGTCTTCCATGTCAAACTCCTAGGGGGTTGCATGTCTTTCAGTCATCCCTGAATTTAGCTATGCAAATGCTGGCTATCAGCTGCTCCTTTCACTCAGATCTGTTAACTCTCTCTCCCTGTTTTCCCCAGTCAGGTTCATCCAGCTGAGTATATTTAGGCTGGAAATGCATAGTAGCCCAGATCAGTCTAATCACAGTCATCCTGTTCCTGCTGCCACTACTCCCTGGCCATGTCATCCTGGCCTGTGGCACTTAACAAGTGGATCCATTCAGTCTACTTTAAAGGCAGGGTTCTCTGGTTGGTGAAATGATTTCTGTCTGCTGGATGGTCATACAGCAGAACAAGGTGGTAGCCAGAACAAGGCAAAAACCTTGTTTCCTTTTGCTCAGCCACAGCTTCTTAAGAAAACATAAGGTCATGAAAGCTGAGAACAAACTTAACGGTACTACCATCTGTAATAGGTATACGGAGTGGCAACTGGTGGCTTTTGGAAAGAGATAGTAGCTTGACCAGCACAACCTTACAGTGCTTATTATGTACAGTTTTAAAGCATTGAATTTAAAGGTAGTTTTTTTTCACCACTAATAATTCACATTCCCTTGGCAATAAATATTCAAAGGACCCAAGACATGATAAAACCCTTTGGATGCTGTAATTGTCCTTTGTTTTTATTTAACACAGACATTATCATTAGTATAGCTGGTTAAGAAGCAATAGATATGTATAATTAAACCCAAGTATTTTTGGTTAGTGAAGTACTTCAGTTTCTTGAAATTTTCCAATGGAAAAGATTCTTTTCTTCCTTTCTGTCTTGCTTGGGTTGTTGCTGCTGTCTCTCCAGGTGAACAAATTCAGGCAGGACTGACAATAGCTCTATGTCTATTATGATGTCCTGCTATAAAGTGTGTTTGTTGTCTTCTAATGCTTTAACGAGTGTTGATGTTTTGAAGTGAGCTATGCCAGTCAAGAGCTTATAAACAGGTTTAACAGATTGGTGATGATACTTGAGAAATTCAGTGGAAGAAGGCATCTTCTAAATATCTTAAAAGATATTTCTGTCTGAAGCAGCTTCTGGTGGGCTATGAAAGGTTACCATTCTCAATGTCTGATCCACCTCAGGTTTATGATCTAGTAGTCATGGGATAGGATGCCAGTGGGGAAATACAATTACTGTGATTTTGTTCTGGATGACTTGTGCAGTTTACAGAGTTGGGTCCTACTCTGGTATGCACTCTTTCTGCCAGCTGCTTCTTCAGAAGTGGTTGCATACTCTCCATTAACAAGGCTGGTAGACCCATATATGTAGCAGCCCCTCAGGCTAGTGAAGTTGTCCTGCACTGAGGTTTATCTTATACTGTGTTTACAACTTATTGCATGGGTCTGTTGCTGGCTGCACCTGGAACATGTAAAGTGCTAAGAAGACTCAGGAAAAAGTAGATCCAAATATTTTGTTCTGCTCAGTCAAAATGGACAGCTATCATTTCAACTATACACATTCTGTTCTTAAGCTGAGGCAGATGTATTTATGTTGGCTCCACTTCAGCTTCCATAGAAACAGAACTTTTTCTGACATCAGAAAAAGATGCAAATTATTTTCATGCAGCAGGTGTTTCAATCAAATATGCTGGGATCAAACTAATGTTTATCAAGTACCCAAATCACAGCTTTAGGTACTTGGTGGGCATTGCCCATAGGGATGTAATGCATCATCAGGTAAAGAAGCTTAAAACTCAGTGAAGGAGAATACCAAATCACAAATCAACAAACTCAATTGTATTAAACATGCTGCCCAGGGAGGCTTTCTTCTGGCAAGGAAATATTCAATGCAAATTTACTATTATGAATTTTAAAAATAAACCAACTGTAGGTATATGATAGTTTTTTGATAACATAGAAGCAGTTGGGACCCATAGTTGTTTGGTAACATCAAAGGAGCTCCTTTTCAAATACCTGCTTGTTATATCCTTGGTCCTGGAAGCAATAGTTACTGCTGTTTAATCAACCTGAATTTGGTACGACAGAATCTTACCAAATGCTTCTGAGGGGGTTCTTACTAAAATTTGAATAGCATGTCATTAAGAATGATGGTGTTTTGAATTAGTAAGGATACTAAAAGAAGTAAAAATAGACAGGACATCATGAGATTTCCCAGCAGCTGACATGTTTGGCTTATTATTACACAGCTGAGTTGATTTGAAAAGACACATGAGTTTCAAGGAGTCTTAAATGCAGCGCCAAATAAATTAAATAGATGGCAAAGAATTTTGTAATGTGTTTTGTTCAGTCAAAATCAAAAAAACTTTGAGACGTTCTCTTTTGAAATTATTAATGTCCAGGAGGGTGCTGGATTACGGATTCCCAATAACTATCTTTCACGTGGCCTTCTAATCCCTTGTAGCTTTGTGCTAGGGTCAAGTTAAACACTGTCAGTTAAAGACAAATTGATACAGGGGGGATTGTTATTTTTGTTGCTTTCTGAATGGGTAGGCAGTGTCTAAATAAGGAACACTGCCTTAGTTATTGTTATAGCTAGAAGATCCACAGCGGTGGGGCAGGGAACTACTGCAGGAATTAAGATACCCTGCAGTCTGTGGGAACTTAATAGTTCCCTCTTCTGGACCCTAAACACATGGGTCCTGGCATCTCAGCCTGGCAGCTCCTAGTTTCCGTCATGGGAAATAATGAATGAATATAGTATCTCTGGTACCCATATCACGTAACATCCTAAGTTAATAGAAGACACGAAGACCACACTGAAACCAACCTAATGCTTCTCACATGATAATCCTGTGTGGTTTTCATATGTTCCATTTCTAGAAGATAAGTAGTATGTTTGGGTCTCTTGGTGGCATTGCTCAGACGGGATAGGTTCGAGGTGGTTCAGACATATAAGATATTGCCCATGCTTTGTCCATCCTGTTTTGTAGTTTTCTGTTGTCTTTAGTTTGTTCCTCTTATTTCAGAGGTTGAAGCACTGGGACGTTCTCCCCTGGGAGGCTAGGAATCACTGTTTATACTTTGCACCTCAGTTAAGTCTCTGCACAGTGCATTAAAGTTAATAATAAAATGATTTGCCTCTGTTTTTCTGGCTCTGCCACTCCCCATTTTTCAGAAGGCCTTCTCTACCAGTTAAATATCATAATTTCTGCCAGTGACAGCTCATAACAAAACTTGTATAAGAATATCTCTTAATTGAGTGCTGTTCAACTCTTTATTTTCTTTTTAGTTTCTCAGCCCCTTTAATGTTGTCTTAATAATTTTGGTTTTTTTGGTGTTTTTTTTTTTTTTTCTCTGAAAACTTCCTTTCGGGGTTTCTTTTCAAATTAACTGATGTTGAAATGATCATAACCTAACTTCTCTCATCTTTTTAATTTTTTTTTCTTTTTTTAACTCACAAAATTACCTCCATTGGCATTAAGTTCAGAGATTCACAGAGCCTAATGTGCATTCGTAAATCTGAGCTGACTTCACTGAAGTATTTGAATTTACAGTCTCTTAACAGAGATCAGAGGTTGACCCCAGATACCACAATATTAGCTTTATTGGGAAATTTAGAATTTTCTGGTGCACTATATTCAATGACACATTGATAGGATTATCTGAGGATAGAAAGCAAAGGCTTGCATTCCCTTCTTCTCTGTATAAGTCTTCTTTGTTTGAATGGTAGATTCCAGGGACTGAGATTCAAGGTGATCATGTTAATAACCAAGGTTGAATTCAGAACAGCACTTTTCCTGGGAGGATCTTTCTTTCTTCTTTCATATAAAAGTGTTGGCCATGGTTTGGATTTATTTTGGCCTTTGTTCTCTCAGTACTAGACTTGTTAAGGGCTTGTCTGTGGCTGCAGCACTGCCAAGTGGCTTCTCTCCGTCACAGTCACTTCCCACAATGTCACCCCACTGACTACTTGGGAGCAGCACTAATCAAAAGTAAGGACCCAGGCCATTAATACGGACGCACAGGGTGAGGGGGTAGTGGTGTGTGAAGTCCTTTAACTTGCACAGAGGTAGTCTGGATGGCAGTACACATAAAGGTGCTGTCTTTATGTGTCTTGGTCATGGAGGCTTCTAGGTGAAAGTGCTTTCTTTTTACTTGTTAACTTTTTCACAAATGAAATTCTGCATCTGCAGTGTCCCATCTCTTATTTGTTTGTTTATAATACCAATCACATCCTTGTTTTACCTTGTCTCAGGGTTGTGTGTTTTGTTTGTACTCTTCTATCAATGATAATCAAGGATCTGATCAAATGTACATCTCTTTGTCTTGACTTTGTGGAGCTTGCTGATTAATGTGGGGTGGAAAATAGAATGTAGTAGAGAGGCTGTTCATTTAGTGAGGTCTATATGCACAAAATGATGTGTTAAACTCCACCCCCAGTATACTTTCCTTCCATGTCCTGCTGTCCCCTGTTTGTCCATTCATGTCATTCCAAACTTTGTTTCTGGAGCCCTGCCTAAATAAATGTTGGCCTTCTGGGCAGGACTGAGGAAATCAAGACTGCATTCCTGTCTCTGCCTGTGTCCTGCTGAGCCCCCTCTGCTGTGTTGGCTGGAATGCTGCAATATTAGTCCCTTCTGCCTCACAGATGATTAAGGGAGTGGAACATCTCCCTTATGAGGAGAGGCTGAGGGAGCTGGGTCTCTTTAGCTTGGAGAAGAGGAGACTGAGGGGTGACCTCATCAATGTTTACAAATATGTAAAGGGTAGGTGTCAGGATGATGGAGCTAGGCTTTTTTCAGTGATATCCAGTGATAGGACAAGGGGCAATGGGTGTAAACTGGAGCATAGGAAGTTCCACGTTAACATCAGGAAGAACTTCTTTACTGTAAGAGTGACAGAGCACTGGAACAGGTTGCCCAGGGGGGTTGTGGAGTCTCCTACACTGGAGATATTCAAGGCCCGCCTGGACAAGTTCCTGTGTGATGTACTGTAGGTTACCCTGCTCTTGCAGGGGGGTTGGACTAGATGATCTTTTTAGGTCCCTTCCAACCCTTGGGATTCTGTGATATTGTTGTACATAATAAGAGGACCAGATAACACAGGCTAGTGCAGCTGATCCTGAGACCTGCATTGTGCTGTAGCAGCAAAGCTGCTCCTCTTCTGACCAGGCTGGGGGCTACCTGAAACCCTAGGACAGGCCCTGCTTCTGCACATAGCTAGCCTAGATCTGCAATGACAGGTGTCAAAGGGTCCAGGTAATCCAGGAATACCATGAGCCAAAGATAGCTGGTGGATAGAGCATGTCACCTCTGCATCTGCTGGGGAAGTATCCAGCCTATTATAAACCACTGCAATGCCCATGCTGGGGAGCAAAAGGCAGGCTAAGGTCAGCTCTTGTTTTCTTCAACGTCCTGAACAGAATTTGGTCACAACCAAATGAAATATAGAACTTGGTTAGTACAAAGCAACCTCGCACATGCTTTGACCATGAGGGAGCAAATGCCCCCTGTATTACATAAACATATCCAGCTCCCATAGCAACATCATCCATGTTACCAATTCAGTGATAACCATGTTGAAGTAATCTGCAAATATTTAAATTATATACAATTGACTTGTCAATTTTGTCACATATGTTTATATGCAAACAAATCTCATGACTAGCACTTCCAAAAGCCACTAGGAATGTGTTAATGCTGAAGACTCAGCAGCTTTTGCTGGTTGGCTCTGACCTGAATATTAATCATGCTTTTCCTTAGATGAGCATTAAATCTTTTCTGCTTCTGGAGACCAACATCAAAATTCAAATATTTAATTTGCTCATTGACATTTATTAAAATAGCTCCATGCTTGAATATCAAGGCAGCAGTCCTAATTCTGTTAGTCTAGATGACATTGGAAGTAAATTTAAATCTGATTGAGAAGCATTTAATACTCACTAAGAAGAGGAGGAAATGAAAGGTCAGTGGTATAAAATGTTGATATCTTCAAACACAGCAGAGTTTAAGTAAGATTTTTGGCTTTTGAAGTAACTGAATGAAACCTCAAAAACTGTACAATAGGGATATTTCAAAATTTTAGAAGAGGGGTCTTCTAGTGCTTCCCAAAACATGTCTCAGCATCCTAGCAAGGCAAAGACCTCCTCTTGCTTAGAGATGAAGTAAGGGGTGTTTGAAGCCCCTCAGGTCATTTATGCTTAAGTCTTACTTAGAAAATTCTTGGCTTGGTAGGTTAAATATTGATTCAGTAGAGATGAATGTGTTCTGTGAGCATTTCACTACACCAGAGGAGAAAGTTGCTAGTTCAAAGGCTGCCATTTAAGTCGTAAAAAATACACATATATATGCACATATATTTTAGAAATCCTACTTTTGAATTATATTAGACACATAAGGTCCTTTAACTTCCAAATAATATGAGGAAAGACATTTACAAGTATAAGTGTGAAGGAAAGCCTGCATTTTTCAGGTAAGATGAAAATAAGAGAAGGATGGACAAGAATCTTTGTTGACCTCTTTAATCACCTTTTCAAGTAAACAGCTGTTTACTCCTACTAATAACTGGCTTGCTGGGTATAATTCCAGTTTTACACCACATGCTTTTATGATTCTTGTACTGTTGGCCTGGAAAACTTAATTGTGAAATTATTGTTAAATTCCTTTTCATTGTGAACCCATGTGGCTGTAAGCGATACAAATGTGTTTAATCCCCTAGGGGTAGGGATCAACTAGAAGCATGTAAGTACAAAGGATTATTTTTTTCTCTTTTTAAGAAAAGCTACTGTATATTTACAGATCAGTAGATTGTACATATTTTTTCAGTACACAATAAAGGGCTAGTTCTTATTGCAAATAGTGCAAGGTTTGTTTTGAAGGTTTCCATTTTGGTTCACTTTCACTGCATTTCTCTAGAAACACTTCTTTTGGCCCCTTTGAAGTGGTCTTGCTGTTTCCTTAACCTTGGCTGTCAAGCTGTGCTACCAGTGACCTGCTGAAGAGGAAGTCAGTGTTAAGTAAAACTTCCCTATCCTAAAATACAGCTATCAGCCAGTGTGCGCAGAGTTCCAGTGACCAACACCAGTTTGAGTAAAGCTGGTTACTTACCTAGGAGATACTGTTCTGGATTCCCAGTGGAGTATTGTACTGAAAAGCCTGAAAACTCATGAAATAACATGGACCGAAAGTCAGTGTGAATTAAACCCAACTGGGACTTCGTACTGGAAAGTTTTTCCTGGGTGCAATATTTCAGGAATGCATGAGAGGTAGCATCTGGTCATACTAAATAGTGCAGATAAGGACCTTGCTGGTGGCAATTATTTTGTCAAATGCCTACCCTAGGAAAAAGTGACCATCCTATTTTGCAAGCGATGAAAAGAGGCACCAGTCCCAGGGCATTATGTAGATGACATCTGTTGCTTTTTTTTTGGCAGACATGGCTTTTCTCTGGGAACTAGGAATTCTCTGTGCAAAGTTTAGGGTCAGAAAGAACTTCTGTTGATTACATTGTTTTGATAAAGATGCCTTGAAGATCTTTAAGCAACTTTAAAGGTTGATAAGGCTTTCCAGAGAGTAATTTTGTTCGCAGTTGCATGGCAAAGTACAGCGATGCTTCATTGTCTATCTCTTACTCTCAGTTTAGTTGAAGGAACACAGAACAATTTATTAAGGCATCTGGGTTCTCATTTTTTTAAACTTAATATTGAAAGAAAATGACAAAGTATTCATGGTCTCAGTCATTCAAGAAGAGGGATTTGGACCAACACTCAGTTACTCTCCCACTACAGTTCCCCACTGCTCTAGTACTCAGCTTCTCTGAGAAATTATGCTCACTGCTTATTTACACAATCCCTTTAACAGCAGATGAGCAACTTCCCATATGGTATTTGCGGAACATGCATTTCTGCAATCTGGAAAGACTATGTAGAAGAAAGCTGAGTCTCTGTACTCTTGTAGTCTTTGAACTGAATCCAAGCCATTTCAGTCTTCCTGGGCCTTTTGTGCTGAGAAGGCTCCTCTTCACAGCCAGTAGAAGACAACTGAAAGAAAACTGTTTGGTCACCACAACATACTCTCTGAGATGAGATCTTGAACTTGTTAGAAGAATCCCTTCCCAAAGCCTCACAGCATTCAGTTTTAGAAACACCAAAACTTCCCAAAAACTGTCACTCTCCATTTCTTGACAATGTGGTTGACACCTCCAGGTTCAGTAATTCTGTGGAAGTCAATCACAGAAGTTTCCATGGTGCTTGGAATACCTTGCAGTCTGATGAGCAATCATACTTCTTGGATCTCGTCTGTGGTCCTGGCAATGTGGAGATTTGAGATTCATAGAATCATAGAATAGTTAGTGCTGGAAAGAACCTTAAGGTCATCAAGTTCTGATCCCCCTGCCATGGGCAGGGACAGCACACAGTAAACTGTGTCACCCAAGACTCTGTTCAACCTGGCCTTGAACACTGCCAGGGATGGAGCATTTACCACTTCCTTGGGCAATCCATTCCAGTAGCTCACTACCCTCACAATAACGAACTTCTTCCTTATATCTAACTTAAACTGCATCTGCTTAAGTTTGAACCTGTTACCCCTTGCCCTGTCACTACAGTCTCTAATGAAGAGTCCCTCCCCAGCATCCCTATAGGCCCCCTTCAGATACTGGAAGGCTGCTATGAGGTCTCCATGCAGCCTTCTCTTCTCCAGGCTGAACAGCCCCAACTTTCTCAGCCTATCTTCATACAGGAGGTGCTCCAGTCCCCTGATCATCTTCAGATTGATTGGCTTGAACTAAAGGAGGCAAAAATCATCCCTGAAGTCAGGATTTCCAAGCTTCCCATGTTCTGTGCTAGGCGTCAACATGTGTGCAAGCATGTATGTGGAATTGTATGGACTGTGGTTTTTCTTTACATAGAAGATGTCAGAGTTTGGGACTAGAAGGAATCTCATATTGAAAAAACTATTATTTTCTTATTAAATCATATTTATCTTTTGTTTGTAGCTCTATCCAACATGTCAGAAAATTAAGTATTTCTAGTTTGAGACTGAATGCAAAACAGATAATTGTCAATGTGTCTGTACTCTCCTCCATCACACTCTGTGACCATTCAGATGGAAGGTCTATGTGAGTACACTTCTCTGTTTCTCTCCCTCTTAGCTAATTTTTAAAGATTTAGATTTGGGAATGGCCTATTTTATTAGCTCTTGATTCTTACTTTGAAAATGCTCTGAAGTGAACTGTTAGTTTTGCTGGAGCGCGTTGAAGCTCATGAACCTTCTAGCCAGCTTCATCTGGGAGTTTCATAGATGTTAGCAAACTGCCAAGAAGATGCTTGGGTTTACAGCAAGTCTCTATCCTAAAAACAGCAGGAGTATGAAGAATTAGTGTCAGCTTCTTCAGGTAACACATATGTTCTGGTCATGTGGGCAAAGTGGTCCCCCTGAGAGAACAGCAGTCCCTGGAAGACTTGTCCCTAGGACTGCTGCTTTCCTTTTGCTGCTATATTGAGTGAGAAGCCACAGCAAGCAAGTCAAAAGAAGAAAGATTCAGCTTGTATTGCTACATATTTAAGGCGTTTTGAGCCCAGACTGTTGAAGGTTACATGCATACCCTGTTTTCAAATACAAAGGCAAAAAAGGACTACTCAGTTCTTCCCAAATGGTTCTCCTGGCATGGGTCTACATTTGCTGTAGGAAGGTGCTGTTTCCAGCAGCTGTGAAGAAAGAAGCATCACACAAGTTTCTGTTTTTAAACTGGTCTTAGATAATAAATGAACAGATTTTTTGCATCTCTTTGGGGGTGGGTGTGATGTCTTGGTCCTGTGTGCACAGGAGAAGTGCTCATTTTATTGATGAGCTCAGATAGCAGCTTCTAGTGATCTTTAGATCAGGCACATGTAAAAGAAGAGATAAACGTGATAGTTAATGATACATACTAAAAGCAAGCCTTTAAAAGTTGTTCAGGCACCTGCTTATGTCCTCTTTCTTTGTCATTACTCCAGCCATGTCCAAGCTTAGATTGATCCAATCTTTCTGCATCCAAATATTGCATTCCTGAAGGACTGGGACAGCTAGGAGCTAATGCTGTTTGTATATGATCTAATAGAGATACAGAGCTGAGAGACCTAGCATTTCTGCCAGCTGGGTCTAAACCTTCTCACTATCTGTCTGTGCAGCTGTATGTACATGCCAGCCTGGTTAGGGAAGGAGATTTGCTCATTTTAATGGTGCATTGTTATATGTTTTATCAGCTCTAGCAGGCGAAGGAAAATTTGCTAGAACTGAGTACTTTTATGAACACTATGCAAAATCTTGGCATTGCATTTTGGTTTTCCTCCATTGTTTATTAAACTCATGATTATGACGAACCCCTTTGCCTTTGGGACAACATTAAAGATGTAGGCTTAAACATGAGCTAAATCCTTTTTATAAACTACATGAGAGTCACAGGCCGTGGATAGCATGGTTTATGTTTATTGAAAAAAACTGTTAAGGGTGTAGTTGCTGCCCTTCTGTAACTTGTCTGCTTTGGCAGGGAGTGGGAAGCCCACAGCTGTGTCTGACTACCTGCCCTTTCCTGCCATTAATTGTAATATATATATATGTGACCAGCTTGCCCTCAGATTGCAATGTAAACAATTTTTAAACTAGGGCAGGTATTGATAGACCTTTGTTAAAATGCTTGGGTCTTTTTTAACTTCTTAGATCAACTTTCAGGGAGAGATGAAGGGGGTACATCAGAGTAAGCAAGGTTTTAAATGTTTCTTAGTTCTCAGGTGGGTAGGGTAGGCATTGGATACTCATCTAGCCTTTTTATTCTCAGGTGCTTAATATAGGACACGGGCCTCTGCCCTTGGCCTAGCATATGCCATTCAGAATATCTTCCATGTTATCATCTCAATGCCCAGATGGGACCTGTTGTCTGCAAATTCAAGTGAATCATCCCAACTGACTAAATCTATTGTGTTGCATATACCTCAATGGCTGCTAAAAGATCTTTGTGTTTGGGGGGAGAAACTGATTTGCATAAGCTTCATTTTTATTCATGCAATAGCTGTACTCTGCCAATTATGCTATAAATAAACTAGTGTGTAGGCAGGTAATATATAGTACATTCATGCCTGTCCCCTCTGTAGCGAGAACCCTGTAGATACAGACAGTGTCAGAGCATTTCAGAGATTACAGTTTCTTTCACAAGCTGCTCAGGGAAAATAATTGACATACCTGCATGCCTGCAGCACTCTGAGTATACAGCAGGAGAGGAGATTTCATGGCTTTAAAGCCACATGCTGTGTTTTGGAAACTCGTCACTGTCTCTTCAATCTTTGCAAATGAGTACAAGCAAGTACATGATATACTGTTTTACCAGGAGCCGGTTGTCATATATGGGCATGTCAGACTACTCTATTTGGCTTTCTTAAACTTCTGCTTTCAACCTACACAGCCCCCCCAAAATTAAATCAAACCTAAGTAAGTTTGCTGTACAGATAAATTCTATTTGACTCCAAGGATAAAGGGGATATAATTCTCAGACCCACCTCGTCCAGTAAGGAGTCTGGAGGAAAAGATTTATAAATAAAGGTTGTACATAAGTGGCTGAAGGGATATATGGAAGTACAGAAATGGGTGAGATGCTATGGAAAATTTTACTATATACCCACTCATGTTTCCATGCTAGTCTACAACCCATATTTCAAATGCTACCTGTAATTAAAGAGTAATTTTTAAGGACATTCTGAAGTCAAATAGGATTTTTCAGTTGAAAATTCTACACTCCTCAATGATTTCTACAAATGGATCTTAAGCTCCTAAAACAGGTAGGTGGTTTGGAAAATTTTACCCTGTAGGTCTTATTGTTGACACTTATTTTGAGTTGCTGGCAACAAAATTCTTGTTCCTTCTTCACGGCTGAGACCTGTGCACTGCTGGGAGCCTGAGCAGAGCAGTTATGTTTCCTGAAGCAGCAATGCTTGGTGACACATTTTAACTTAGGCGAAGTAAATGCCACATGGAAAGTGAAGGGGCAAAAAATACTTAAGGAACTGGTTTGAGATAGTGAAGGTAACCTATTGTACAGATCATCCGTTCCTGTATTAGTGGAAGATACCCCTTTGCAGGCTTTTTACAGACTGTGAGGAGGTCAAAGGCAATATGGGGACACACCTGTATGCAGTCCTGACAAGGAACTAGGGTCAGAGGGCCGTCTCCTCTGGTGTCCTTAAGCTCTTTCCTAATCCTTCCAAGGTGTTGTCCAAGACTGGATCTCTGTCAGAGGCTAGCTGTCCATCTTTAATTTTTCTCCCACTTAATTATTCCATATCTTATTTGCTCTGCTAATGCACCTACCTTTCTTTTTTTAGTGTTTCTGTTTTAATGTCTTGAGTTTTATCCCATCCCGGTCTCTCAGTACTTTATTCCCCCAGTCCTAAATCCAATTTAAGGAAAAAAGAAAAGCAATCCTGTAATCAATGAATCTTCTTGTTTGACTGACTCTGTTCAGACAATTTTTTCTTTTCCATAAGAGAAAACTGACAGTTATCATTTGCGAGGTGCATGACTTATTTTTCCTGTTGCTCACTTCAAATATATTTTGCTGTTCTGGAAAGGCAAATAGCTTTTCACTTTCAAAGTTCTAAGTAAAAAAAAATTGAAGGTTTTGTATTATAACAGCAATGAAAAGGTATGACTGAAGAATAAAAATTCCACTAGAAGTTAATGTGTGCGTGCTTGTACATTTGTGTACCTATTAATAGATGGAAAAGGGCGGATAGGTTGTTTTGCAGGAGAAGATGGTTGTTCTTTAGTCCTGATTTTTTTAAAGCTTCCAGGGGAATTTTTCCAGGGGAGAGACTCAGGTAATTACATGGTAAGGCAATTTCTTCAATACTTTTAAAATCTCCTAATCCAGTTGGAAAAGGAGACATTTAAAGTCATTGTGTTCCTATGTGATTCATGAGAATTGGTGGCTGGAAGAGGTGAGCTGTGCAGATTAGTGTCCTTGCTGAGGGTAGGGCACCAAATATAGCCCTGAGAAATTGTTAGGGAATAGCTAGCTCAAGTTCTGGGTTCCTTGTACTGGGCAGTATAATCTGCATGAGTTTTGCTTTAGATTAGCCACAATGTACGACAGCTTCTTCCAGGCAAGATTGTCCAAGAGTAAAAGAGGTCTGGGGAAGGTGCAAGTATAGTATCATGGGACATCCATCGTATAGGTGCAGGATGCCCCCCTTCAATGGTTTCACTGCTCACTGGACAGCTTGTTTGGGTTGTGGGTTTTTTTTCCATGTAACTTCCACAAACAACAAATTATTCCAATGCTATGTAACACTACTGAAAGGTATTAATGGGATTCACTCACAGGAGGGTTGACCTGTGGCGTTAACATTTCTTATCAGTTAAAGTGTAGATTATAGGATTAAATATACTGTACACTGACTGCACTGAAACCAACTATAGAGCACAACCTTTTATTTCTCAAAATAATTCACCGGGACTACTTGGATATCCTAGAATAAAGTTGGAAATGCTAAACATGGAGGCAGAAGGTGGCACCTTTTAGGAGAGGTACACATCTTTGCATAGAAAAGCAAAGTAAAGGTAATATTGCTAAGTGGAGTTCTAATACTGGGTTGCCTGTTATTAGAAAGGTTATCATGGAGGAGATGCACTTTCATTGAGCTCCAAGAGAAACTAATCACTCCAGTTTCTCTTAAGAATTTCAAAAGGTGCTAGCAAGAGGCACCAGCTTCTTTCCATTGGTACAATGGCAAGCCTGATGCCCACTCCTGAGACATTTTCTCTTCCGCAGGAGAGAAATAACACCGGTCACAAGTAAAACTTAGTGGATGTGGGATTTAGCCAGTGTAACCCAATTGAAAGTCTTGGTGCGGAGATTTAATTTATGCTTCTGAGTACTGTGTATTTTGTTTATCTGTAACTACAAAACAACATCCAAACATTTTCTACAAAATTTCTACAAAACATTTTCTACACAATGTCTGGCTGTTGAAGTATGGTTTGGGACAGTGACATATTCTATGTAGCTTAGCTTGCTACTTCTCTTACTCAGTGAAGTATTAACCTGCTTTAGATTCCTTGATACAGTTTTTCATTACTGTTAAAAGCAAGTGTGCCACCACTTTCAAATCTTACTCCTTCTGTTTTATGAAATGCTAGGTCTACTCCTAGAAGCATTAATAATGTGTACAGTTTGAAATTTCAGTATTCAAATACTGGCAGCACCTGGTACATGAGAACCTATTTAAGTTGATAAGGCAAAGCTAAATGAATCAGATTATGTGTTTCCTCAGCGTACTGAATAAAATGGTGTATAACTCTTATACCTGCATTTCT
Source organism: Lathamus discolor (assembly GCF_037157495.1). Classification (NCBI taxonomy): domain Eukaryota; kingdom Metazoa; phylum Chordata; class Aves; order Psittaciformes; family Psittacidae; genus Lathamus; species Lathamus discolor. The sequence goes on from NC_088884.1 coordinate 107,761,724, forward strand.
CTTTATGAAAATGTCTGCGAAGATGCTTTAGTTCCCACTTGCAAGTACTAGAATTCACATTAGAAAGCATAGAATTCTTAAATTAAGAAGGATACCACCAGCTAGCTAATTGTCCTGATGGATATTTAGGTTGCCAACACCTTCTTGGCAGAGCTGAGCATAGAAAAAATGCTAAAGATAGAATGAGAAGTTCACAATATGGGATTGCTTTTTTCTGGAAAACCAGAATGGGAAGTGATGTCAGACCTTATACTGATCACTGGGGCTGCAGAGAACCTCAGTCTGACGGACAGTACTTCTTGTGCACTTTGCTTGACTGAAGAGAAATATGTTAATGAATCATCAACAAAACTTCTTTAGCCCCAGGACATTTACCAAAGACTTCACAGGCACATCTGCTTTTGCTGAGGCATAGCAGGAAAGTGTTGGCAGGATCAGAGCTCAGGGAGTAGCACTGCAGGGCCTGAGCCTTCGTGCTTGTGTTGCTCCAGGCTTCCTTTTATTTAAGAACAACAGCTCTTTATGATTTGCTGGTATGAGGTAAGCATGTTATAAATTTTAGTTGTTCTGGAGACACGGCATGTGACCCTGCATGCTGACATACATGTTCCTTCTAGTGTGCCTTCCTCTGAGAGTGACATACCTCCCTCATGTGATCCTACCATACAGGCTGGACTTTGTGTTCTGAGTCTGACTGCACCTTAAATTCAAAGGTGATCAAACCAGGCTTTCTCTGGGGACTTTTCAATCATTTCACATCTTATTTAAGGTTCAGCAAGATACAGAAGCCTTACCAGCTTGAAATAATCCCATTAGTCTCAATGGGCTTGCTCAGATACTCCAAGCTGGAAGGTGCTTTGCTAGACTATAGAACACGAAATGAGGAAAATGCAGCTTTTGTTCCTTTTGATTCCTTAGAAAACTCACCCTGACTCTGAGGAAAACTTCAATCAGGCAACATTTCTAGGAACATTAAGAAATTTCAATTAATAAACATGCACACCATAGGGTGCCATTGCTTAGGATAAGTAGGTGCTGTTAGGAGTCCTTGAAAAATCAAAGTTTTAAGTATTCCAATTCAAATTAAAATGCTATTGGTACTTGCAGTTGCTACACAAGAAAGAATAGAGAAGCAATAAGATGCTTAAAGGCTGATTTCCTACTGATGTCGATAGGAAAACTTGTCTGCTTCACAGCAGTCTGGTCTTGCCCACTTTTCTATACTCAGCAGAGGAAGGGAATACGATGGCCTGAATGCTGCTGTTTGGGATGTGCAGTGTATGTGGGCTTTTCAAAGTCAGAACCTGTGTTTCTTTGTAAAAAGCATTGCACGGCTGATACACTTCGGATTGTGCACAACACAAGTTTAGCTCCTTAAGCTCTTACCTGTCTCATACCAAACTGTGTTCTGGCCAATGTCACCAAACTGGAATCACAACATTGTAATCCTACTGAGGTCTTCTAGGTTTTAACTATGATTGTTATAACCAGGTTGTTAGGGAAGAGAAAGAAGACAAGGGATAACGGAAACATGCTCAGAATTCAACTAGGGTTATGAGGCAAGCTGTGGAATTAAGTAACAAACACATCCTGCCCCTTCTGTGTACCTCTCATTGTAAAAGCATCCTCACCTCCCGCAGTCAGAAAACTAGTGAACTGCCTGCTTTCCTGAGGGCATCTGTTTCCTTCAGGAGCTGAAATAATCTCAGGCCTTACTTCAGAAAATAATAAGAAAAAATGACCATTTGGGTGAAGGAAAAAAGTTCCTGAAATCTTTGCTGAGAGGTAGCAGAACTTCAAAAAACGAATGACAGCAGGAAGAAAATACACTGCAAGTCACAGGGAAATTTTATCTAAGGCTCTGCCAATTATCTGTTGATTCAACAAACTGCCCCTGTCCGCTGGCTATGCTGAAACCATGAGAGAGCTTAGCAAGTGAAGATGAGAGACCTGCAACTCTAGGATTTGTGTGTGAAGGCTCTGAAGAGGGGGAACATGGCCGTGGCCTTACTGTTGTCTGGCTGCATGCCTCTACAACATGCCAGAGGTTCCTATGTCAGCTATATGCAGCAGTAATGGTGGCAGCAGTGTGGGTTTTGCAAAGGTGACAGAGAAGCTGCTGGCTGTTGGATGCTTTAGGACTTATCTGTTGTACCTAATTGGGACTGGAACTCCCTAAAAACCTTGTCCTGTGTGTGGTTAACAAGTGGAATCTGGCTTTCAGCTCCACAATACAGTGATCCAAGGCAAATGCTTTACAGAATTGTCTGTAAGCTGATTTTTACAAAAGTATATCATGGAGCATTTCTTTCATTACTTATGACTGAAAAAGCATCGATTTATTATATCCCAAAGTACAGTGAGTCATCACCTCTTAAAAATCTTCGGTCTGATTCAATAAAAGATTCCTTATCTTGGGCTAAAACTTTCAGTTTTATTTAGAATATTAACCTAGTAAATAAATGTTAAAACTTTTTTAATGTTTTACATAAGGCATAAGAAAACTTAATCTCAGGGTTGTAAACACTGCTGCTGTTAATCGGACTGGAAACACTTCCAGCTGGCATTTCTGAAATCAAAATGAGTCCGTTTTATCTCTTCATCTTCACAAACCTCTCACTGTGTTGCCACTACAGAAGGAGAAAAATAATTCTGATATCACTTCCAAAAGACCATGTGTCTATTGAAACTGGCCTAGAGATAGGTATAGACACACTGTTTAGCATAATTTTTATCATTATTTTTGATATAGATTCACCACAAATGGTAGCTTGCAGCAAAATCTGGTTTTGTAATGACTCAGTTGGAATCATAATCATCATAAAATCATCATAAAATGGCTTGGATTAGAAGGGACCTTAAAGATCTTTGGAAACTTTCAACAATAGCACATCTCTCATACAGTGGAAAGCCACAGACTTCCCTGATCATGTCTTGCACAAACTTGGTGTGTCATGACAGTGGCACTGCCTGGGGTTGGACGCGTTGTCACCTTGTAGTCCTTGTTGAGGCCAATGTGTATGGGATAGCAGATCACCAAGTCTGCCACTCTGTTGATGATGCCACCCCTGTCATGGGCAGGAACACCTTCCACTAGACCAGGTTGCTCCCACTCCCCCATCCAACCCGCACTTGAACACTTGCTGGTATGGGGCAGCCATAGCTTTTCTGTGCAGCCTGTGCCAGTGTCTCACCACCCTCCCAGTGAAGAACGTCTTCCCAATATCTAATATAAATCTACTTTGTTCCAGTTTAAAGCCCAAATTACTGCATGCCCTGTTACTACTTTCCCTTGTAAAAAGTCCCTCTCCAGATTTCTTGTAGTCCCCTTATACGCAGTGGAAAGATGCTCTAAAGTCTCCCTGGAGCCATCTCTTCTCCAGGCTGAACAACCCAAACTCTCTCAGCCTGTCTTCGTAGAAGTGCTCCAGCCTTTGGATCATCTTTGTGGCCCTTGTCTGGACTAACTCCAGCACACCCATGTCACTGTACCTGTGTATGTATCACCACCTTCACAGTGGTGATGACACAACTGCTAAATCTGCGTCTACCAAATGCATCCAGTGTCATTATCATATATGTAGATATTGAGTAAGCAGAACACAGCTTTCAACTGATGTTTTTGTGAATGTGGAGAGCATACTGAGGAAATAATTGAGTGTCTTGACTGATGCCATGAAGTCTTGCAGACCCTTTGTAGAAATACGCTGTTGGATCTCACAATATCCTTCGATTTGCAGCTTACTCCTGTCCAGATTCCTTAGTTAGGTTACGAGGTTGAAGAGCAAGGCAGAATATGAGCCTTTGTGGGCAGATCAATGAAAAGGAGCAGTCTATGAGATGGACTATGTTATATAGAGCTAAGAAGAGCCAAACTAGAAGGGTTGAAAAAACCTAATGTTTTTACAGGGCAAGTGAAGAATCTAGTCAAGCCCTGGAAGTAATATTTGAAAGGGCTTAGAGATGCAAGAAACCAGCGAGGGGCCTGGAGAAGTGATGTCTCAAGGAATGGTGGGAAGCTAGGGGTTTTTGAGATGAAACACTAGCATTTTTGCCTTTTTTTCCACCAGAGGGTAGAATCTCCTGTGGTTTGCAGCAGTTATGGGACTGCAGTCTCACAAACCCTCTAGATACTTCCAAAACAATCTCCCCCAAGTTTCACCTGCTGGATTTGAGACTGAGAGTTTGAATGGTAACTGAGTTGCAGCTTCACTGAGGAGGATTGTAGCTGCTATGTGATAATCAAATTTGGTTTGCTTGACACATAATGAGATTATTGATTAGACACCCGCAGCTTGTCATTTCAAATCACATCTCCTCTTCATTTCTAAGGAATGAGTGACATAGCCTAACATGTTCAGCATCATTAAATGGAAGCAGTTATTTATGGTGTGCATCAGAATTTAGCACTAATACCCAGATCTGACAGAAAATAATCACTTTGTGCAAGGCATTTTTATCTTGCCATTAAAAAGTGTATCAAGAGCTTCAGATAAGAACTGAAGCTGAAATGCCTTCCTAGTCTATACCTAGACGGTCTCATCTGCAAAACAGAAGCAGGGAGTGGCAGGCCATGTGCTTAACACAGTTCCTGATCCTTCAGTAACTTCTGACATACTGTGGCTGATCCAGACGTGAATCTCATGTCAAAGCATGCTTATACTGACCACCATCTTTGCAAAGTTCTCTTTACGCCTTACTTCCCCCGTACACCACTAGATAGCAGCAGCAATAGCCACGGGCAAATTTTAGTTGTCACATAACCTACTATGTAAGGCTTCTTTTAGGAATTTATAAGGCATTGCTTCCATTCAAAAGGAGTGCTATTTACCAGGAACAGGTTTAATGTGCTTTTATTACCTCCTCCTTTTCTTGAGGAGAAAGGTGCATGGCACCTGAAATTATAAAGGAGAGACTGTGGAGGGGAGCTGTGCTCTTGCTACTGACCTGAAGCTGTTGGATTTTTTTATCCCGAATCTCAAGCATTTCTCCTTCAAAATCTCCCTCTGATAATTTGAAAGGGTTGAACTGGAATCCTGCCAGACACAATGATTTTACTTTAAAGTAGCTGTACATAAAATCAGACTGTTCACCCAGTTCTCTCGCAGATGTTCATGCCATATTCTGCCAATGGAGCTAAATAGCTCTTCTGGATAAAAGTACGTTTGATAGTTTTTGTGAATAGTCTCCTTGTCTTTATGACAGTACCTCTATATATGTAAGACACCACCAGCCCCACAACTGGACTTGTCTGGAACACCTCTGTAATACAGAGTCCTATTCTAGACTTCATACTTCCAAAGTGTTGTGAGGTTGGAGAATGTTTGAAGAAAACACACATGGTTAAATGAGCTGGAAAACTACACATTATACACGGAGACTCCAGAAACTGTCTGTATTTGTCTCATCAAAGCAAAGATAAATGAGCAACTTCCTCATAGGCTATGATTACCTCTAAGGGCTACGAAAACATTGATAATTGACAGCTTTGAGCTTGACCCTAGGAAATAACAAAATCCAGTAGCTAGAAACTGAAATCTGGAGAGGAAATCAGATACAAACGTTTAACCCTGTGGTTAACTAACTATTGGAGTAATGATGTTCAAGTTGTGTGATCGGTGATTTTAAAGCTAAATCATGGGGATTTGCGTATTCCTTAAAACATACGCCTTTCTTCTAATGCAAGTTTAAGTCTTTGGTCTGTATTTGCTCAAAGAATGGGCCAAGAGGTTTTAAGAGCCTAGCTCTTGTTTTGGCAAACAGATGTTGTGCAGGTGATAATCTTGTTTGAAAGACACCCTCCATCTTTTAAGTTTCTGAAAGGGGTGAGGACTGCATTTCCAAAAACACATTCCCAGCTGTGTGATTTGAGACTAGGAAGGACTGAGCAAATCAATTTCTCTTTCTTTCCATCCATCAGCATGGTAATGGATCTAGAGCAAATCAGACCTTATGTTCTGAATTCCTCTGTTACTTCCTGGCTTGTATTCTGTCATGCCTGGAATTTCCACAACTGTATTTGCATTATACCTATTATTTAGGCTTCCTAAGAATCCCACCTGCCCAAGAAGAATGCAGTGTGAAGGCTAAACCTAGTCACACAGCACATCTGCAAACTCCTACACAATGGATCTGTTTCTTTATGTACTCCATGAGCTCAGCTGCAATTGCTTCCTACAGGATTATGTACTTCCACATCCCTTTTGGTGTACAGCAGCTGAAAGGGGCTGATGGGCATTCTTTTCCTCTGCTCAGTTTCCTTTGCCCTAAGTGCCCCCCCCCCCCCATGTTTTTTATTGTTTGTTATTTTTTGTTTTAAATAACTCCTTGGACAAAAAGGGGTCATCTCCATGTTTGCTCTGGGTTCATCAACATCCGTATGCCTGGGCAAGGCTAAGCTAAATTCATGTTTTGCATTTGTTCCCAAACTGTAGCTGACTCTTCACTCATCTTTAAAGAAAATAGAGCTTTTCTTTATTTAATGAGCCTCCTGCTTTCTGTATAGCAAAAAAATCCAAAGTGGGACCATAGATATGCAATTATATCAAGGCTAGCCAGCACAAATGACTTGTTTAGACTGTTCTGCTCTTTAGATGGTGCCTAAGGATCTGAGTCAAATGAAAATCAGAACTGATGCAGCTGGGCTTTCACTCACTGTGCTCACTTGTTAGTTTTCCCTTCTTTATGAATCCAAAACCTCCATGTGATAATTACAATATCCTATCAATATTTATGTTAACCATCAAATTTTAATCCCTTTGCATCCCTTTCTTAGCAAATGCAGCGTGTGACAATATATCCTGCATATACCTCAGGCTCAATTCTAAATCTCCTGTAATAAGAAACGTCTGTATAATTTGTGACAAAACTCTCAACATTTTGTCACAAAGATAAAATAATGACTTTTTTTAGAACAGAAATGCCCACCTCACCTAAAGTATGATATGGTTTAAAGTGGAAGCTCTGAAATCTCTGGAGATATATGGAATATGATACTGAAATAAAACCGTAGATTTATTTTTAGGGTAACAGGGAAGATTTCAATCCCATAAAAAATTAATTATGATTCTAAGTTATTTGAAATAAATTTTGCTGTCTTATGTAATCAAGCTTGTTCTGCCACAAAAACTGATTTTCAATGGTCATCTGATTCCTTGAAAGAAAAGAATAAATAGCATTTTAAAATTTCCACGTGTGTTTTAAAAGCAGGGGAGAAAAAATATTTTGAAAACAGTGTGTGACAACTGAAATCCATGGTTTTACAGGCTTTTAGTTGTTGAAAATAATGGGAGAAAAATGTCCATTTTAGAGTAAGAGGTGGAGGTCTGTGTGGGAGGAATCGAAACTGAGATTTGCTACATTTCCATTGAAATGTGCATTCAAGTATTAAGTGGCCTTAGCTGCAACTTTAGGAAGTTATAAGTTTTACCGCTATCATAACTGTCAGAAGGTTGACCTTATTTTCTTCTTGTTGTATTATAGATTATTTGTAAGGCCAACAGGGGTATCTACAGTTGACTCCAAGCCCAGACTTTCTTACCAGCCTTTTTAGTGGCCTCCAACTGGCCTAATTGTTACAGCTCTGCTGAATTTCTGGGTATAAAGTTTGCCTACTGTGCCCTGTCCTGCCATGTAGCTGGAGCCTTTCTTCATGCTGTACAACTTGAATGGAAAATGGAGCCTGCTGAAAAATCAATGTTTGTATGTCAAATTAGGATTGTTTTCTTCCCCACATGAGTCACTGCAGTCTGCATTGAATTTTATCTGCTATTATGTTGACTAGTCACCATGCCTTAGATGTTCTTCCTCAGCTCAGGCAGTTGGTCAGGCAATCCTCACCTCTCCTGAATAACTTGGTATCATCGCTGGAGATGAGAGGACTTGCTCCTACATGAGAGAGAACTTAGCCCAGTGTCATTACAATGAGAACAACGTGATAGCACAAAAAGCCAGAATCCATTAGGGTTGAACATTCCATAAGGGCCCAGGCTGGGATCAGTGAATCTGATAGCTATGAAACAACTGTGACATGCAAGTGACATGCAAAAAAAATCTGCAAGAAACCTGACTGCCTTCCGAGCCAGCCTCCTTCATGGGAGCAGTTGGGTAACACTAACTTTACCTTCATCGGAAAAGGGATTTGTTCAGTAGTGCCTATGTGCATCTTGCCTGGGCCACAGACAGTTGGTCATTTGGCTCCATCTTCTGGGAGAAGACAGAAGGAACCAAAGTCACCTGAGCAGACATTTTGCAAGTCTTGTCACACCTAATTTATTGGTATTTTATTACTCTTCATTAATGCTTCCATGCAAACTCACAATGGATACAAACTCAGTGGGAAACCTATTGCTTTTCTGGAGTCATTTTAATGGGAGCAAGAAGTCAGCACACAAAAAAAGTGCTGAAAATCAATAGCTTTATTGTTTTCCATGGCTAAGAAAGGACAGTTAGTGAATGTTTGACTTGCAATTTAACAGTGATAGAAAAAAGCAGTGCCCAGGTAAATGGCTTTTTGATTCCTGTACAGTTTTGTAGAATTGGCTTTGACTCTGCATCAGGCAGCACACTATTTGTTTCTATCATCTGTTTCTGGAGCTTTGAATGCAAAAAGGAGACGTCAATTATTTTTATAGCAGCCTTCAAGTGGGTGCTGTAGTTGGTCAAAACACATGATTTGTTTGGGATAGAGGTTTTGACCATCACAGTCTTCCCATGCAGCGTTCAGAACTGTGGGCCAGCTAACAAAGCCGCAGTCACATTTACTTACTTGGGGGATTATTTTCACATTTCTGTTTAGTCTTTGGATTTCTCCACTGTTCCAAAATTTACAAAACCTAAAAATCTCCTCAATTAGATCTTTAAGACTTTCATCTCTGAAGGCTTTTGCTGTGTGTCTGTTGTTGCTTAGATACCTGGCATGTTAGTCCGTTACTGGGGGCAGCAGGAGGATCCCACAGAGCTCTGTTTGGGCTTAGGCAAAAGCAGCAGCTGGACCACAGTCATTCACTGCATCTGTTGGTCGACTGCTTGAGCTGTGCTTGCTCCTGGTGCTCAAGATGTTGCTGAAGAGTTTATGTGGTGTCTGTTGGGTGGTAGCTGGCAGGCTGTGGCTTTCACAGTGGGGTTTTGGACCCCAGGTGACAACCATGTGTGTGGTGTGCATGCAAGCCAGTAAAGGTCCCAAAAGTGAGCCCAAGGAAGCAGGTAGGTGAGGTTTTGCTGAGGTACTGAGAGGAGGTGAGCCTCCAAAATGTGTGACTCTACTAAATGCACGGGGGGGGGGGGGGGGTGGGGGGGTGGGATGGCGCAGAGCAGAGGAAGGTAGCTCAGGCCCATGTTGTTTCCAGCTTTACAGAACACAACCAGGCATTTTCATCTTTTAATGAATTTACAACAGACAATCTGAGCAGTATTTATAACAGAATTGCCATGCATGTCATCTGAAACAAGGTAGGGCTGCTCAGAGTAAGGAAAAATGAGTTTAACTTCCAAAGCAGCCAAGCTGTGGGGTGGTAGAGCAGAGCAGTGGTTCCTCTCCTGGGGCTCTGCACATGGCCAAGACAGACACCCTTCAGGTATCTCCAATTAGTGGAAGGCCAGGCAAGGCTAATCAGGAGTAATGAAGATAGCTGTGGGTCCTTCTACGACTTACTTCTTCTCTGTATGGAAGCTGTGTGGGGGAGTATAGGTAAAGTGCTTCATCTCTGGATAAGCAGCAGTATCTAGGTAAGGGAGACATGATTTGGAGCTTCTTTTTTGCTGTTCCTGTTTTTATTACCCTTTAATTACTGTGTGCAGCTTAAATATTTGGCTTTGGATGGTGACTTGTTGCTGGTAATGAGCTCCCAGAGGTGGTATCTGCTAATACCTGACCAGCTCCTGTGGTTGGAGCTGGTTTTTATGAGTACAGATACAATAGCTGCTTTTGCTTTGGAGTAGTGATGGCAATGACAGACCTGGGAAAGTGTCCCTAATGACAAGCTGTGCTGGTTATTGGCTTGTCAAAAAGAGTTCACTTCAGGGCAAACTCATTTTCTGTAAGTGAAGTGTTAAATCACTTAAATCTGTTCTGATCAAAATTCAGCAATGGTTTATATTTTACTTCTTTTTCATGCAATTTATTAGGGATGACTAAATGGTTAATGCACTCTTACATAAACTGGCTTGATACAGGTTGCCTGAAATAATGGTTTCTATTCATGTATGTCATGTCTACTTCTCAAGTAATGTTTACCATGTATTTATTGCACATTTATGAACACATTTTAAGAGGAGTCTTGATGTAAAAGGGAAAGCACCTCTCTTTTTGTCTGCTGTATAAGCCAAATTTTGTTTAAAATTTGTGGTTTTGACTGGGAAATGACTTAATGTCTAAGATGAAGCTTGCTAATGAAGCAGTGTGCACTTTACTCATAAAAATCTATAATTATGTAACTGAAACTTAATAATGTGGTACTGAATAACCTTTAGTTTAGAATAGGTGAATTATCATTTGGGGAAAAAGGAGCTGTCAATACAACTGTCTCCGAACAGCACAGACGTGCTTGTGGCAGTTGCTTAGCTCAGTCCCATAGTTTGAACTTTTAGGAGCTGTTCTGGATTGACTCTCTCTCAAACTGCTTCAGAGGAAGATCCTTTTCCTTCAGCCTTTGGGAAGGCAGGAATCTGTTGCCCTCTTTCAGAGGGTTTTGGCTTTTTTGATTTCTGGCAAGCCTAGTTTGGTAAGGTTGGAGAAGGTTTTGAAGGTCAGGTCCCTTAAGAACTAGAGATGGAGGGTTGGTAGCTTAGAAAAAGAGGCTTTGAGCTGTAGGTGATGTTAGGTCTGTCTGGAATTAAAGCTTTAGGGTACAAGTGAAATTTTGGATGGCAAATGTGTGTTTGCAGACTTCACACCTGTTCTGCATGTCCAGCAGTTGATATACGACTGTGCAGTTTAGAATTTGTTAGGTATAGTTTGCGACTTACATGAAACTGTGCAAGTCCCTTAGCAGGTCTTATCTTTTCCTACCCTTTGCCCTGAAAGAAGATTTGACACTTTGCACACTCTAAGCTTTGGTCATCTTCATCAGGCTGTAAAAAAACCCACAACTAAACCCAATAACAAAACCCCAACCAAATTTCAGCCTAGAATTACAAAAACGATGATCAGAAAGAGTGAAAACCCCACACCTTTTTCCTTCATGATTACCTGTGCCACAGAAAGCCAAGGCGATATTTTTTCACTTAGCATTAAGACCAGCAGGACAGGATAAATCACAGAGATAAATCTTTAAAGATCTGACAAAAGAAACACCTAGACTAGGTTGAATTTGAGATGAGTGGGGAAACTCAAAGGAGAATGTAGCAGCTGTGCTTCCAGTTCTCCATGTCCTTCTGGATAATACTGTTTTTTATAAACACAGATCACTTTGGTTAACTGTGGCACAAGCAATCATGAATGGAAAAAGTTGGGGGTTGGAGATCTTTCACTCTTTATCCTCATTAGTTTTATAATTCTAGGCTGAAATGCTCTTTCAAAGAGCCAAGGTCTGTAGGGACATGGGACACTTGGGCTAAAGGTATGCCCTGAAGACAAGGTATCCCATGGGTCATATGTGCCCTGCATGTTGACACAGTCAACTGATGTGTGCCATTTAATTCCCTTTTATCTGTTGCTGAGTTGGAATAGATGGGACTTGCCTTTTATTCTTATGTACTCTAAGCGTCTTGACAACAGGAAGAAAAGAGAAGATGAATTGGCAGTGGCAGTCAAATGCCTAGCCCTGGTGTGAGCTGAAGTGGATGAGACAGTAGCCAAGTTCTCTGCGATTGTTCCCATTGCACTGTGTGAACATATCAAATCAGACAAAGCTCACCAGCAGCGAGTGCTTGACATACTTGGTTTGCTTCAGGCAACCTTACAGTAGTAGCTGTTATGTGCGCTTATGTGCAGCATTGCAAATTCCCAGTTCATCCACGTTGCAGTCTGTGATACGATACAATATTTTGCTTTGCTATAGATAGTTAAAAATAAAGTGTTGGAAAGAATTATAAAATTGCTGATCAGATGTAGTGAGAAATTACTTGCTCTTCCAGATGGCATTTGAAAAGGCACAGAATGTCACAGGTTAGCATCTTAAATTGAGTAACAAAATAAGCAGAAGTTATTTTACAGCTGCTTTACTATCTGATTTGTAAAGTGCTTGCCAGCTAATAAAAATAATAGTTGTTATAATTAGGAGTAAGTTATTGGTAATTGTAGAACTCTAGAAGACTGTTAAGGGAAGGGAATAGAAATAACTTATCATCTGAACTCAGTAACTGTTTATTGGCTCATGGATATTAATGAATTATTGATTACCTAGTTACTACCTGACATAGATATCTATAACTGGAGGTGAAATATGAGTTTGTAAGAACATCTTTGTGGTGAGTCCAGAAAGAGCTGAACAGCAAGCTGCTTTTAATCCTGTTGTCTTTAGTGGGACTAATAGCTGAGACTTCTTGAGTATGGTCCATGCGCACTCAGTGGCTTTTTTAACACAAGCTGCTGGACTTTGCTGGCTTCATTGGCAAATACAGTTTCACTGAGAGCATAAAGATGACCTAATCAAATTAAGCAACAAGTCTGGCAGAGACATAAGTCTGGGGGAGCCTCAAGTGGAGAGAGAGTGGTGTAATTTCTCTGGGATATGTTTTCTAGCAGCCTGGACGCTACTTGTAGCCAAGGTGAAGTTCTCATCTAATGGTTTTTAATGCATTGGCCTTCTATAAAAAATGTTTAATTGCTCTTTGAACCTACATGAAATTTTGGTATTCACATAAAAAGTAAGGACCATTATTACAGGATTAACGATATGTTGCATGGGAAATTGTAGCTTTTTCTTTGTTATGAACCTACTACCTGATGATGTGCTTTGATGCTTATAGTAGCAAAAAAGTCAGTATTAATTTCATATTAATTTTAATAGCTTTTTTTGTTTGGTTTGTATGTGTATTATATCATCCCTTTCACTTGATTTGTATTCTAGATTGAAAAGCTGTAGGCGATACAGTTGTTCCTTGTATTGAAATCATACTATACCTCTGGTTACTATTCTCCTTTCTTGTTCTGTGTTGTATTTTTGGAGATCTGTGAACAGGCCAAACCTGTAAACAGTATTCAAAAGTCGGAGTCACTTTGGATTTATACACACGCTTTCTGTTTTTTTCTCTGCCTTTTTTCACCTAGTAATTCCTAGGATTTTGTCTGCCTCTGACTGCTACTGATTACTGATGGAGTGTTTTAATAAAACTCTTTTAATTCTGACATCACTTTCCTGAGAGGTAAGAATTTGTTCATTGTTTTGGGTATGAAGTTAGAATTGCTTTTGTTAGGTGCACCCCTTTACATTTCTTTAACCTTAGCTTCATCTGCCATTTTTATTGCCCATTTACTCAGAATCATGAAATCCTTTTGCAGCTCTTTGCAGTCAACTTTTGGCATTTTTTTTTTTTTTTTTTTTTTTTTTTGAATCTTGAACAGCTCAGACTCTTTTACCTTTATGTTTATCTCTGTTTCTTGGACATACTAGAAAATGTGCAACAGCCTATTGCCATGTGCTGCCCCCTTACCTCCTGTGCTAGGTTAAAACAGCGCTTGCTGACAGGAAATAGCACACACATTTGGATAAAACAGCACTTGCTGACAGGAAATAGCACACACATTTGGGTGTATTGCCAGACTTTGAAGCCATAACGCAAGGCAAGGGGGATGCTGCCTCATACCTGTGTTGGTTTGTTCTGATGTGGATCAGGGCTAGTCAGCCTTTATGAAAGTATGACTGGATATCTCCATGCCTCATGTCTAGAGTGGTCACAGAGGTGGAGATGGATTATTAGTGGACCAGGCATGTCAGCCAGTGTTCTGGAGTGGATTGTCAAGTCAGGCTGTACACCTGGGTATTTTCCTCAGATATTTATCTGGAAGCATGTGATGAAATCTGTAGTTGTATGTGCTTGCCTCCACTGCTAGGGACAGGAGCAGCTCTAGCTCCATTTGGGGTCTCTTCTACCTCAGCCCCAGCTCTTAACTGGGAAGAAAATGGTGAGAGCCCATCTTTAGAGGCTTTCCCACCTCTTGGTTAAGTGAGTACTATCTAGCAATTATCAGTGCATATCACCTCTCTGGGAATTTCTTGTTGTGGTCAGTATAATGTTTAAGTACAGTGTAATTTGGGGTTGGGGTGCTGGTGTTGGAAAGGCACAAAGGCTTACAGAATAGGCACTGGATTTCTCCAGGGGACAGTTGCTGATGCAACCTGTTCACTCTAACTGAGAATGGACATTGGTTGCTTGCTTCTTCTTTGCTCTGTCCCAGTGAATGTGTCAGGATTGCTTCCTAGGCCAGAGGTTTGCATCTGCTAGACTTCCATGTTCATGTGTTAAGCAGTTGCTAAAAAAATGACAACAAAAAAACCCACTAGTGGACCTATGAGATAGGAATCTTCCTTTGCAAAAGCTACATAGGGTCTTCCTAAATATACTTAGCTTTATATCTGTTTTGTTCTTACTGCACTTCATTCAGCTGATCCAGCTTGGACAGCAGGAATGTTAGCTTTTAATTCCCTGGATTCACCCAAGAATATCTATGTGAAAAATTGGAATCATGTTTTCCACTGTTCGCCCTTGTCAATAAGCAGTTTTAAGCATTCATTCTTTTACTTCAGGTTTCAGTTTATAGATGAGAAGAGACATCATGAAGGTTAAGTTAGGAAAACATTTTTGTTAAGAATATACTTTACTCATAGTCCCACACAGAGCTGCTTCCTCTGTTTTTTGGTCATGATCACGTAATTTTTCTACCACTGGAATGAAGTCTATCTTTTTGTGAGTTTAGGAACGAATGATCCAGACAATGATCAGAGATGCAGGAATTCTGTGACTATCCAGCATCAAGAATGAGCTGTTTGGACTACAACTTCTTAAACTTGCCCAAAACTTCCCTACCAGGGGCTGATTTTTCCATATCAGAAGTGGTGAAAAAATGCATCTGAAATGCTGGTGGCTCTTTAGGAAGTTGAAGATGAGCCTGCAAGAAGAGACAAGGAACAGAGCTTAGGATTCTGCAGGCCTCATGCTGTTCAGGGAAACTTTAGAGAGCTGCTGCTGTGAAAACTGTCTTTCAGTTTCAGGCCTTCAGACCTATGTCTACCAGATGCCAGTCCCAACCACAGAGATGCAAGCTTGACTGGAAGGCATCAGGCAGCCTTTCTGTTAAAGAAATGTAGCCGAGTTCATTAACTAGAAGGAATTGCAGTCTCTACTCCCTGCACTCCTGCACCATTCATGCATTTTACATTCCATAGATTTAAGGGAGGGAGGGTAAGAAATGGGACAGGGCAAAGGAAATCCTGAAAGCAGATGTTTTATTAAAATGCAATTAAATTATTCTTTTAATTCTATTTTGTAAATGTAGAACAAAAGATATTTGTCAAGACTCTTTTTCTCCACTTGCACCCCTTCTCCACACAAATTTATTTACTGTAAATAATACAAAGTGGTCGTAAAAAATTTATTGGCAAATTTGTATTGCTTCTGTTTCTCTGGGGATGTATTTCACTTGAGGCTATAAGCAATTCCAACACTTAAGGGACTGAAGAAGTGAAAATGTTTGTACCTTTAAAATCAGGATTAAATCGTCTTTTAAAGAAAGTGATTTCTTTTGTTTGGTTGGTTTTGGGTTTGTTTGGTTTTGTTGTTTTTTTTAACCCACTGTGGCATTTTTTAAATGGCTGTATTAATATTTAGGCTAGCTTCTGTTATTATCAATTACAGCAAAATGTTACTAGCATAACGGAGATAGACAGGTATTTGGGTGTTGGGAGAGGGGAATAACTCAAACTTCACATATACCATGATAGATTCTGGACTGGTTGCCACTACACAGGAAGTGTATTAGGGATTATAATATTAATTGATAGTAACAACGAAAAAAGACATAAATTGTTAGTAACTGATTATCAGGTGAAAAGATGGAGAATGAACTGGGTATTTTCATGTATTTTTTAAATCCATAGTGTGCTTACATTTTGACTGTGAGTTCAAAAGGTGTATAGAAAGGAAGAATGGGCAGGCTTCCATGCTCATCAACTGGGACAACAGACAATAATCACGGATGACAGGGATCTGTGAAATCTTGAGTGGCATACAGGAGGTAAATAAGGATCATCTGTGCTTTTCCATAATAACACACAGCATACTGGTATCACTGACAGGGTAAAGTGTGCAGCATTGTCTGACTGAAATGAAACCATGCACCGGGTGAAGTGCTACTTTCTGTAGTGCTACTTAGTCTATGCGGGGCTTATTAC